>NC_137459.1:112256110-112817281 GCF_964235325.1 Thermobia domestica | reverse complement strand
AAATTTTAAATTAATTAGTTTTTAATTTTTAATTAATTTATTTTACACATTATCAACGCATTATCACATATTAAGATTTTATCAACGGCAAACGTGTTATTGGAGGTCAAATTCAAATAGATTGTATTTTGATAAAAACGGTGTTAAACACGTTTATTTAATGTAGTTAGTGTTTTGTGAACTCAATAATGAACATATCGTTTAGGTTGCATATTATTACACCTAAATGATAAAATATCATTTGAAACGGATCACTTCGTGAGTAATAATAATAATAATAATAATAATAATAATAATAATAATAATAATAATAATAATAATAATAATAATAATAATAATAATAATAATAATAATAATAAAATTATAATAATAACAATAATAATAATAATAATAATAATAATAATAATAATAATAATAATAGCAGCTCGAAAGGGAAACGTTCTTGAAAGATGCCTTGATGCAGTTGTTATTGAATGAAAATGGTTTAAGGGTATTAGTGGTAATACTAATGTTCTATCACATAAGAGGCGTGGTGTAGAGGTCAGGACAGGAGGGCGAAGAGCAATCAGTACCTCCCCCACAGGATGCGCTCGTGGCCTCAGCCTTCACTTAATTACCCAAATCCCCGTGTGTGTCAGTCAGCTTGCCTCGGACAGGCTGATGAGTGGTTCAAAGTGACGTCACAGCATGCTTGGATGGGTGGTCGTCTTTCACTAAGCATATGATATCTTCCATATTTCATAAGCGTTAACATGTTTATATGTATACGTACACACGTGCATGTTTTCAAGAAAATCGTGTTTCACTATAAAGCCAAAAGGTCTAGAGTGTGTGTCTAGAGCGTGTTATTAATGAGTCCACGAGAAACGACGTCTTCATAAGATGAAAAGCACTCTTATGAATTGGCATAGTCAATTTTCTGAGAAGTAACATCTTTATTTAATTACTATACACATTTTAAATTATGAAAGAAACAGAAATTGAACACATGCATTTCTAATAAGGCAGCATTATTTATTATCATAGTTTATCAACGTTTTGTAATGAAATTATACACCAGAAATTCTCAAAATTGTGAATAGTAATATATTTTAGAACTATAATTTATATTTCCGTACTGTTCTATTTATTTTGTTGTGTACATGTAAATGTGTATATTTAAAATATTTTCACTAAATGAAATGAAAATACTACAAACAATTTTCATAATGGACTGTAATTTAAAGGTTTGATTCGTCTCATTACACGAGGGCAACTAATATAAATACACTATATTTAATGGATTATATCTTCAACTTTTTATACGTATTATATTACGTGAAAATATAACATGTTTCTAATGCTTCGAGTTGTAACTGCTTGTGATAAGATAGCTAATTATCCGACCTACATTGTAAAATCTTCGACCGTACTATATGTTCCATCAGAAACTATAACTCATGCCTCCACACCTTGAGAACAAAACAACAAGGCATAAGGTACTTATTACTGTTGCCAGTTGTACAAACCCCTCTGTTAAAAACGCAAATAACCATAAATATATTTTATTTAATTTATGTTTATGCATTGTCAGAATTGAACCTATAGTATAGAATATGTGTGCATGCTGCTTTGTAGATCATCGCATATCAGTATTCACGGAATGTATTGTAAGTATTTTGTTGTGTAATGATAATCATATGTGTAGTAAATTTTACACATATGTAGTAAATTTTACCGAAGGTTTAACCAAATATCCATTGATCACTTTAAAAGCTATTGAACTTCTTTGTGGCTATATAGCTGCCGTGAACACTTTTGGTACTGAAAAAAAAAAGGCTTGATTCATAGCGGGAGCCCATGAGTTTCGGATCCTAAATTAAGTTTTAGGTAAGTCTCACATAGCTCCGGTATTAAGACGGGACACTAAACTCTAAACCAATTTTAAAAGATTGTTCGAAAACAATAAAAGTTGTTTGCAAGTTTATATTTCTCTACTTAGTCATTCCTAATAGGTTTCTCATTAATAATTCTGTAAGTCTTTCATATAAGTTTCGTGTTTTATTCATATTATCATTCGGGCCATTTGTCACGAAATGCAAAATTCAGTACTTCTCTCCCAGTCATCAGTCATCAGCTATCCATGTTTCATATTCTCGGTATATATATATATATATATATATATATATATATATATATATATATATATATATATATATATATATATATATATATATATATATATATATATATATATTACTATTAGTTATAGGCTGCAATCAAATTTTACGAAATTTTAACCCAACAACAAATGAAGTGATATAAATAGGTCGTTCCAGACGCTGAATGAGTTTTGCAGTCAGTGGTGCCACATCATAATCTCTAGGTTCTTTGTGACAATATTTTTTCAATGTGAGGCAACTCCTCTTATCTATTGTTGGTTTCCGTCCACTATTCATATTCTCTCATAATATATTGTCAGGAATTATGAGTGCTGTCATCAACAGGTCCAATTTTCATCTCGCAGCATTTTTTCTAGTGCACAAATCTAGTCCAAATTGATGATTAGATTCGTGCACTAGAAAAGAAGATGCGAGATAAAAATTGGACGTGTCTCGCTTCTCAAAAGCACTCATAATAACAGCAGTAATAACGTAATATTCGTACCCCTTTTTCACTTTCAATAGTATGAACCATACAACGCCCTAATTATTAAAATACTGAAATATATATTTGAAGCGCTTAGAGGATCAAGGTGTTATGCAACAAATTGCACATATCGGTAAAATTGACTGTCACAACTATGTCTGTTAACATACACCCTTCATCGTTTCCAAATCTCTGGAACGTGGACTCACTAAATGGTGTGTCATGTAGCATGACTAACGTATAGCACGTGCATGAACCACCAGAATTCTACTTTTCGAAATATGCAACATATTACCTTTATCCTCTAAGCGCTTCACTTATGTGAACGAAATAAATAGGTATTTTTGAAAATCTTCGTTCGATGGAAACTTCCCACATGAGTAAACTACTCCTTCTGCTTCTTTTATTAGTATTATTATGTTGAACCGAATGAAATATCCACCCCAAATGCATCGTTTCCAAAGACCAGAAAATGATAACTGCAACACCCGGTTAATCAAAATAGTCATCGTCTGTAACGATACATTTTCACCATCGTTCACCAGCGACTGGATTCCGTGGGAAAATAGTCGAAAATCAGTGACGTTAAGAAATACTTAATCCTACATTGAACCACACAATAATCAGTTGAAGTTTTTTTTCTTTTTTCTTCTTTTTCAAGGAGTGATTGAGATGCTGGAAGAGATGGAAGTCAGTGGGATAAATATTGGGAGATACGGTAGATGAGGAAAGATTTCGTATTGCAACTTGTGAAGAGCTTACACCGTCCTTTGCATGACATGTAAGCGTGTGTTGCCATACAACATGAGGACACTATGTATGTTGATCATTGTTGGACACTTGCAGACAAGTTTGTGGTTAATTTCATGAAATTCAACTCTGCAACGATCTGCAGTGATGATTTTACCTGGCCTGAAAATGACGGATTACGCCAATCATGGTGCTATGTCTAATTCGACTACAATGATAAGGACACTTTTGCGGGGTCTGCTTTCACAGTGTTTTTACACTGAGAAGTGAACCAGTTGGTACCCAAGGAGATCATTTTACAATATTGTGTCACTGAAAAAAAAAAGCTGGTTAATCAACAACTAATGGTGCGTTCATTCACTATTCCTGACACAAATGCGCTTTTTTTTTTGACTTGCTTTGCAGAATGTTCTAATTTGAATTTGTAAGGCGGAAAAATTACCCACAAATTGGGTGTTTTCTAGGGTGTACTTCCATACGACTCTGCTGAACAACTGGGTTCACGGTGGCTCACTGGTAGATACTTCACCTCTGGTGCATGAGATCCTTACCTCGATCCCAGCTCGCACCAAGTGAACTTTGTGGTGGAAAAACACCATGTGCGTGTGTTTTCTCGGGGTTCTCCTGTTTCCTCCCACTTTCTTCATTCCACCATTTCATTCATTTCTTATCATCGTTATATCCTTTAACCTAGCCGGCATAACTGTTGGACTTAAACCTCAACTGTTGGACTTAAACCTCAACTGTTGGACGTTAGATTTCATTTTATTTTCTCTTTAAGAACCCACTCACTCCTGACTGCCAGGATGCCCAACCTTTTTGCTGGATTTGTATAGAGTTCGCGACGTTAGACGCGTGAACTTAGTCTATCTTTGTTCTGTTTTTCTGAGGAGCCTTTCCTATCATACTGTACGTCAAAGCAAACATTTCTTTGGCACTAACCTAATATAATATATTGCCAATAAATGGTTTGTATCATAATGCAGGATTGGCATAGTTTGCAAAATTGATTTTAATTTGAACAAGCTAAAATTCAAATTAAACCAATATATATATATATATATATATATATATATATATATATATATATAAAACATGCTACTTTCAAAAAAAACAATGGGAATTGTTAGAATTAATGTAAGCAGAATAGTAATAATCGATTAAAGCAAAATTAAAATATTCATCTATGCAATAACATGTATCTTGTTAAAAGTCTCCCGTAAAATGAATATTTTCTTGTCTTATTTTTATTTCTAGTCTCTTAAATCATAGTAATTTTAACAGTGGTTAGCGTATTACATATACGCATATCGAAATGAGTAAAATTCGTGATTCAATTTCGAATTTCTACTGAGGCACTGCATTTTCTGGTCCATCATCTCAGGAAACTGGGTGTTACTTCAATGAAGACATTCCTCGGTGGCTCAGTTGCAGAGCGCTCACCTCTAGCACATGGAGTCCCTGATTCCATTCCAGCTCTCAAACTAGTGAGTTTTGCAGTGGTGAACAAACACAGTGTGGGTTTTCTCGAGGTTTTTCCGTCTTTTCCCACTTCCTCATTCCAGCATTACCACCCATCTCATTATCATCATACTATTTAGCTTCGGTTAAACACAAAATATTACCACTACTTCTGCTAGTATCACAACCACTACTACTACTACTACTACTACTACTACTACTACTACTACTACTACTACTACTACTACTACTACTACTACTACTACTACTAGGCTACTACTACTACTACTACTACTACTACTACTAGGCTACTACTACTGCTACTACACTACTACTGCTCCTACTACTGCTACTGCTACTACTACTACTACTACTACTACTACTACTACTACTACTACTAATAATAATAATAATAATAATAATAATAATAATAATAATAATAATAAACAAACTTTAGAAGAGCACATAGCACGGGGCTGAAACCTAATGTGTCGACCACACATCGTAGTGTAGAACATGCAACTATGGTAATAGTGCCTCGTGGGCTCTAGCTCTTCATAGTTCACTTCAGATTATTAAAACACTGCTGTAATGTAAAGTTGTGAGTTTCAATTATGATGCTTTTATCAATATCTCTTTCTGTAATCAAGAAAAGACACACTTCTTATGAATACGAGTGAATAACTTTTTCTTTATTTTTTTTTTTAAATACGATGCCTAACTAGGATTTCTTTTTGAACAAGGTTGTACTTTTTTGTTAATACTTGTACTTTAGGAATTTGGGAATATTTGTCAAATTATCAACTTATTGTTGATGTCTCAGGTGGAAATTTTGATATGAACTCTTACTATATTTCCCCAATACTATCGCGTGCTTGCAGTAATTAACATGTCATTTTAGCATTACGCATCATTGCTCTACTTAATTACTATGCGTATAATACCAAATATTTATACTGTATTTACTTACATTCAATAAAATATACTGCGAAGAACTGAAATACGTAACTTTATACATATTCCGTTCGCCAGGCAGTGTACACTCGTAAGTTTTCAAGTGATCAGGGTTGCCCATCACAGACCCACAAAAATTAAGAGCTCTAGGGCTTATTCACATTAGTCGAAAACCAAGATCCTTTTATGCGTTTCCTTAACTTTCCAAAACCTAATGATTCTGGAATTGCCGCAAACAGTTTCGGCAAACTTTCTCTATATTCGTGGACAATTAGAGTGTAAAGATACTGTCTGCCTTTAAATCAGAGTCTTAATCGTATCTCTCGACCTCTTTCTGTAAGAAAGGCTATTTTCAGAAAATATTTTTCTTTTTTTATGAAGCATTCATCAATTTCTTATTCAGCCGTAATTTAGCATTTAATAACATGTCTTAAAGTTGTTTCCCCATTACAAAGTACTAAGGAACTAATTGCTTTCCTTATAACTTAGGGACACGATCCTGTATTCCTATTATGTATGCGATTAACTCACATCTTTTTCCATGTGAATCACCAGCTGTCATCATAGACATATCTTAATTTAAATTGATGAGAAAAAGACTGCTAGGATCACATGACAATTAGTGTCGGACAATTCAACAACTATTATTGAACAGAACATCATAATCGAGAATAAAGTGGATGGTAGGGTGGCTATCATATTGCAAATTGTTATAATTTTCTACGTATTTTTTAAAACGTGTATTTGTTTTTCTTTGACTTGTTGACAAGTTGTACTATCGATAAATTGTTAGGAAACATTCTCTATAGTAATATACGAGCTTATTCAAAGGTTCAAATTGCTTCTGCGGGAAACTTGTAAGGCAAGCATTGATATGTGATGTCCTTCCTTGAATTCTAACGCCGTACTAAGATTAATTTAATCGACTTTTCACTGTCCAGTACAACGTCTTACTTTCTTCTTTTCCTTTAATTTTAATAATTTTTGCTCGCTGTTATGGAATAAATTTATTACAAATAATTTACAGTTGAGTAGTAATTTGCAAATAAAGATAAAATATTTAGGTTGTCTATGGAAAAAATAGGCACTTCTTATTTATGAGATTCACAACATCTGAAGACATTTTGATTTTCTTTTTTTTTAATATATTTCCTAAAAGGATAGGAAATTGACGTGAATTGTATCAGCCTTTACTTATTATCTGTTATAATATGGCTGTATGGGGACCCTGTAGTCTAGTGGTTAGAGCATTGGATTCATATCTTCGTGGTCCCGGGTAGAATCCGCTAAGGTTAGCGGTCATATCTCAGAATCAACTAAGGCTAGAAACATTAAATTTTGCATATGGAATTTTCATTTAAACTAATTAAAGAACAGAAATTCAACGTTATTCAACATATTTGTTATAAACAAAACAATAAAGGACCATAATGCAGAAGAAAATACATAAAATCGCCAAATAATAACATTCTTGTGTATTTGTTGTGCGTCTTGCATATCGAAATCACTGTCAAAAGTTCAAGATTGATACCCAACCTAAACGACCTCTAAAAGTTCTGAAAGAAAATAGACGTCTCTTGGTCAGAAAAGGCCACATTTGGGCACTATCAACCTTAAAATTAAAAAAAAAAAAGATTTTCCACACACTCTAAGATATAAGGTATATATACAGTGAAACCTGTCTTTAGCGGAATCGAGCGGGACTTGCAAAAATTTCCGTTAAAGTCAGGTTTCCGCTTAGCGGAGGTAGACCTTTCCTTTCTTTCTTTCTTTTTTTTAAATACATGCTTATAAATGGGCATACTGAGAAAATATATTGCTGTACGTATATTGTTCGATTACAGTACTTCTTTCTTCTACGAATAAATACACAAAAAATTAAAATGAATACAAAATTTGCTATACACACGTTTTCTTTATTTTTCTAATAGCCAAGCAGGGTTTTCTGTGTACATTGCTACTTGGCTGCTTGACTTTCCGCATACACTTTAGCCTGAGAAATTATACTAAGTGAATCAGAATCATTTTTTCGTAAGGCAAATTTGTGCAGTTCCTTTAAACTTCTGAGAGCATCTTGATATGTATTTATTCTAGACTCTTCTTGGAACTCGGTATCGTATTCCTCTTTTTCCTCTATCTCGTTTTCTTCTTTCCGACATTACGTATGATTCTTGATTAAGTTGCAGGGATTAAGGACAATTTGTGGGGGTGAATATGAGTAGTGGTTGGGGAAGGTCTACACTGTCCAGAAATATTTAACAAAAGAACGAACATTTTATCGCAGACAGTGTAATGTATATGTCTCACAAAATGTCTAAACATCTTCTAAACGCTGTAGTAGGGAACTCAGAATTTTCCGTTAAATGTTTATTTTTCTTTTCGTTGTCCGCGTAACACAGTTTCCGCTTAATGAAGGGACTTTTTACACGTTTTGTTCTCCAAAATTCATGGGACCGTGAAATATTTCCGTTTAAGACAGTTTTCCGTTTAATAAAGGGTCCGTTGAAGACAGGTTTTACTGTATAAGAGTCAGGTTTGCAATTGCTAAAATAAGATGACGAAATCTCTTAATGTTAGAGACATGGAAATTGGCTTTTAGGCTTTTAATTTAATACAATTTAATAAGTGTTTTAGATGTTTACAAAATGTTTACTGACAGTTGTTTTGAGGTCGAGTGAATCAATGTCTGAGAAATTAAAAAAAACAAAGAACAGGATAACAAAGGTCATTTGAACATGATCAGTGTTTGACACATGTCATCTTTGATTCCAATGACACTCCAGTATAGTCATCACAACCATCAAATAGTCTGCCATCGCTGATATCGCAGGTAAATGATATACAGACAATAAACACTGGCAAAAACTTGAAATCACAGGGCGGGACTAGTAGAATGTTCCCAAAACAGCAGCAGCAGAAGAAGATATATAGCATTGTGCAGAGCCATACAATAACCCTCTTACAGCCACTTACAAAAGTATCCCCCCCCCTAAATGCTCTAGTTCCATTACTTGGTGTCCAGGTCATTTGCAATTGTGAGAACGCCTAGACAGATGCAGCCTAACTTACACCTAACTTTTCTCGGCACTGACAGCAGTTGGTGGACCTGATCCATGTGTTTATGCAGGTAAAATTGTAAGGTAGATGACTAGCAAAACAGTTCTCCGTTCTAAGATAATTGTCTATGGTTCAGATCGTGTTTTCCAAAGAGCACCATATATTAATCTCAATATATTGTGTATGTAATGTATTGTTTCTTTATTAACTGTATGTTTAGACAAATAAAACTACTGACCACGCATTTATCAGGAAATGCTTGAAAGTAGCTGAACATATCAAATCTAGAGCAACTGCTGGAAATAAGTTTGTAAATGATCGCCTCCATTGAAAGACCTTCTCCAATTCTTCTCAACCCAACATCATTTTCTTTCTGGAGGAGAGAAGATCATTCTTG
This sequence comes from Thermobia domestica, assembly GCF_964235325.1. Taxonomy (NCBI): domain Eukaryota; kingdom Metazoa; phylum Arthropoda; class Insecta; order Zygentoma; family Lepismatidae; genus Thermobia; species Thermobia domestica. The sequence continues at coordinate 112,808,034 of NC_137459.1, read as the reverse complement.
TCACACTGAGTATGTATTGAAATTGGAATTGAAACATTTCAAAAAGTTCCAACCTGGCCGGGATTCAAACCCGCTAAACAGAAGTTCAATACGCTAACCGCTTACCTACCGCGTCACTTAATCTTTTATCTAAACTTTTAACTAGTTAAAATAATTGCATGTAAGACAATACAAAATACTAATGTTCGTATAAGAAGACGTTCCTTATGAGTGTCACAATGACTTACTCGTGATTTCCTTTTTTAACTCAAAAACAAGTTATATGGATCTTCCTCAAGGAGGAATATATCACGAAACGTTCTTCAAGTTGAGGCTACGTGCTGCGGCAGACATTATTTTCGCATTCTTTCAATTGCATTAACACATGTACAAAATGAAAGTTCTATTTTTGAGTTGAGTTGATTTTAGTTTAGCGTCCCTTTCAGCAGCGAGGCTATATGAGACGTGGACCTACTGATTAACGTGGGATCCGAACCACATGAGCTCCCGCCGGGAATCGAACCCGGGTCTCCCACGCCAAAGGCGCGTACGCTAACCGCTTAGCCACAAGTTCTATTTTTATCTTCGGTAACAAGTAGTTTATTATTTTATCATTGCAGGAGGAATTTGTGGTACATTGTAAATTATGTAACTCGTATGGCAGAGACACGGGCTAGAAACCCGTCGTGGCAGCGCCGTAACTTAGATATTTTTTCTATGGATGGGGCAAGCATTAATACGCAAATTTTCGCCTCCTAGAAAAAGTCGTTTTCCTAATTCTTGGACCCTCTCTTTCCGCCCTTCTCTTACTCTTTATAGCCCCCCGGAGCCTGTGGCCCTCTCGCATAGTATGCGGGGTCGTTAGTTACTCGTCTGGGCCCGTTCCATACACGACAAATTAATTAAGGGTTATATTGACAAATTTATGCAATAATATACAAATACATATTATTTCTAGGGCCCCTAATAGTAGATTTTTTTTTTACTGAAATGGGACCACAACTCATTTTTGTTTTATTACTTTTTTGTATCCTGTTCTGTTTATGTAATGTAGCGAACCTGTTTGATGCTTCACTTCTAATTTCATGTTCGTATCGTATATGGAGTAAGACAATTTTGTCTTAAATTGGGCCACCCTTGAACGGTGGGGAGCTTCCCTGGGAGCAGTGCCCCCCTTCTCCCCACAAGTAACGTCCCTCCGTCGTGGCAATCACTTTTTTCTTCATTGGAAGGTATTGTTTACGTAATTGATTTTTTTAAATTCTGTCATTCCTTCTTTATTATTATTATTATTATTATTATTATTATTATTATTATTATTATTATTATTATTATTATTATTATTATTATTATTATTATTATTGCAAAGACGAGAATTAGCTACATATTTTATATTTTATGAATTGTCTGATTGGATTTCAAGTCTTTTTGTTGAATAATCAACACACTCCATTGTAGAGGGTTTGGGGGAGGGAAATATTATCCTGTTGCTTTTTATTTGTTTACTTGCACGCTGCACGAAACCTGGATATGGCATTTCCCTTTCTATATCTACGGGAAGTACTCTAAAGGTTTTGGTGATCATAAAATAGTAAGTGAATAAGTGATTAGATCAATGAACTTTGCGTATTAGCAGCGTTTAAAGTATCAGGTTGTCGGAAAAGTCATAACGTATTTCGGTAAAATAAGACAAATGATGATTTGTGGATATACTACAGTTATTCGGATCATGCAATAATTATGTCATGAATCGCTAAGATCTTGGGAGTTGTGTGTATTAATATTGCTCTTTGTTGTGTTTGGTTTTACAGATTTGATCAGAGATGGCGTGGGTCAATGAAAACTTGACCCACGACACACTGTCCCACCACCCACCATGACCTACTCTGACCCATGATCCAACACCCACCATGGCTCACTCTGACCCACTACCCACCATGAACCACTGACCAAACAAAACACATCGTCATCAACTCTGACACATAATCCATGGTCTCTTCTCTACCTACTAAAGAGTTTATACTTGTAATAAAACCAGGTTGTCAAATTCTAACTAATCGGAGTTTGAATTTCTAAGGTCAATCGCTCAAGCACCGCTCTGTTACAATAACAATAGATCTGACCTTTACGATATAAAATGGTAAAGTGTTTGTCATTGACAAAATTACAATGAATTTCAATTACATTAACATAGTCTAATTGTTTTCTTGTTGAATTATCGATACTTATCAGTGCAAAAACGGATGGAATTTGAAAGTCACAAATCAAGGGAAGTAGACCAATATACAGAAGCTTACATTACAAATTGTATGTCTATTTTTATCACAACTTTATGAGTTGATTGCCCTGTGCTCTAAGTGTTCTATGTAATAAACAAGCTTCAGCAATTATTATAAAGCGCATGGTAAGCATATAGACCTATGGATATATAATGCGAAGCACTGTAATTTTTGTTGAATTGAGTTGAGTTGATTTTAACGTCCCTTTCAGCAGCGAGGTTATAGAAGACGTGGACCTACCCAATGGCGTAAACGTCGCCAACACCTAGTGGCCCACTTGCGGGTAAAAATCGATCGTCAATATAGCGACGAGTCGATTTATTGCAGCTAGATTCCCTCTAGCGGCAGGGTTTCGTTGAGTCGAACCATATATCTCGAGTCGGAGTGTTGAAGTTTTTCACCGCGTAGCAACGAGGACTTCGTTTTTTGTCCGCGCTCATTCGATTCGTCGCGGAGAATACAAAGAGACCAACACGAACTATCGCCAGTCATGTGCATGCTGTTATTATTGTATATTATTTTTTTCCTGACGAATTTTTCCTAAACTGAACTCCGGGGGTCAAGAATAACCTCTGCATGAACATCATGAAGTGAAAAATCTTGAGATAAGTGCGACAATTGTATGAATTTAGATGGCAACTGTAGTCGATAATTAGAAATTGAGTATGGGAGAACTATGAAACAGGTGTCGTGCTGTGGGGGGAGCGGGGTGACTGTCCCGGCGCCGAAGTAACGGGGGCGTGAAAAACTTCGGGAGAAAAAATATAAAAAATTGCTTGGAATATATGTATGGGGGCGCCGTCGTATACTCTCACTCCTGGCGCTGATTTTCCACAGCACGACCCTGCTATGAAATAAAGTAAATAGACACGCTTCATTTTGTTATAAAATTACATGGCGAACTCATTTTATCTTATCCCAAACAGTTATAGTCTCAAATACAGGTTTAAAGGAGCACTCTCATTGACCAAATTAAAAAGATCTCAATGATTTATCCCTTTACAAGAGACGTTTCTTTCATCGCCTCCTCGGCGAAGTCGGAAGAGCAGGCGGCTAATAATCATAAGGTTGGTGGTTCGACTTTCCTCAGGGCTACTTTTTAGGTATATTTTTAGTGTTTTTTTAGACTCAACTTAATGTAAACAAATCACACATGTAAGGGATTTAACATAATTTGGGATAGTAATGTTGTGGTTCGTTGGCGTTTTGTCCAGTCTCTGCCACTGATGGTATAATTTTCAAAACGGAAGATGGGCAACCGCGGACTCGTAATTTTGGCGAGATGTCCCTATTTGACCATCGGTGGTCCATCGACGCTTACGGCATGAGGTACGGATTAATGTGAATCCGAACCACATGAGCTTCCGCAGGGAATTGAACCCTCCTGTATTTCTTCTTTCTCAACTAATATAGATCGTTTTGATTATTTTTACAAACTAACCCACTATATATTTACCATAGGTAGAAAGTGCACCCCCTCCCCATAAAGGAGAATGTTAAAAAACGCTAGAAGACGTTTTGTTCATTTTCTATAAGGAGTTAATATACTGAATTCCGTAAGTTTAACAGTTTGTGAGATACTCATTTTTTTTCGCAAATATTCGGATCCTCACTATCCCTTCGGATATTATAATGAACGCAATATGATAACATCACAGTATGTATTAAGGCTTAACTATATACCTAAAGCCATTTTATTTGACTGGAATTTGGCCGTGATGATCAGGCACACATAGTTACATTCATTTTTTTATAAAATAATTTATATATTACAGTGATTCGAAAATCTGCTTTTTCCAGTAGTTTGTTCCTCTAAAACTCACAGGCTGTGTGTCTCGAAAGCCAAGTAGTAGTATATGTTCTATTACTATCATTACAATTAGAAATATCAATATCCAAAACCGCCTCTCAAGTTATCTTTTCACTTAGAGATACTCATCTCAGGTAATTAAACAGAAAGAAATGAAAAAGGGAAATGAAGGCCTTGAGAGTAAAACGTAGACAAATTGACCAGTGTTCAGAAGCATGTTTTTAGATCACGCTTGACCCTACTCATAGCAGCTAAATACGCGGTTCGGGTAAGTTGGAATTATCTGTTTCTCGCCACGTAGCACAAATATTGCAAAAATGAAGTGTCTGTTACTGGCGGTCTTCGTGGCCGTAAGTACTAGAGCAATGGGCTAGTATTTATAATTGTTTTTTGTGTGGGTTCAAACCCCGGGTCAAGGCTTTTTTTTATATTTTATTTTTAGAATTTTTAAAACATTTTTCATTAAAATAAGATGAAAATAATACTTGAAAAAAAAAGTTACGTGTACAGTATTGATATACAAATCCACAGTATAAGTAGTGGTAGTAGTAGTAGGAGGAGGAGGAGCGAGTTAGAAGCCCTGCAGGTGTCGCTTTGTTCCACCTTGAATGCCATGATATAAATTTAAGCTCAACTGCTTCTTCAATTTTCTTCTTCTTCAGTTCCAACAAAGTGACTATTTTCTTTTATTACTACTATAATACTCAATACATATACCACAAGGTTTGGACAATCACAAGCTGCAACCACTCGGAAAGTGTTTCTAGTTTCTATGGCTAGGGTCGAGGATGGAAAATTTGAGAATTGGAAGAAGAATTTGAGAAGGTATGTCAATTTAGACAGTGATTTAAAAACTTATTTCCAGCAGTTTTTCTAGATTTGATATTTTCGTCTACTTTCAAGCCTTTTCTGATTCATGTGTGATAAGTGTTTTTATTTCTTTAAATATACAGCATATAATGAAATAATTTATTACATACACAACAATATTGATATTAACATATGATGTTCATTGGACAACAAGCTCTAAACCAGAGAGATAGATCTCAGAATGGATAAATGTTTCGTGCGTCATATGCTCACAATTTTACTTGCATAAAGACTTGACTCATTGCTACCAACTGCTGTCATTGCCGAAAAAAGTAAGGTGCAAGTTGGGTTGCATCTGTCTAGGCGTTCTCACAAGTGCAAATGGCCTGGACCCCAAGTAATGAAATTAGAGCATTTAGGGGGGGGGATACTTTTGTAAGTGGGTGTACACCTATAGAAAGCTTTAGAATCAAATATAAAGCCAGGTTGTCACTTTACAAAAATCTTTTAGCTCTCATAAAGGAAATGAGAAATCTTGCAACCATACTATATTCCCGCATATAGACATAGTCTTGAATGGGGCATACAACATTTATATATATGTATTGCAAGGAGTCAAACCATGTGCAACTTTCTGGGTTGTCTTCCTTGCTACCTGCTATCGACCTCCTGCTGACATAAAGAAAAAAAGTTTTGCAGCTTTCAAAACGACGGGCTCGCTCTTAGTCCACTAGAGTGCAGTGCTGCATGGGTGGAGATATCTTTTTTGCTTTCAGTAAGTTGTAATGTGTAAACGGCAAACAGAAAGATTGGGTTGCAAGATTTGTTAATGACAGCTACAAAATTCTTGTAAAATGACAACCTGGCTTAAGATACACAAGAAAACAAGATGTGTACTAGTACGATTTTGGATTAGATAACAGGAGCGTGTTGGGAGTATTCGATATATCATTGAATAGTAGTTTATTAACTCACTATATTTATCACATTCTTTTACTTTTTCTTCCCTTCCTTTCTTTCTATAACTTCTAAGCATGATAAATAGCATATTTTATCCCTCCTTTCCTTGTGGTATGAATGAAAACAGCGACGATAACGCTACTTTTTTCGACCTTACCCGAATCAAATTGGCTGTTACTTGTGCAGGCCATAAAACGAATTCCAGTGGAGAGTGTTGACAAAAGTATTACAGTCTTATTCTGGAGACCTTGGCCATCAACCTGGCTTTAGAGGGCGATATTCTGGAAACCGCAAGTAGTAAATGCTGATAGTTTTGCTGTCAATAAAGATTTCGGCTGGTCAAGAAAAGTACTCGTTTTATTTATTTTTTTTTTATTTAAATAATTTTCGAACACACTTTCCTTTCTCCATTTATTATATAATTTTCCCTGAAAATGTAATTTCTTTCCAATCAAAAGTCCTACCTTAAATATTTAATTATTTCTAATGATGTTCTTGATTTAATAATAACCTATAGAAACGAATGAAAGTAAAAAAAAAAAAAAAAATCATGTAATTATATTCGTTCAATGATCTACATACCTGCTGAAATATTATTTCAGTCACACTGTGCTTTGATTGGAGGCTGTGCACCTGGAGAATGAGAGACTGGTATTTTGGTTCTCCACCTATTCCGTAATTATTTTTTTTTTATCCAAAACTAAAATTGTTTATGCTTGAACTTACAAATAATAAAAATTATTATTATTATTATTATTATTATTATTATTATTATTATTAGTAGTAGTAGTAGTAGTAGTAGTAGTAGTAGTAGTATTAGTAGTAGTAGTAGTAGTAGTAGTAGTAGTAGTAGTAGTATTAGTAGTAGTAGTAGTAGTAATGCTGTTAATATTTAGAGTCTTCTGCATGTCCAAGCCTTCGTCTGCTGCATGTTAGCTGCATGATATAGTTTAAAATCATGTTTAATTAATAGTTATAATAGTTCATATTTAACTTCTTTTTAAACTTCGTCCAGTAACCAACATGCAGTTACAAAAGTATGAATTCTCAAATATAAAGCGTGTCTTAATAATAACATCAGACTATGTTCATGTTTATCATCATCAGTACTTATTTTGAAGTAGGCCTAATTAAATTGCAATAATATCGTTAAATTGCATTTAAAAGACCACAATATATTTACTTAGAAATATCCAGCTACTAATGTTCAAATCTATCTAGAGCTACTTTCTGCTATTAAAAGTTAGTGTTACTCGCACACTAATACAATTTCTTTTTATAATAAGGACTTGTATTATTATTGCTAAGTGATATAATGCAGATCATAAATAATCATTAATGAAAAGTGCTTTTTTATTTATGTATACGTTTCAGGGACAGTTCATCAAACACATCTAGATAATTTATTATTTCTTAATGCAAACACGCTATTAATTTATATACGTATTTTAGAACTATTCACACAAATATTGTGTGAATATTGTGATAGAAAGCAATAACTAAGGAATCATGCTGTCAACACAACATGACAGCATTTAGTAGATAATCCATTATACATAGTACAAAACCAATAATCTATTTTTATCATGTTGAAGACATGGTAGTCAGTCTTTCTATTATTTCTGCACACGTTCTACAGTGAAAAATAAGTGTACTTCTGAAGAATAGAATAATACGAAAATAAGAGAGCTGAAAAGACACTGATCGAAATGTCAAGCGTGAGTCTTTGTATTAGTGGGCCAAGGCAAAGGGATCCTATCCAAACACTCGATCATGTTTGAAGAAACTGGGAACGTACATTGAGAATTGAATGATCGGCATTCCAGCAGTTTCTTGAACACCTGGCTACAGACACCTGAACTCGAGCTCCAGAAAAACGCACGTAGAACGAGAATCTTCAAACGACATCTCGAACAAACAAACATAAGGCACCGTCCATCCCTTGGAAGCATAAGAGTTCCATTAGTAGCTACAAATTAACCGCCGGCATTCCAACTTTTCTTGTGGTTCTCGCGAACTCTTGAAAGAAGTCGTTGAATACGACGTCTACAACGCGGTGGCCACCAACGTATCTAAAGTTGACCTTTTCTCCCTACCTTTCCAGTGGTCCGTTCTTTGCAGCTTCTTGACTCTTCGTACTTAACCAAGGGCTCCGAGCAGGCATCTGACAGGAAGAAGTCAACTGTATGGTGGCTATAACAAAAGAGACATTCACAGGGGCAATTAGGATCTCTGAAGGCTGCTATTGTAAGCCAGGCCACCGATTCAACTGGGAGGTCTAAATCTGGAGTCTTCTTTTTCATGGTAACAATAATATTCAGTGTCTATTTGTAATAGAAAAGAATTGTCGTCTTTATAACACATGATTCTTGCAAGGTGAACATGACATTTTGGCAGTCAGAACAAGAGATCAAGTCGATGGAGTGGTAAAGCACAGTTTTCGAGAAGTGAAAGTTCATAGAAGGAAATAACTTTAAATACAATCTTTATTTTCAAATATTGTAATTCAAAGAAATTACCATAATAATAATAATAATAATAATAATAATAATAATAATAATAATAATAATAATAATAATAATAATAATAATAATAATAATAATAATAATAATAATTTAATCAGCCATAACTTTCCAATTTTATTTCACATGTAAACATAATTTACACATTATAAATTAAATGAAATTTCAAGTTTTTTTCTTTCGTATCACAATTATGCCTGTAAGCTAAACGAGAAAAATAATTAATGAAAGTGAACTATTATGAAATAATTGTGGAATACGAGTGTAGAAAGAAATTAGAGAACCCGAGAAAAATTACGGACATAATGTTCTCCATCACAATCTCACATCGAACCAGATTTCTCGTAGCAGAGTTGAGCGGTTTACCAGTAAGGTATCTTGTCCCATTTTTACACATTGCAATTTCACAGAATAATTGCATGTTTGAGTAACATTTTGAATAATTGTGCGTTTCCAACTTTTTTTTTTTTTGTAAAAATGGAGCCCTCAAATAACATAGTATTATCCTACAGTCAAAATAAAACAAAAATGCCATGTAATGGTGTGACCCCTGGGGCCTCCTTCAGTCACTATGAGGAAAAATTTCTTATGTGGCAACGTTGTCAATTAACTTGGCATTGGTCTACGAATCCATCAAGCACTTAACATTGATTGTTACGCTAATAACTGACACTAGTGTCAAGTTTATCAATTTGAATTGCCATCTGGAAACAATCGATGTAATTATTTAAATAGTAGTCAAGGACGGCCCTAGACAATTTACCATCCCGTGGAATGGCATCACTTTCCGCTATCTCTTTGTCCAGGAAGAACAAATCTTAAAAGCTACGATTTTAAGTATGCTACCCCATCATGAACAACGAAGGGGAGAGAAATTGCACTCGCACTCAGAAAGGCCTAAACACTACAAATACGTGAGACAAATGTTTTATATGCCTGACAACAAAACGAATTTAGCAAAAAACTCTCCGTTGTATAGGGTATGTGATAGAGGCAATAAAATACATTCTATGGGTCTGGAAATATTTCAATTAAAATGCTCAGTATTTAAACAAAAATGCGTCCAAATGTTACTTAATAAAGCGTAAAGATTGTTATTATATCTGGTATTTATTGACTGTACGTGAACAAAACATGAGTAATGGTTAGTTGTTAGAATTACTTTACATGTAGCACATTCTGCACCATTATAAAATTAACAATTTGTGCTTTGTAATTGCCTTTGGGTGTTAAGTACAAATAAATTATTATTATTATTATTATTATTATTATTATTATTATTATTATTTATTAAACACTACAAATACATTCCCGTTGTGTCTGTTGATTTCTTTAAATAATAATCTATTAATGAAATATAAAGCAAGCACATCTTCAGAGGGAATATGATAATTGTTTATATATAATTCAATACCGAGTTTCAATCTCAATATATGAGCTTGCAATTCCAGTGCAACTAGCTGTTTTATCTTTATTTCTTGATTTTCCTTTTCACATCTGTTATAAAATAATAATAATAATAATAATAATAATAATAATAATAATAATAATAATAATAATAATAATAATAATAATAATAACAATGTTTCAATTTTCATTGATAAGGAATTCCTTTGTAAGAAAAGCAATACTAGTTTGCATATCAAAGCTGTGATAACTCACTAAATAAAACAGGTGCTCGCTACTTTTCGATAATTGATTTTTTTTTTATCAGATAGCTAGAGCAATTGCTTCAATTGAGTTCATTAATGATGTGAATTCGTTAACACTGCATAGGTAACGGCTGTTATGTGCATCCCATTTCCCATGAAAGAGATTTGTATTTTTTGCAATACATAATATAGATGTTTCATTATTTGCAATAGATATTATTCTAGTCACATATCGTCGTCTGAGATTCAACACCGCGTATTTCCAATTTTAGCAAATTTGAGTTTTTGATACCATTAGAATCAGCATAGAAAGGCGCACAATCAGGTTAAATAGCACACCTATATCACGACAAATGGTTTTATTATTCCTTCAAAGTAATACCGCATATAATGAGGTTGAACCTAGGTTTAAACAGTAATTTTCTCTGTCTCCTGTAAAATGAAATGCTACTTACACGGTATTGAATATCAGACAACAATATATAGAGCTAGACACATATAGACAGCTAGAGCAATTACTTCAAACAAATTTGTTAATTGAATCAACTCGTTAACATCTTAACGTGTAACGGTGGCTAGAATTGTATCTGCCCATATGCCATACATTTAAATACTTTAAGTGATCCTCTTTATTGTCTTTACTATGGTTTGTTTTAGCGTTCGGAGAGCATCATGTTCAAATGACTAGACGTTTCAGTATCATAGAGGAGAACAGAAAAGACACGACTAGATAATAAAAGACGTAGTTTTAATATTGGATGTCAAATAATTTACGTCTTTGATCTCCTGATAATGTCTTAAGGTGTGGCTTCCGGTTGTATGTCAAACTTAATGACGTCACACAACACTATGACCTGACTAATTTCGTGCAATGTGCAAGGATCCGCGTTCTTTCGTGTTCTTGCATTCGTAAACATCTCTCTACTTTGGTATATCCTCTGAACAATGTATTGTGTTTGTATGTTTATGTATGTCAATACTTATGTTTTAAAAAAATGTCAGTGAGAGCATGTAACGGCATAACGATAGTATTTTAAACTAAAATTTTAAATTTTACTATACACAGGACTGAAATATGAGCTGTAAACATTTGTCCATTCGCTTGTTTCATTTACAATAATTGCCTATTATTATTACCATGAAAGCAGCATTACAGCAACTGCACTATTGTCATTGATTATGTTAGTATGGAAACATAGATGTCCATAGGAGTTGAGTTGAGTTGATTTTGAGTTTGCAGCTAGGCCACATGAGACGTGGACTTACTGAATCCGAACCACATGAGCTCCGGCCGGGGATCAAACCCGGGTCTCCCACGCCAAAATAAACGTCCGGAAGCATTTTTTTTTCTGACGGTGAGCAAAATACCGACAATAAAAGCACAGTCACGAACACGTATACAACTTGGTGTATACATATGCATATTACTTCCTGTAGAACAAATAGTTGCACTCATGCCCTAACTTCATCAACTACAGTAAATATACTATAGTATACTCTACTGACCAGCCATAACATTATGACCATCAACTACTTCTTAATCAAAGTATTAGGGCTGAATTAATAGGCAGGGGCACACCAAAACCGCTTGCCAGATGGTGACAGGCATCTCACTCGATTAGTTAGTGTGATGTTTGGGCATAAAATGAGGGAGGTTGGTGATATATCGGAGTTTGATTAGGTCTAGATTACGATGGCCAGATGAATGGGAACGAGCATATTTTCGAAAATCCAGATGGGGACCAGTATCCCCGTTTACGCTACCCTGCAGGTGACCATGCATGGGTATGTTTCCTCACATAAAACAGTTTTATTTTTGAAGAGGAAGAAAGAAAACAGTAAAATGGTCATGCTAATCAATGACAAATTGCTTTTGTTTGAGGAAAAATAAAAGAACAAATCTGAGGAAGAGCTCTAATTTCGTGAAGACAATTACGAAGTTTGAAGTGTTCTGAAATTGTGTCATGCTTTTAGTATTTCTTTTCATTTACTTTTATTTTCTATATTTCGTTTATTTTACTTTGTGTTTCTTTCATTAAAAAAAGTTGTATAGAAATTGTAACACATGATACATAATGTTCAATTAAATATGATTTGTATCAATTTTCCAGGTTGCAACAGAAATCCAGAGCCTATCAGCAGTAAAATGGTTGCCACGCTCGCTTGCTAGTGTATGGATCTGGTTTAATTCCTGAAGGAAGCTCAGTATCTATTGGCTTATACGTAGTATGAAAAAAAAAATCATAAATAAACACACATTAAAATCTAAATAAAATATAATTTTATTCTTAACTAAATCAGTATTATGAAAATTATAGCCTGCAAGTTAATTTAACAAACAATGAACGCGAAAAGATTGGAAATGTAGTTTTAATACGATTCTTTTTTTTTTTTTTTTTTTTTTGACAGAAAACAATTCATTTTTAAAAGGAAAAAAATAGAAAAAAAATAGAAATTCTTCCATGCTAATCAGTGACAATTTGCTTTCTTCGTTGAGAGGGGAAGGCGGTCAAATATGCAGAAGAAATTCGTTTTTATGAAACCCACTTGAATTTTATTTTTTATTTATTTGTTAAAATTAAATTTGATTTACTTATTTTTTAAATCATATATATCCAGCAGAAGACGCCATATCACTGCAAATTGTAGCATATATATATATATATATATATATATATATATATATATATATATATATATATATCCCTGAAAGGAACGTAGCGTGGTAGCAGGCAAGTTGTTCTCACGTGGATGATATTTCAAGGAGCGGCGGAGTTTCTACCTATTAAATCAAACCGAAAGTTTTTTTTTTTTTAAGATAATATTAATGCATTAATAGCTAAACCTAGTTACTTAATACCTAGGTACGCATGTACGTAAGTGCATATTATTATTATTATTATTATTATTATTGTTGTCTCACTACCTTTCTAAAACAGGCCTTGAGTTTGTTTTCTATGCATACATAAACTATATTTAAAAGCATATGAAGAAAATAATAAAATCAAACTGAAACATTATTGTGGAATAGTATAGTAATAAGTTAGCAACTGTGTGCATACAATTAAGTAAATGGATGATAACCTAGTGCTGATTAACTTCCGTTCTTCTACTTATTGTAACTTGCTGACATGATTTATTTTATTTTATTTTAAATGTGTTTCTTTCATGTTCTATTATACATATTCTGCATTTGCTGTAGGTATTAAACACATTTGATTAAACATATTTTATTTGATGGTGGGACAGGAAATTATTTGTGCACCAATTTAACACCCGAGACGGAACATTAACTTTATAGTTTACCCGTAAAATAATGATTGATGTAATTAGTTCTCATTTTACGAACTGTCATTGATGTTGTCTAAAATTTTTAATAATAACATCTAACAAACAAAATATATATACTCATTGTTCTTGAATGTATAACAACTCTACAAGAGTTCCCAGGCTCATGTAGTACCCAAAAGAGAAAATTGGTGTTCTAGGAATGATTCAAACAAGGTTGAAAGCCAGGAAATGGAAGAAAATGTGAATGACTATCTGTAACGATTTGTTATTATGTGATGAAACCTTAAGATTAACACCATGAAACAGCTATTAAAGCAACTATTTAGAAAATAATATGGTTGTGAAAGAAATCTTAATATAATTTGCGTAAGAACATTGTTTAAAAATTCTCATTGTGTTGGGCGCGACACAGGTAATAAGAACGTACAAACTGCTATCGTTGTAACAAAAAACGAAAACTTACTCAAAATATGCAACTGATGCATATAATCCTATATGTGACGTTATAATGTCATGTCTAAAGACAACCTCATTTTTACGTTTTCCTTTACTGTATAAATATGTGTTCATGCACGTGTGTTGGTGTACTCCGTTGTAAGACACTCCTTCGTGTCATTTCCATACAATCTGAGGTGGTCACCTAAACACTGTGTCTCCTAGTGGGGGATTAAACAGAACGTACACAAGAACTATTGCAGAAGATGCCACGGGGTGTTGCCTCTTAAATTATGGGGTCAAGGAGATCACTAATTAAAGCTGCCCACTTGCTGTTAGATTGTCGTTCTTCTGGTTCTTCGCCAGAAGAGCGGACACCATATTTAGAAAAATGGCCGAAGTTAATGACACACTGCTATACGTGCGAGACGGCCTCAGGTGCAATTTTTATTCTGCAATGCAAAACGACATATTCTCCCCTCCATCTTTTTTTTCCTGTTAAAAAAAGGTTCTTAATTTAGCATTTGAAATTCTCAATATCTGCATAACATGAACATTTGTTCTAAACTTATCTAAACATATCTGGTGAAACTTAAGTAGTTTATGAAATTGTCGGTGTTAGCTTTTGATGTATGAGATGTTGGCACATTTTCTTTCAAATTCGCACACACCATAGTATTGAATGATAAGCAGCGACTACATAAATATGCTTTCTAAGAAATAAATATTGTAATGCTTCATAAAATGGACGTTTCTTTTTCTACTTCCTTGGAGAAAGGTAAAACGAAAGGGATGACTTAAATTGTGCCATACATTATATTGGTGATTGATTGCTTCAAAAGTAGGGTTGCCCACAAAAAAAAATGAAACCTACCTTCGTGAGGAGGCACAGGGCGAGATAGAGAGTTCTTCCAACAGAAGCATGCGTATTTTTCAATATTAGAAATCACTTTCTCGACATATTTTCGAGGTAAAACAGGATGAACCTCTGTCTCGAATGTATCCCTTTTTTAAAGCGTTAGCAGAAAAGAGAAAACCAAATTCAAAGCAGCTGCAAGGTTATATCGGGTATATTATCAATTGTTAATCAGGTACAAATTGAAATTAAATAATTATTTATGACACATCTTCCTGGAAATTGGATCGACATGCAGTCTGTTAGCATTTGTTTTGACCTTGATAAACACGACATATTATACAATTTAAAATTATAATTACCACTTCTAAGAACAAAGCTTAGCGATAAATGCAGGTTGTCAAGCACCTAGTGTTTGCTAGTATACTTAAGCATATTTTCAATATTTGTCTTTTCAATCTTAGTTTAAGTAGTATAATATGACATATTATCATATCAGATTTCTGCAGCACAAAACAAGCGAAAATGTGTAAGGAGTTGTCAGTTATCCTGTTAACACATTAAAGTGTCCGGAATGAAGATTCACTGAAACATATAAAAAATAAAAACTTTTTTATTAAAAAATAAATAAATAGTGCTTGGTCTATTCATTACTTAAGCTATGAGGACGAAATTATACAATTTTTAATTGAGATAGAAACTGTCTTATAAGTGTATTTAACCAATAAAAAACAAACTTAAATACATGAACCCACACAAATGCATCGTACAATGATTAAGCACATCAATATATGCTAATAAATTACTTTTTGCACGTTGGAAAATGTATTTTAGTTATTTAGTGCCAACGCTTATTAAGTTTGGCTTTTGGCTTTTCCGAAATCTCCATACAGGTGGAATATATTAATTGATATATGCAAGTGAGTATCTATGTAATGAAACTATTATAATATAGTTCATATATGCAATAACCGACCCTAGATCTAATTTTCAATCTACTTCTTCATTTCTGATTCCTTTTGTAAACGTACAGTGATTCGACAAAAAAAAAAAATCGTCTTTAGTTGCTAGAAATTTAGCTGTTTTTGTTTACAATGTTGCGTGCACTCACATACACTCCAAACAAGTATTGGTAATATTTCTTGTATATTTCATTGTCTATAAAATATATAAAACAATAGAAGTGATTGATTCATCATCGCCCAGCTCATACTACTATAGAGTGATACGTAAAATTTAAAGCTCATTCGTGACTAAGTGATCAGCATACGTGCCTTTGGCATGGGAGACCCGGGTTCGATTCACAGCGGAAGCTCATATGGTTTGTAGTCCACGTTAATTAATAGCTTGCGTCTCATATATCCTCGTTGCTGAAAGTGGTGTTGTTTGCTGTTTATCGCATCATAGGAAAACGACTAAAATATTTGAATAAATTTTGAAACACATTTACTACCTTACCTACCTTGAAGTAGATTTCAATCATCATTTTATTTAATGGGGAGGAAGTTTAAAAGCAATGTAATATGTATATATTGCATTGGATAGTGACAGGAATCTCAATCGATAATCAGCATGATACTTATGCGTACAATGGGGACAGTGGGCATATTATTATCAGTTTAATAGGGGTCATATATTACGAAGTTGGTCATCTGTTGGTTGGTCAGTATATGCCCTATATTTGGGTAATATTTTAATTGAACATAAATTAAAATTTTAAAAACTGGTAATAATTTTAGGCTATACATTATTAGCCATACTGTGTACTGTCCTCTTGGTAGTACTATGATGAAGATATTAATCAGAGTACATTTCAATATTAAGTTTACCTGAGTAAGTAGCATGGGTTCCGTATAGTACCAACTTTTACATTTACAAGCTAATGTTTTGTTAGTTTGCTTGTTTTTCTCCTCCGTTTTCTCAAAACTGCATGTGAACTTTTAAACTTAGACATATAATTAACTCAGTCAGATATATCGACTGGTAATTAACTCAGTCAGATATATCGACTGGTATATGTTTTATATTTAGATTTTTTTTTTTTTTTTTGTTAATCACTAATAATATTGTACAATTTAACAGCGAATTGTGGGTGTTCTCCAAGTTAAATTGTTAGTAAAGTCGCAATATTCTGGGTGTAGAAACAACTATTGAAGCTTGAGAAATAAAATGTCAATGCTAAATTATATTGGAAACATGCTTAAGACAATTTTGAAAGTTAGCACAAGCAAATAATATAGTATTGCATTGTAAAATGCAATAATAATCAACTATAAGAAGTTTCATAACAACAAAAATATATCACCGTTTAGATATTATTCCTTACATTTTGTTTCTTTAATTTTCCTTCTGACCTTCTTTGAGAAATACAATATGATTATGACAAGTATTTAGGAATTTCACATGAGTCATTTTAAAATAAAATTCAATGTTATGACTTACATATATTAAGAACTTGTTCAATTATATAATTAAGTAAAAGTATAATATTGCTATATGCAATAAACACCAGAAAAGCGATACTTAATATTTTCGAAATATCAAATGAAGTAATTATGTATGATTAATGTATTAAAGAATCCAAGAATGCAACCTTTAAAAATATATATAATTAAATAAATCGTAAAGTTATATTGTAAAATGTTATGACTAATACAATATAACATTTCTGATTTTATTGTTAGTTACAGTCTAAAGCTGGTGATTGTATTGATGTGCTTTTTTCTATGTTTCTCTAAAGTGGAACCATTTCTCGGAAACATCATTACGCAATATTATTAAAACACAATATTACTATGTTTATTTATTTATTTATTTATTGTTTATGGTGTTGTTCTTCTCTACAAATCATTTCACTAAGCGTAGTAAACATTGGATTTAGTTTTAAAACGTAAATTTAGTTTTAAAAGAAAAGCATTTATTCAGTGGAAGGTAAAGACATATCTTTATTGATAAATATTTTGATTTTTTTTTTTTTTTTTTTTTTTTGTATGATGTTCCAAGTAGATCATAAGTTGTGTCCAAACGTTGAGTTTTCTGTAACGCCACCATTTTCCAAATGTTAGACCTATGTTCACGATGTCCGCTTTGTCGCCTATTTTTTTCAATCATCTACTTCCCGTTGTTTTTTTTTCTAATTTTGGGCCAACGTTGCAAAAATAAAAAAAATCGTTAGGTCCAACCTACTTTTTTAACGTTTAATCAACTAGATAATCAAAATTTCTTTTTTTTATGAAAACATTCAACAACTATACAGCGAAATATTAATACTGCATACACAACATTTATGTAATCAATATCCAGTCATAGAACAATGGGGTATTTCAGTCGAAAAGTTGGCGAAAATTGGAAGAAAAAAAATCTGACAGGAAATTAAACCTTACTACATTTTAGTTGCATAATCCTAATATCACGTGAGCATCACCCTTTACAACTCATATCAACAGGAGAATTATATTAGTAATGATTATTCAAAGTACACCAGTAGTGGCTCTTGAAGGGAGACATATCGATAAATGCGATGTAAACGACTTTCCTTAATAGCAGCCACTATTGATTCATAACTTCTAAATAATTAATGCTAATGCAGCTTCCCTGTTGACATGAGTTGAAAGGGATAACACTCGCCTGATATTAAAAATATTTAACTAATACAATAACAAGTTTTAATTTAATCTGAGAATTCTTCGCTCCGTATACTGACCGAATATTCGACCAAATTACTCCACTGTGCGATGGTTGAGTTGGTCACGTTAATGTTGAAGACGTAATGTTAGTATTTCGTTGTTTGCTACCCAATAGTAACATTAAGATTTGCAGGAAAAAGATGGTTCTTCTGAAGTGATCACACACGGATATTGTATGGCTACAGTAAGACGTAGAACTCAAACTCAAGAAGCAGTACAACAATGATGAGAGTTTTACCACGAAGCAACTCTGGTTTTCGACTCTGAAAGGTTTTAGTATAAATGAAAAATTGCAGCCTTTTCTCCAGATTGAGATCAAACCTTTTGCTAGTTAATATTCAACAGCAATTTTTGGGCTAATTGGCAGTATTATTTAAAATTCCTACTTCTTACAACGGAAGGTCACTAACTGGCTCCGCTGAGATCCGAACGAGACAATTGTGTTTGTATTTGATATAACTAGACGAATCCCAAAGTTATGCCTGCCACCGATCAAGATTATC
This sequence comes from Thermobia domestica, assembly GCF_964235325.1. Lineage (NCBI taxonomy): Eukaryota > Metazoa > Arthropoda > Insecta > Zygentoma > Lepismatidae > Thermobia > Thermobia domestica. Next base: position 112,789,251 of record NC_137459.1, on the reverse strand, counting down.
GTGAGTTAGAAAAAAAATATTTTGGGAGAATAGTTTGAATCGGGTCATTTGCCCGGAAACTTTGAGTATATGGAAAACTCAAAGAACATTTTCAAAGCCTTTTTGAGGGTAAAAAAAAAAAAAAAAAAAATGTAAGCTCCATGGTTTCTTGCAGGGTCCCGGACGGGGTCCAACTCAAAAGTTTCAAATGGCAAGGGACTTAAGTAGCATATCATTTGCAAGTTGTTGCAAAATGAAAGAAAATAGAACAAGTCTCGTCTCGACAACAACCCTGTGCAAAATGGCGGCGGTTCAAAATATAAACATAAATTTAATTGAAAAGTCCATGGCCACCCCTATAAATCATAAATTGTGAGACAAATGTGAAAACAGGAAAGTGCGTGTGGCATTATTTTCAAAGTATAAGGATTTAAAGTAATCACATCTTGCTCCAGGTTCGTCACAAGGTCCCACATGAGGTCTAACTGAAAAATTTTGAAGGCAACGAGGTTTTAGTAGCACATCGTTTGGAAGCTGTTGTTAAATGAAAGAATATGAAACAAGTCTCGACTCTCTACGATAACCCTGGCAAAATGGCAGTGTCAAAATGTAAAACCAAACTTAATTGAAACGTCTATGACCACCATGAATCCAAGATGGCCGCTTGGAAACTATTTCGAATGTATAGGCACTATAAAGTGCTGAAGCTAGGAAAACCAAAGTTGGCATGAATGTTGATTTCTAAGTGTAGGTGACGAAAAGATACGAAATGTTCAAAACCGCGACATCTTGAGTTCAAAATGCCACACTATGTATCACACACTGTCCAGCTCGGTGCAACGACATTGCGCATTTTTCCCCCTAAGGATTAGATCGTTGATAACCTTTGTAATTATGGCTTATTAAAAAGGAGCAGAAAGTGCTGAAATTGCACAAAATTCCACCGCGACAGGATTCAGGAAAGTGTGTGAAATTTTGCACAGAAATAAAATGGATAAATGCCATTCTTTTGTGAGATATGCTTATATTGAATTCTAATATTTACGAAACATTCTTATCTTTCGATCCTGATTAGCTCGTTGTGATTATCGTTCCTCATTGGCTTGTTTCATTATTGTATTATTATATCCGCAACAAGTGCACTGACCACTCATTCTTGTAACAATTTATACGATTATAATATACAACAAATCTTTCTCATATCACCTAAGGATAGTAACTAAGATGTACATGCAAATATAATGACCATTTATGGAAAGGTGAGAGGACAATTACTAAGATACGTTGTAGGCACACCTGAAATATGTAATCAAGTGTTTGTATCTGATTGGCCAAATCTGGAAAATGAAAACAAATCCTTATCTCTGATTGTTCGAACGTCTGTCCACGATATTTAAGGGAAACTTCTAGATATTTTTTGTTTATTTTATATAAGTTTGTTTTCCCTACAGTTTTCTAATGACTATTTGCTTCCAATAACTATTTTCTTACAGTTTTAATCTTACAGATAGGCATGATATAGAAATTCATATCGTAAAGGGGACAACGTTGCTCATCATTTCCTGTGCAATTTCCAATTTTGTTGCCGGCTCATGAGGCTTTATATGCGTCAAAAGGTAAGGGAGTGAAAATTTGTGCAATTTCAGTCCATCCGTCCAGCTTAAACCACTCGAAATGGAGAAGAGAAATGTGATATTTACGTTTCTTATTAATAGTAGATGTCCACAAAAAGTCAAAGACGTAGGCATCATCTGTAAGCCAACATTGCTGTCATCATGAAAAATGATATTGTATATAAATGCTGACAATTATGTTGCATCTGACTATCACAACTAACAATTAAGTGGCATCTCCATTCATTCGACCCATTGAAATAAAGAGATCTACGAGTGAGTGACAGAAGTACAGAAGTTGTTGCCACCAGGCGGTAGCTCTATCCACCGCAGCAGACGATTGGAAGCATCGTAGAACGGAGACTAGTATTTTCTTTAATTTCTTTTCCATTTCGATTATTTATTATTTCCTTGTTATTCTCACTTTCATTTTCTATCCTGCTTGTATCATACATACATTAGTACATCATAGTGAACTCATCTTCTTTCATTTCACAACAGCTTTCAAACGATGTGCTACTTAGTCCCCCTTTCCTTCGAAGCTTTTGAGTTGGACTCTCCGTGGGAGACTGCAGGATCCTGAGACAAGGCATTTTTACTTTAAATCGCTGTACTTTGAAAAATAACGCCACACGTGCTTTCATGCTTTCATATTTGTCTCGCCGTTTCCGATTTATACGGGTGGCCATGAACTTTTCAATTAAGTTTTTGTTTACATTTTGACCCGCCGCCGTTTTGCATAGGGTTGTCGTAGAGAGTCGAGACTTACCCCATCTTCTTTCATTTCACAACAGTTTTCAAACGATATACTACTTAAGCCCCTTGCTATTTGAAACTTTTGAGTTGGACCCCGGATGGGACCCTGAAGGGGACCCTGGGCAAATATTTTCCCCCAAAAATTGTGCCTTTGAAAATGATGGGGTACGTGTACGTCGAGTTTTCCATATACTGTACCTAGGTATCTAACTGTTTCCGAACGAATGACCCGGTTCAAACAATTCTGCCAGCTATAGCTTTTACATTACAAAATACGTTCTAACTCACGATATCCCGACCGGTAGCACGTATAATTTTGGGATTCGTCTAGTTATGTCAAATGCAAACACAATTGTCTCGTTCGGATCTCAGCGGATCCAGTTCGTGATATTCCCTTGTTAGCTCTTGTGAACATTGAAATTAACATATTTTCATATATTTTCTAATCTAAAATATGGTCGATAATATCATATCCACGGATTTTCTCAAGGTTCTTTCGTTTCCTCCTACCAACTGTTTAATCATTCACCTTTAATATTCATCCGCTTATTTAAGATTAAGAACGATAGTCGTGGGGCGTTACATCATATTGAATTTTCTTCTCAAATTAAAACGAACAATAGTTGTTAGTACTACCAAGATTTGAATATGCACACACACACACACATATCACACACCCAAACACACACACACACATATATATATATATATATATATATATACAGGGCGTTTCAGAAAAAATGTCCAGTGCTTATAAATCCGAAACGGCTGAGAATAAAAAGTTGAAACAAAAACTGAGATAGGAAAATGTCATAGGGCGCATCACATGGTGTTATTGTGGTGACTCCCAGGGCCCTCCTTCAAGGGAGCCCAGGGGCCAACTTCAAATTTTGAAATGGGAACACGTATTGGATCATACTTCATTCAATAGTACTTGAAAAACGAAACAACTTTTGTAGGAAACCATTTTCGATTTGGGCCACCGTTTTCAAAGTGGCCGCAAAAAATGGGTTCTGTATCAGATAAAACGTCCAGTGCTTATAAATCCTAAATGGCTGAGAATAAAAAGATGAAACAAAAACTGAGATAGGAAAATGTCATAGGGCGCATCACATGGTGTTATTGTGGTGACTCCCAGGGCCCTCCTTCAAGGGGGCCCTGGGGCCAACTTCAAATTTTGAAATGGGAACACGGATTGGATCATACTTCATTCAATAGTACTTGAAAAACGAAACAACTTTTGTAGGAAACCATTTTCGATTTGGGCCACCGTTTTCAAAATGGCCGCAAAAATGTGTTCTGTATCAGATAAAACGTCCAGTGCTTATAGGCCTAAATCAGAAACTGCTGATAATAGAGAGATGAAACAAAAACTGAGATAGAAACGATGATAAAGCATATCATGTGGTGTTGTTGTGGTGACCCTCAGGAAACTCAGTGAAGGGGGCCTAGGTGCCAACTTCAAAGTGATACAGGACTTTTTGCGGCCATTTTGAAAACGGTGTCCCAAATCGAAAATTGTTTCCTACAAAAATTGTTTCGTATTTTAAGGACTATTGAATGAGGTATGATTCAATACAAGTTCCCATTTGAAAATTTGAAGTAGGGCCCTGGGCCCCCTTGAAGGAAGGCCCTGTGGGTCACCACGACAACACCATGTCATGCGCCCTATGACATTTTCCTATTGCAGTTTGTGTTTTATATTTTTATTCTCAGCCATTTCGGATTTATAAGCACTGGACGATTTATCTGATATAGGACCTACTTTTTGCGGCCATTTAAAAACGGTGGCCCAAATCGAAAATTGTTTCCTACAAAAGTTGTTTCGTTTTTCAAGTACTATTGAATGAGGTATGAATCAATACATGTTCCTATTTGAAAATTTGAAGTTGGCCCCTGGGCACACTTGAAGGAGGGTCCTGGGGGTCACCACAACAACACCGTGTGATGCGCCCTATGACATTTTCCTATCTCAGTTTTTGTTTCATCTTTTTATTCTCAGCCGTTTCGGATTTATAAGCACTGGACGTTTTATCTGAAACACCCTGTATATATATATATATATATATATATATATATATATATATATATATATATATATATATATATAGAGAGAGAGAGAGAGAGAGAGAGAGAGAGAGATGATAATGGAAGAAATAAAAAAACACGGAAAAAACACGTGGACGGTACTTGTCCACTACAAAGCCAACAATTTCAGAGCTAATATTGAACCAGGGAACCCACCCACCAGTATTATTCCTCTTCCACTGAAAATTAATTGAAATGAAATCTTTGAGTTTTACGTCCCACGCTTATGCCGGTTAGGCTAAAGGAGACGGTGATAATGAGTGATGAATGAAATGGTGGAATGAAGAAAGTGGGAGGAAACGGGAGAACCCCGAGAGAACCCACGCACACAGTGTTTGTCCACCACAAAGTTCACTTGGCGTCCTCTTTCACTGAGTCACTGGGATCATACATATATATGATTTGAAGTATTTCAGCTCTACTCATTGAACAAAGTGTGTTAAGCTCTGCTCTCAATAACTCTAGCGGAAGAAGCATTAAAAATACAACGCTTTGCGAATAATATATATATATATATATATATATATATATATATATATATATATATATATATATATATATATATATATATATCCAGTTTAGATTAGTTTTCATGTTAAAGGCTGAAAAAAAGAAAGTCAGAAAATCCAAACAATTTTAATGGCTACAATCTGCCTTTTACCAACAAAAAACTGTTAGAAACACTTATAATGAAATACTTGGATAATGAAAAATTCTTACATTTTGAAAAGCTCAGAAGAGAAAGTGAGAGTCCAATTCTGGCCAAAATTCAAACAGTAGCGCATTTAAGTTGATTTAAGATTTGAAAAAAAAAAAAAAACTCCCAATTTTTAATGCTTTTCCCTCATATGGTTTATTATATATCATTATATTTCCAAAAGCTACAAGTCAACGTGTGATCCAGTATTTTATAGACACTGTCTCAAACGAACAGGCACGTTTGCTACGACCTTCCTCAAGATCTCAGTAGGAACACCACATATGACAACACGGATCTTATTCTCAATTTCGCCAAGAGTTTGTGGTTCGCTGCGATACATTCCTCCCTTAGCCTATCATTATAAAAAGAAATTGCATGAGGTGAGGTCTGGACTTCGCGGTAGCCATTCAGTGGGACGTCGGTGACCTATCCAGCGTCCTTCGAGGCGTTCATCTAGCTATTTGTCTTACAGCCAAGGCCTAATAAGGGGGAGTTCCATCTTCCATAAATAACAATGACTCCTTCCATTCAGAAGTACAGGTCATAAAAAATTATCTAACATTTCCAAGATATCTTTCACCGTTCATAGTGTCTCTCAACAGAAAGGGTCCAATAATGCGGGGTGAAGTTAATCCATACCACGCTGTCACTTTCGGCTTGCTCTACATTTTTCGAACGGTCTTTTTTTTTTTATTAGAATACTAGCATATATTACCCGCTTCGCTGGGTTGAAATAAATAATTTAAATGTACATTGATATTGCTAATTTTTGATCGTTTTAATGTATGTCACCTTTCCTCATCCGCAAGAACTATAGATTCAACACTAATATCGGTCAGTTTTGACCATATATATGTATATATATAGTTACCCCTCCCCCACGTTGCGGACCATAGAATCGGAAGTGTTACGTTCATCTCAGCGACCCCCAAAAATGTGGATTCAGCACTAATAACGTTCATTTTCCATGATTTTTAAATATATCTTCGTCCCCTCCCCCAAATTGCGGGTTTGAATTTAAATTTAAATGGGGTCGAAAGTATCACTGTTCATCTAAAGGACCCAGGAAACTATAAATTCGACACTGATAGTGGCCATTTTCGATCATTTTCATATATCTTTTCTCTCCCTCCCCCAAGTGGCGGAGCTGATTTTGTATTTAAACTTGATCGGAAATGTCACTGTTCATCTGAATGATCCCGAAAGCTAAAGATTAGACACTAATATTGGTCATTTTCGATCATTATTATATATATGTCCCCCTCTCCCACATCCGAACTGCTGCACAAAGCATCAGAATCGTCACTGTTAATCTCAGCTACTCCTAAAATATGGATTCGACACTAATTTAGTCATTTTTAATCATTTTTAAAAGTTCATCTCCCTCCCCTACGTTGTACCCTCCATCTCCCCAACTATCAGACCCGAACTCGGATTGAAACAGCATCAGAAGTATTAGTCTTTCTCCCATCGACCCCGAAAACTATGGATTCAATACCAATCTTTGTCATTTTTCATCATTTAAAAAAAAAACTCCCCTCCCCTCCCCTACGTTCCATCGTCAAAGTGAATAGCCTAAAGTAATTCCCGCCCCTATACTCATGCATGTTGAAAATTTGATTGAGATCGTTTGGGTGGTTCAAGAGTGATGCAGTCACAAAAAAGGCATTTTTTATTTTTATTTTTATTTTTTTTTACATATAACTCACTTCTCCACCTCCTATACGTTGGCTTGTCCAAGTGAAACTACAAAAAAAAAAAAAAAAAAATCCAAGGCCCGATCCTCATCTATGTTGACAATTTGATTGAGATCGGTTTGGTGGTTCAAGAGTTATAAGGTTTTATATATGTTTATATATATGTGACCTCTCCTCCCCTCCCCTAAGGTCTGCCGTCAAAGTGGTATGGTAAAATCCACCCCAAATCCAAACTTCATCCATATTGAAGTTTTTTTTTTTTTTTTTTAGATCGGTCGGGTGGTTTAGGAGTGATGAAGTCACAAAGACGATCACTTTTGATTTTATTTTTTTTACATATATATATCTCCCCCTCCCCTCCCCCTCCCCTAGGTTGCACCGTAAAAGTGAAATAACATCCCAGGCTCGAACATTATCTATGATTAAAGTTTGATCAAGATAGGTCTGGTAGCTCAAAAATTATTAAGTATAATTTATTTTTATAGATTTATCCCCTCCCCTCTCCCACCTCTAAGTTCTACAGTTAAGGTGATATGATAAAAAACACCCCAGGCCCGAACATGATCAATATCGAAAATCTGATTAAGATCGGTCAAGAGGTTAGAGCGTAATGAAGTCACCAATACAGTCACTTTTATTTTTATTCTTTTTACATATATATCTCCCCCTCTCCCTCCCCTAGGTTGTATTGTGAAAGTGAAATGTTGAAAACATCCCAGGCCCAAACCTTATCTATGTTGAAAGTTTGATCGAGATCGTCGTGTGGTTCAAGAGCTATTAAGTTTTATTCATTTTTATATATTCCCCTCCTTCCCTCCCCCTCCCCTAAGACCTACTGTCAAAATGAAATGATAAAAAACTTCCCAGATTTGAAATTCATGCATGTTGAAAATATGATTGAGATCGATCGGGTGGTTCAAGAGATTAATTCACATAGTCAATTTTATTTTTATATGTATTGATTTTTTTTATATTCCCCCCTCCACCCTCTTCCCGACGTTGCTTCGTCAAAGTCAAATGATAAAAATCATCCCAGTCTTAAACCTCACCTACATTGAAAATTTGATCATGATTGGTCAGGTTGTTCAAGAGTCATTAAGTTTTATTTAAGTTTTTCTTTTACCTCCCTCCTCCCACTCCCCTAAGTTCTACCGTCAATGTAAATAGCTAAAAGCACTCCCAGGCCAGAACCGCATCTACGTTGAAAATTTGATTGAGATCTGTCGGGCGGTTCAAGAGATTAAGAGTCACTTTCAATTTTATAATATAGATTGCTATAATTAATTGACTACAAAGTTACGGGAAAAAGATCTGAAGTTATTATTATTATTATTATTATTATTATTATTATTATTATTATTATTATTATTATTATTATTAAATATTTATCTTCCTATGGGCTGACTAATCCTTTGTACTCTTTGATCATTGTACTGTACCTACACTGCGTTTTGTAATAACCATTCGACTGCGTATCCACTGCACTTCATATTTCCAACTAAACTGTTGTTCTTCATCAATCAGTACCTGGTGGATGCATTCACGTACTGCAGATATAAAATTGTACACCATTTTGTAGTTGATTGGGATATCGACTTGGTACAAAAGAATAATTGTCACCAGGTGAGAAATCTCTCCATCCATTGCCACTTCGACTAATCTTTATTTGACAGATTATGCGGAAATTCCTCATTTGTCGAATCACTTGCGCACGCATTGAATGGTTTTAAAACATGCATGTTTATATAGAGCAAGCATGACATTGAAAGTGATTCTTTTTAAGCCGCACTATTTTCAGTGCATATGTTTTCTTTTCTTTCTTTCTTTCATATACACCTCTGAAGGTCATTTTTCAACACTTTCGGCAGCTTATATCTCTAAAACAACGTGTTATAGGGCAGTATGTATTTACTGATAGTTTTGCTCATTTTCATTAAAAAGAGTTCTCTCGCCCCCTTTTTTTGACATCTGATATATATAATTTACATTGACTTGTTTTCAATTAGATAAAAGAGTAGTTGTCAAATAGTTTTTTTAATTGCACTTTTTTGTTTTTATTACATTTTTCCTTCCATCTCGAAGATAAGAGAAATTTGCAATATATCAACATTATTTTGTAAGTTTGGTAGAGTCTAGCACTTGAACAAGAAAGAGTCTGACTCTGGAGTTTCATGAGACTTTGGATATACTGAGAACATCATTTAGGCGTTTGCTGGATGTCTGTTTCTTCGATTGTATAAAGTTTCTTCCACTTTAGTAAAAGTGCACAATGCAATCATGGACGTAGGAAAAGCGAGCAAGCGAGAGAGAGAGAGAGAGGGAGAGAGAAAGATTGAGAGAACGGAAGATGAGGGATGAGAAGAATAAAAGTCAGCACTTTTTTTTTTTTTTTTTTTTTTTTTTTTTTTTTTTTTGTAGAAGACAGTTTCTATTGTAAGCTTTTAATTTCTCTAATTTCTTGTCATGCAAGGAAAGTTTCAGATGAGAAATAATAAAAAAAAAAAAGTTTGTAATATTTATGTGTATTGAATAAAGAATCACGAAAGGAAATATTATAAATTTAGCTAAAACAATGATTCATTTTCGAAAACACGAATGTCTTCTTGTTAAGTACAAGGTACACCAGGTGTCTTCCCCCCATTTAGTGTTGGGTTTCTCGTGACTCATCTGAAGAACATTGTTGATAACACCCTATGCTTTTAGACAATAGCGGGCGAATCCCAAATCTCAACTCACTCTGATTTAAGCATCAAAGCACAGATGAAACTCCCACTAAGAAACAATCTTGATAAACTGTGGACAAAAGTGTTGATTTTCCAAAACCAACTTAATAAGAATTGTACAAGTCAAGAATCAATTAGTTTGGTTTCTTATTAAACGACATTTATATTGCTTATGACAACTACATAATTCATACGACTATAGTCTTATTCTTACCGCATGTGTCTTCCATTAAAGCTAGTTAGATTAAGATGTGTTTAAATGAATTCCAAAGTAAAGTCCGAATAGGAAAATTCTTGTCCACGAGCTTTCATGTCGAGAATGGCCTAAAACAAGGAGATACGTTTCCGCCATTATTATTTAACTTTGTTCTGGAGTACACTATAAGGAAAATCAAATACAACAACCAGGGTCTAGAGCTGAATTATGGTATTCACTAGGTCATGGTGTATGCTGATGATGCAAATATAAATGGGGGTAATAAGAAAACAATAGAAAGAAATGAAGATGTCTTATTAAACTATTGCAGGGATTTAGGTTTACAAGTAAATACAAAGAAAACTAAATACATGGAAATTCGTCCGAGTCGTAATACTGCAAATCATGGATGCGTTAAAGTATCAAATAATACTTTCGACAAAGTGAATACTTCCGAATATGTAGGATCAATATTAACAGACCGAAACCATATTCTCGAATAAAATAAGTGTCAACTAAAAGCAAGAAATTCTTGTTATTATTCAGTTAAAAATCTTTCGTTGTTGGTAATTCTATCGAGGAATTTGAAACTTAAAATATGTAAAACGATAATCATATATGTTGTCCTGTATGACTGTGAAACATGGTATATTGCTCTGAAGGAAGAACGTAGACCGAAAGTGTTTGAGAACAAGATTCTGAGGCAAATATTTGGGTCCAAGAGAAACGGGAATGGGGAATGGCGGAAATTTCATAACGAGGAACGGCATAATTTAAACTGTTTACCAAACACTATTCGGGTCATCATATCTAGGCGGCTCAAAGATGGGTAGGTCATATAGCCAGAATTTAAGAAAATAGGAACACTTTCAAAATCTTAACTGGAAGTCTAATCGAAAAACGGCCATTTGGGATACTAAGACGCATATTGATCTCGCAGAAATAGAAATAGAAAGTAGAAACTACATCCAATTGGCTAAGGACAGCAATCAATGGAGAGCTTTTGTGAGCGCGGCATTGAACCTTCGGGTTCCATAGGACACAGAGCTAGTTAATTAGTTATGTGTTCCATTTATATGTTAAGGTACCGAACTTTAACATCGTTACTAATTTTATTTATTATTATGTTTTTATATCTTGTTTTTGGGAAAAGTAACAACCAAACCACCAACTAAGATGAAAGTTATACTAGTGTTTACCTTCACCAAATTTCTTTATGATACTTGCTGAAACGCCCATTCCTTTCACGAAGATTCGGTGTATGGCAATATTTGAAAATCAGGTATGAACACATTTTTCCGCTTTGAGATATATATGTGAGACAAAGTGAAATGAAAAAAAAGGAAAGAAAGAAAAGAAAAATATGAGCTCAGTTCAAATGCTATGTTTAGAAATGCATTTCAGACAGTGCAATCGTTGTTTTATCCGAGTATTTTAAACTCTCTATTTAATTAGGATACAAATTTCAAGAGAGAATTAATAGAGAATTAATAAAAACCCAAGTCAATGCAACTGCTAATTATGTCATATATATCCCCCAGGGACGGGAGAAGTGTTAACTTTGAAATCTGAAATAGACTGAAATAGTGTGACGTCACATCCTTCTCGTTGCATGGTGACCGCCATTTTATTTTCTAAACAACAAGAAGCCTAAATACCTAAATAACCTATGTGCAAAACGAAAACAGTGATGACATATTTCGGAACTGCAAACATTAGAGTGGAACAAATACTTATGTTTCTTTTTAAATATTTATAATGATTGAAACTGAAAAAAAAAAGGGCTATAATCTAGAGGTTGCTGACCTGACATGATGATAACATGATCGTCATAATGTACTAGCTCAATGCTGGGGCATTTATTTCAGGTGCAAGGAGTATCTGATTCAATCGAGACAAATGAGTTTGTGGTGCACAACATCGAGTCCGTGAGTTCTTTCAAAGTTCTCCAATCATCTGTCACACTTTTGTTGCACAATTTCCTTTATAACCATTTACTCTCATCAACCATTTGCAGGGTGATCTATCAGACAAGTAAGTAGATATACCTCGTCCCGGTAATGCGTCATGAAATGAATATATCACCTCGGAAAGCGTCAAACATAAAAACAAAACTGAATTTGGGTATGGGAATATAAACATCTATTATTATTATTATTATTATTATTATTATTATTATTATTATTATTATTATTATTATTATTATTATTATTATTATTATTATTATTATTATTATTATAAAAGGAAAATCTAACACTGTTGTCAACACGTGATAGCTATAATTTTCGAGGATCACGAGTTAATGCACGAACATTTTCTTTCTGAGAAACTTGAAATTGTTGATTCCTCAGCAACGTTGTTTATTTCAGACGATGATTTTTTAGAAACCTGGCAACCCTTAGAGGAAGAAAAAGAGGAACTGGCAATAGAGAGAGGAGTTGAGCAAAACCGTGAGAGAAGGAGAAGAAGATAGACAAAGAAAGAGGGAAAAAAGACAGAGATGTGCACATCACGAAAATTCGAGTTTTATCGTGTGACAGTACATTGAAAGCTCATTAATATTCATCAGAAGTGAACTTTTTAATTTACATGCTAATTGCAATACCCGTTGTTATCGAATCTGCTATCTCTCACGGCGGGGATAAATCTTCAGATAAACATAGTTAAGCTATCTTTCCCAACAATCGCAAGAATTATGCCTGTTTGTAGTAACGTTCGGGGAAAAAATCAAGGTTATCAAAGTCGATGATACGAAATGAAAATAATTAAAAGAAAAAAAAATATAATTTAAAACAGCTTCTGAAAATTAATATACTGTAGTTATATATAACGCGTAATAAAATGACGAATAGCAAGTTAACACCTGTACGTTTAGATTTAAAATGTAAGCAAACCTGGGAACACAAGTTGACTTTCAAATCGATCATACACACTGTTTCTTTCAGTAGTAGATTTATGGTGTCCAGCCGAGTCACTCAGTGATTAGTGGGTATTAATATTACCATAAACAGGGTGTTTCAGAGTCAATGAAAACACAATATTGTAAAGTTTTTGGAAGTGAATCTACTATGACAATTTGGTTGGAACGGAAGTCAAAATTGACATACTTTTTCAGCCATCTACATTACAATATGCTATCATCATCATCATCATCATCACTACTCCTACTATGAGCTCTCTTGTGTATGTATGTTTACTCTAGCGGCCAGTAGCTTATGCGAAAATTCGTCAAAGGGGATAAAATTCCAAAATAATATAATTTTTAGTTATTTGCATATGCACACCTTAATACGGTAGATTTATATTTTTGCACAATATTTTGCTCAAAGGACGAAGTTAAACCCTGAGACCTTCCCACATGCATACGCCACTGCTAGCAGCACACTTACTAGGTTAATGATCAGCATGATTGAGAGTTGGTAGTTACACAAATAAAATTGAAATATACATTGGTCCAATGTGGTTTACAGTGTATGACCATCACGTATGTAATATTCTCGACTTTGCACCCGAATTGGAAGTTTGCATCTTTCAGCAGATTGCGTTGACAAAATTGTGTATATATATCACATTGCTATAAACTGCATTACGATTTTTTATGTATATGGCAAACCATCTGTGTAATTTAATATGATACTTAAGTAAACTTTTTTTTTTTTTCGAAATAAACTCCTTTGAAAGAAGTCAAATTTTCAATTTATTGTAACTTTGTTCCTACTTGCTCAAAATATACCATATGACGACTGTAGTATTCTACAATAACTTAACTTTGATGTGAAGTACCTCGTCCGTCTACTTTTTTTTATAACTGTTGTAGAACCTTCAAAATTTGGTTGTTTTTTTTCATGTTTGTGATACTCTAGCGTGTTTGGTCTGCAATATTGCATGGTAAGTATGACATTATTTGTCTTCCTTTTATAAGCAAATTTGAAATATGTAATAAACTGACGCAGTGCTGTTTAAAAAAAGAAATGCAAATTGATGTTGGGATGACAGCACTGTTAACGCTGAGGTATTACATAGTATGTCAAAGAATGTCACTGTTGATACTTTCATGGTGCAAAATTTCATCGTTTTTGTCTATTAGTTTAAAAGTTAAAAGTGCGTATCAAGATAAATGGTCCACCTTGTACATACAGGGTGGCCCAGAAATAGGAATACAACCCTGCATTCATAGTTCATTAAGATAGTGAGGTTATTTGCTTCTCTCTATTGCGACATTAGCGTATAAGTGAAAAGAAATTGAAAACAAATAATACACTAGCCTAAGTCAAACCTGTCTGGATAACCTAAGTAAATTATGTAAAATGCCATAAGTCAATCAGTACGAGACTGTATGCCTACTTTTGGGCCACCCTGTAGCCTATATTGTCTGAAACCATATTGATGAACTTTTCCAATATTTCATGTAGACGCTAAGTTGACCGTGGCAAAGAATGTTAAACACGATCCCGCAGCAAAGTTGTAATATTGTTGAATGCTGTAGAATATAACAAGATATAGATAAAAAAAAAAGAAAACAATCCATGAAAATATACTGATTTCCTGACTCTTTGTATCGAATTTGACGGTTAATTACAAGCATTATAAAATACGCGAATGTTCTGGCACTAATGACATTTAATAACCAGCTTTGAACATTCTCAATAGAATTTTGTTACGAGTTCTTTATTCCATCAGCCACAAAATGAGTAGAGAAACCTCGCGCAATATTTCGTCTTCTGACTTATCGGCCACAGCCTGTGCTTAACTGACCTTTCTCTAAGTAGTTATTAAAAACAAAAGAATCTCAATTTTCATGTCGTCTCTGGATGAAAGAACTGTATTCTCGGTACAAACAACGTGTTAGGCATGACTAATATATCATGTGAGTTTTCCTCCTAGGTCCCTACTTGAGTGCTTTGCTTGTTTTCTTCACGACGGTGTGGTGTAGTGATGATACATGTAGATGTATGTTATTTTAAAAGAAATGTTCTTTAATCCAAAGATTTCAAAGCGTTATATATTAATACTTATCGATGAACGAGGTAATTGCTGAAGATCATTTGACTTAAGATATAATCGTTATTTCGTCAAATCACTTAAAAAAAAAAAAAATCAGAATCATAATGACACTTTTACGTCAAAGATTGGTCTACATTAACAGCAATAACTAAACTGGTTGCAACTTAGATAAGAACTAAGATTTCAATAATTATTAGAAATTACTTGCCTACATATGACAATATACAAATTAAATTTTCGTTGGTGACCAGTTAATAAATGCTGTATTTTTCCTCTTTCTAATCCCAGCTTCAGTGACTCAGTGCTGCGAGCTATTCAACTTGCAATACTAGATAATTACAATTTCAATCTGTGGTTATGTGTGAACTTTAACCAATAGTTTATTATTATTATTATTATTATTATTATTATTATTATTATTATTATTATTATTATTATTATTACATTTAGTTTCACTTATCTCTGCTTGAAAGCCTATGTAGCCATATAGAACCGAAAAATATAGAACCATAAGAAAAATCGCAATATTTGTCTGATTTCTCTTCGTTGAGTTCCACTCATGTTTTAGGTAGAATCACAACTTGCTAAGAAAACGGAAAGTATAATTTGGACAGTATGATTTACTGTAACAAAAGATTATATATATATATATATATATATATATATATATATATATATATATATATATATATATATATATATATATATATATAGTTTCCCTATGTTGTGAAACTTTACGGACACCCTGAATAATAGAATAAACATTTATGACACTCCTTTCCATCCCACTGAGTTAAGAAATTTGGATTGCAATCTCGTTTAAATACTTCACTCTCGTGCAAATTACTTCTGACCTACTTTGCGAAATAATTTGACAGTGAAATAATTACAGTTCGGTATAATGACAATCTTACTGTGTACAAAAGTCTACACATTGTTGCCGTGATTATCCGCTCCCTTGAATTGTTTTCATAAATTTTATTCATTTCATTGTAACACTGAAAATGAAGAAGAAAATGAAATCTTTTAAAGTTTTACGTCCCACGGTTATGCCGGTTAGGATAAAGGAGACGGTGATGATGAGAGGTGAGTGAAATGGTGGAATCAAGAAAGTGGGAGGAAACGGGAGAACCCCCGAGAAAACCCACGAGCACAGTGTTTGCCCACCACGGCGCGAGTTGGGTTCGAACCAGGGACCCCAAGCACCGGAGTGAATGCTCTACCACTGAGCCACCGCGCCCCCGAAAATGAAGAAGATTCAATAGCCATCTTATAAGCATCGATTATAACAAATATATATATATATATATATATATATATATATATATATATATATATATATATATATATATATATATATATATATATATATATTAATATTACTTGAATTCACGGTATGCGCTTTCCTTCTCACCTGAAAACACACCGCATAGTTCAGTTTCATTAGATCAGTAACAATGTACATGGTCACTGAAAATAACATAAACAACCACTCACTCTCTATATTAATATAGAAATGATAATTATTTTATCTGTTAAATAATCAACAACAACTAGCATTCCAAATTCATGTCACAGAATGGTTTGGTATCACCTCGAGTCAAGTTATAGGGCCATTTCTTAACCAGGGCACAATGGATGCAACTCTTTACCTAAGTTGTTTCATGTGCATTTATTTTCTACTATTGATGTAAGATGATGTCTATCCACATTATGCATGTATTCGACTTATTCTGGTAGACTTTCTACAGGGGTTCCTAATGAAGCCAATGAAGGATTTTCACTGACGACTAGAGAAACTGGTGAGCAATATTGGTGTATATGTGAAATGCTAATACTGTACATATATCTATGTGGCAACAACATTGGGCAACATAGCACGTGTTTTATTAAAAAAAACAATTAATCAATTTTAATGTTAACCATTTTAAATGCGGAGTTATTTTTCACTTACTCTGTATATAGCTTGATTGCAAGTATTTATTATTATTATTATTATTATTATTATTATTATTATTATTATTATTATTATTATTATTATTATTATTATTATTATTATTATTATTTAACAAATAAACGTTACTTGATAAACACTGCTTTGTCGTAGGAACAAAAAATGCATGCCACTAATTGTATTCTGTAAAGCAAAAGTAAAGCAATATAATGATACTATTGCTCCCTCAAATATCCCTTAGTAATGAGCAATTTCAATAATATTGCCATCTGCAATTTCAAAGAACGCTTTCAGAAGTTTTGATTTATAATTGTCTTCATTATAACCATGAAAACATAGCTGAGCTTTGTTTCTATGCTTTCCTGGTACTCACTTCGTGATGTTCATGGTGTACTCTTCCCAACAATGCCTTTGGCCATTCTTCTTTGTAAGTCCCTTCAGAACTTTGATTCATAGCCATCCCTGTGATAAAGGATCCTCGTAATCTCTCCCACATGATCATTAATATTGAAGAATGCAAGAGGAAAGTTAACTATTTCTCTCTACACAGTGATGGCTGCTGGTCTTTACTAAGGCAGTAATTATTAACTTCTATGTTAATTAGGTGGTGGTCCTTCCATTCAGTTGCCTTTCTCTTAATGATTTACAAGGTATTGGACTTGATTTACCGATAATTAGGAGGTTTTCTTTTTATTATTAAGAATGACTGAGAAGCTGCTATTAAACTTAAAAAAAAAATGTTTAAAACTTACATTTTAGAAATACGAAAATGAAACTGAATGTCTTGAAATATATATAAACTCTTAGTGGGACTTCTTCCTGCCTACGCTATCGCCTTCCACTCTTATTCAACTGAATCAGCACGACACAATAAACATATTCAAGGTAATCTGAATTACATTTAGGCCCTCCTCTAATTGTCCAATCTATGTTCTCTATATTAAATTCTATCCATCCACCTTACTTGATAGCAATTTGGCTCTTAATGACGGTTCTGAATTGAAATATAGTGGCGCGCTTGTTCACCTCGAAACAATTAGGGCACCATCAGCGTGATAACCAATTTACCCCTCCCGGTTCTTCCCAGACTGATTTACCGTTGAACCACCATATCAAGAAAATACAGTTGAGTACGCCCCTTTCTCGGTCGTTTGAACATCAACTCATTCTTTCATTCGACCTAAGTCCAACAGAGGTGCTTCAGATCACAAACAAAATGAAAAATGACAGGTTGCTACAAGAGATCTCGCTTGGATTTAATTTGAAACCAGGTGGGATGTTGATCAGATATTCAAGCTTTTAAATTTAATGTTATTGCGTTCCCAAATGTATTTATATCCGGCTGTTGTCGATGCTCGAGCAGCCGGTAGCAATAAAGGAAAAGCAATTATATAAAAAGCAGGCTTACACTCATTCAGAAGTAATCAAGAAACGATCGAAACTTCATTCAGTAACTCTTTACGAAATTAAGTACCCTGTTATATTTCTTTGTTGACAGGAATTAGACTATAGAGGTTGGACTTCCAGCACTTGTAATCTCGCCATATTTTCTTAATGGAAAATAACAATAGTGACTTATTTGAAGCTGGAGGTTGGGAAATATTATAGTTTGAAAGTTTGCACTGCAAGTAATCATTAAATTATGCAATTTAATTGTACAGACAATAAATCTAAAAAAAAAAAAAATAATAATAAATAAAATGTATGTAAGTGATCTTACCCAAGTATGCTGTTGTATTATGTCCTACGAATGAAGCAGGGAATAAGGTATTAGTGTGTTTTATTATTACAATGTTAAATAAATATTTAAAACTATATTATGTTTTTTTTATATATATTTTTATTACATTACTAACAGTTACTATATATGTGAAATTAATCGTTGATAGGTTTAAACAAGATAAATTTTACTTTAGAGTTGAACACACTAACAAACGACTATAATTCTTTCCCTCCCTCATTACATTTAGAATATAAGTTGGGTTGATTTTGAGTTTAATGTCCCTTTCAGTAGCGAGGTTATATGAAATGTGGACCTACTGATTAACGTGGAATCCGAACCACATGAGCTCCCGTTGGGAATCAAATCTCTGTCTCCCACGCCAAAGGCGAGCACGCTAACCGCTTAGCCACGAATTAGATCCATTGAGAATATTGTTCAAAAAAAAAAAGTTCTAGATATGAGTTATTTGGAAAAGTGTTTACCACACGCACGACAAGCATGAACCCATGTATATATTTTGAACAACGTCCATTAATAATGCAAATGTAAATATATCTAGATGCAAATGTAAACGATATTCGTAATATAAACGATGATTGCAGTTGTCAGCATTGCCAAAGTGTGTTAGTTTCTAAAGGTTTCTCTTAACTATATATGGTTAACGCATGTGCCTGCTTCACATAAGATTCCAGGTGGGATTTCATACACACTGAGAAAAGTTCGTTATCCGGACAGTGGTATATCATACTATAGTGAATCCATATATTTACTATGGAAATCTGTGCATAGCATACGTTACCCATATGCTACATACGTACCGCCTATTTCCCACTTAGATGTTACATCATGCTACTGCAGGATGTCTGACATCTAAGAGTCTTCCGTATTACATACGTCAGCTATACATAGTTCCTATACATAGTTCCTTTTTTCACACGGAAAGTACTTAGGGTCTATAGATGGAATGCTTATAGAACGCTTATACGAAAAGTATTTTAAAACATGCGTTTCCAGTTATACATTTGCTGCAGTATGTTACATATAGTCGTACGTTAAGTTCAAAAACTACAGAATTTACGCATGTAACCTACGTTTTGCGTATGTCACGTACGTTTTTTTCTTTCCTGCGGAGCTCAGATCCAACGTTAAGCTGTGAGGTGAAGTGATTTTTACTTTAACGTCCCGTTCAGCAGCGAGGCTATATGATACGTCGACCTACTGATTAACGAGGAATCCGAACTACATGAGCTCCGGCCGGGAATCGAAATGTTAAGCTGTAGTTTCACTTCTTACAAATATAGTATCGGTGCTGGAAAGTAAGCTAAAACTCCGATCCAGCCAATCAGCAATTAATTAAATGTATGCAGCTCTTCGTATTTAAATATAGTAATAGAACTCTCTAGAACTTACCCATGATACTGAATTTTGGGCTATCTCGTTTCGAAAAGTGCAGTGAAAGTGCTGTTTTATCTCGAAAAGTATTATGCGTTTGTATTCTGAGAGTTATGTTTCATCTCATAACTTGATACCAAAATTCTGTCTAGGCTTGTCTCGTGGGCAATACTACGCTTATATTGCTTTTAAATTACGAAACTCATTGAGGTACTTTGAAATTTTCACTGGACTTCTGGAATATTCCACAAATTACCACTTTCAGAGAGGCAAGACATATTTATATTGTTCCTGAAAACAGTAAATTCTCCCCCAATTTCATGACAATCGTTACGCATTTTCCCCATTAAATAATAAGATTTTCCAAGTCATCCTGTCTATCTATAGGCAAAAAAGGGAATGCATTACATATTTTTTTAGTACACTTTATCCTTTTAACGCTATTTCCCGTACTTTTCCTGAAATATAAGCTCAATGAAAGTTAACCTGTACTCATTATATTACTCGAATTAATGACGGGCATGGTGGTTCAATGGTGGAGTGCTTACCTCTGATGATTTGGGTCCTTGGCTCGATCCCAGTCAAGTAAGTTTGTAGTGGACAACATCATGTCCCTGGGTTTTCTCGGGCACTCTAGTTTCCTCATACATTCCCATTCCACCAATTATTCCATAATCATTCAGTTGCTTTAATCATCTGTCTCCCTCAGCCGAAGGGCATAATTGTAGGACGTTAAACTGATTTTTTTTTCGAATTAACATATTCCTTAATGTTTTCTTGAAATGAATCAAATCCTGTTTGAGTCATATTCACATACGCATATGAGGTGGTATAGATAGTAGAAGAGAATTCAACAAATGGTTAAAACTACGTGCAATCTGAGTTGTTGTGAGTTGCAATACTCAACTGATCTGTGGCACTTAATACTTGCAGTTCTTATGCTTATATGCACACATTGTTGTTTGTCTTTCTCTGTAAAGCAAGCAAATAAACAAACAAACAAACAGAGTGTCTTGAAAGTAAGTTCACGATTACTATTTTGATCGATCACAGTGCACCGGATCTGGACCCCCTCCCCCAGAAGAAAAAAAAAATCCTAATTCAACATATATTTGTACACTATCTCAATAAAACTATAACTGTTTAACAGGAACTGATTCATCTAAATATTAAAATGCTAGGTTTATATGTTTGTCTCCAAATAAAAGTTTATATATTTTTCTCCAGTACTTTCGACAATGAGATCTCGAAAACCGCAAGTGCTAGAAACGTACCATTTCCACTGCTCGATTCCAAATTTTGTGTAGATTCCCCAGTTCTAATTGAATATTTTTTTTTAAAAAAAGACATGACTGTTATTTCTTTATTACGTTTTTTTAGGGGTACACCGGAAATGTTGATTTTAAAAAAGTAAAACATGATATCCTACGCATTATACATACCAACACCACACAGTTATATATGTGAGTTGCATATCCCTCAGGCGTTTACTTCATGGATAAAGAAAATCGAAGGAGAACCATTTCTGCAATCTAAGATGAATAGTTACTGTTTGGAGTGTTTTGTCGAATGAACACCATATTTCACTGACATTATAATAAATTGTGTATGTATTGTATTTGCTTGTCACGTACTGTATGCAAGAAGGAAGAGAACACTGATCATAAATGAATTAGAAACTCCAACCGAAAGTAGGCTCAAATCTTGCAAACGGTGCGATATATTGATAAGATAATCGAAAAACAAAATCTACCCTTCATGGTTTCCCTTGCCGATTTTTATGAAGCCGTCTTTCGCCTGTGTCTGTAGAGGGACATGTACAAATGCTGTGAGGAATGACAAGGAGATTAATGGTCATATGTGAATTATGAGTTGTGTAGAGAGCGCTGGTTCAGCTAGTGTAACATGAAAATTTGATTTTATGTTTCATCTGTACTGTTTTCTCTTATAAAAACAATCTAGTAATATTTTTTTTTTCTTTAATATATGTGGAAGTAGTATTTTACAATTACTCAATATCTTGTTGGGTGCAGAGCTATACCCGTTCGATACTAGACTACATAGACGTAGTGGATTAAAGTATCGGACCCCTCTCCAAAAGCTTGGAACCCATTCGAACAAAAATTTAAAGATTTCTGGATGCGGGCCTCTCAGAGTGCACTAGTAATGGGGTTTTCGTTAAACAATATTTTGTTGAGATCATCCTTACTACCTGGAACGTTTCATAGGTACTACTATCAAGAAGAAAAAAAAAAACAACACCTATTTCTCTTTTAAAAAGCCATATTATCTCAACGTGCAAAAAAAAAAAAAAGTGTTAAATCGCAAATGACTGAAGAAGATTCACATTCATTTGATTTAGCTAAAATGATAAGATAATAGACTGGCACAAATTTGCATTTTACTCAAATGATTTCCTGCGGGATGCTATCTCTTTCCTAAACATTATTGCGGAAAGTTAAAAGTTAGAAAGACAAGCTTAAAATTATAAAATTTAATATACTATTTTTAAAGTAGCTCATAAAATGCCATAATTTGCGTTGCGTGTTGTAATGCAGTTCTATATTTTGTTCTTTCTCCGTATTGGGTGGTATGAAACCCTCAATGAAATACTCCCACTGGACATAAAGCGTGGACAGATATATCCTTTCTACCATGTCTGTTTTCTTCTTCCTTCTGCAGATGAGACGTGAGTCGTATTTTGGAAGGAATAGAAAAGAGACTAAAAGAAATGAAGAAAAGAATGCCTTGCTATGAATTAAAGATATATTCGGATCTGCCTATCCGCTCTAATTAAAGAGAACGCCATCATATGATAATAGATAAGGTGAGTTAACGTCAGCTACTGTACAGTCACAATTCTACCGCTATAGTCAAGAGCCTTCTACGAGGCAAAATATTTCTTTCATTTCTTTCTTTCTTTTTCTTTGTATTTTACTAGACATTTTTTGTGTATGTACGTGTGTTACTCTCTGTTTCTATGTGAAATAAAACAAGTAAACTCATGCCTTCTTTGTAATCTGAACACCTTTTGAATATTCCGTATCTGAAAAAAAAAAAAGTTTTTAGAAAAGTGTATATCTATTAATGTATCTCGGCTGTCCTAATGCGGTTGATAAACGGCACTGGAACATGAAAAAAAAAAAAAGAAAGAAAAAGGAACACGAGTGACCACCTCTTAACAAAACCAGTAGCAAGTTGTTTCATGGTATCTTATTTCTTATCCAGGCAAGGATTGAATGAGGTGGAAAAAAAGTATTTTCAGTTTTTATAATTGCTGCTTATAGCGTGCCTCTCTTTGCAACAAGAATTCATATTTTGCTTTGTATTCTCTCAGTTATCTATAAATAAACATAAACTGATGCTCTGTATAAATAATACAAAAATGATGTATTTGAATATTCAATGAGTCATTTAAAAGTTTTATATTTTGTGTTACCGAAGATAGAGTTTTTTTTTTTTATTTCGTGTTGAATATGTTAATTTATTTTCTAAGTTTTTTTTTTTTTTTTTAATGTTAAATGTGGTAGCATGAACATTAACTTCTCTTTGTGCTAGCTATATTGTCGATTATTATTTTTCAGACATTTCAATCAAATTGTTAAACGTGTTTTATTATACATATGTGCAACAACAAAGAATATTATTTTTCTACTTTAGTAGATTTGCGACGTTTGTCTAAGTTTTGAATGTTATCTATTGGTATAACTGAACATTTTCCAGAAATAATTCATTGCCGTAGAAAGGAAAATCCACCAATGAACTATATGCAGTGTAAGCCAATCAAATCAGTATATCTACCATTCATTTTTTTTTGCTTGGTTTACGCAGTTTTATCCCCCCTCAAAGTCTTCCCAGTTAACAACTTCTTGTAGACACACCGTGCGTATTTTTCATGTGTGCCAAATTTCCATCCAATTTAGATACCTCAGTTTAACTGTTAACCCTGTATTCAGTAACAGCAATTTGTATGTTTTGGAGTGTCGATATTTTTCATTTGTTTATTTTGACAACTTTCGTAAAACTTCATGTTTGAGAACTCTAAATTCGTAGGTCTAACTTTAACATTCACAAGCAAATCCATTTTAAATGGCGTAGTCAAAATAAATGCAAAGTTCTTGTATGGAATTTTGCTTAAAATAAACTTAAAAAAAAAGAAGTCAATTCATGTAACTTTGAAAAGTTTTATACTCACATTCATAGAATAAATTGTAGTAACCAGCCATTTTAGATATAGTTGAAAAGAGGAAGATAAACTGGTTGGGGCATAGGCTAAGAAGGAACTATATCAATAAGGACGTGCTTAGAGGATATAACGGTAGGAAGGAGAGGGAAGGGGCGAAGGAGGTTAAAAATTGATGGATGGTATCAAAACAGAAATATCGTACGTGAAGACGAAGAGGTTAGCTGCAGACCGTGGTGCCTGGAAACTTCTCAGCTGCTGCAAGTGACCTGCCAATAATGGCAGAATACCTATGATGATGATTATTATTATGCTGATGATGACATCTTTTCAGAAAGCTTCGTTAATAAAATATTGTGACTAGAAATTAAAGAAAGCAAACTCTTGACTTTTTTATTTAAAAATCCAGGTTTTATTGGAAAAAAAGCGAAAATGTACACTTTTCAGCTTTACTTCTATTCTTTTGATTCCAATTCACACTTTTTTTTTTAGCCCAGCTTTTACTACAAATAAGAGCATGCCCTTACCACATAAACTATTGTCAGTTATACGGTCGTTCCAGGTCTGGCTATTATGATTGATTTTCGAACTGTTATCACATTAATTTCTGGAAAGCGTAAGCTATAACCTTATCAGTCTCGAAAAAGCTTTAAATCTTCTCATATATGTCTTTTTGGTTGTCCACATTCAAACATGCAGACAATACATTACTACAATGAACAAAGAAACAGATGCAAGCCCCCTTTTTTTGGGGGGGGGGTTGCATGGTTCAATGGGTGCATAAGCGGAGAGAATGTTTGACGTTTGCGTGCAAACTTATACGTACACTCATGTCCAAAATGATTGTCGCATATCTATAACTATCTTCTTGTAAGAATATAATTTGATAATGATTTTGCAGGGTACTTTTAACACTGATACTATGTGTATAATCGGGAAATGTATTTTTGTGGTAAATTTCATAGGAAAAGAATTATAAATATGAAAATTAGAATGAGTAAAACAAAATGTTGCTAAATGGACAAGAACGTTTTATTTTCGTTTTATTGTTGTTATTTACTGCTCTTTTGACGTGAAATTTGCCACATACATGTCTTTGCCGATTATACACATACTAACATTATAAGAAATACCGGGCGAATTCGTTATCAAATTATATTCCTACAACAACAAATTTATAGACATGCGACAATCATTTTGGATATGAGTGTACATCTCGTTCTCCATTATATATATATATATATATATATATATATATATATATATATATATATATATATATATATATATATATATATATATATATATATATATATATATATATATATATATATATACAGGGTGGGCCATTTTAATTAATCCACGGAAATATCTGAAAAATGATAAAACATAGAAGAAATGTTTCAAGTACACGTTATATATTGCTAAGGGGGAAACCCAATTCCGCCAAAGTACCCCTCCCCGATCCCCCTAAATGGGGGTAACGGGGTGTAACTTTGAAATGTCAAATGGGAACATGGGTCGAGCAATACCACGTTCGAAAGGTCTTGGAAAACTAAGTAACGCTGTACCAAAAGATGTTCCATATTGTGCACCGGTTTCAAAATGGCCGCCATAATACGGTTCGGAAACTCCAGTACCCGTAGTGTGAAAACCATGGAAGGTAAATGAATGGAACAAAATTGAAATACGTAAATATCATAGGGCATATCGAACGGTGTGGTCCCTGTGATCCCAGTGGCCTCCCTAAAGGGGTCTTGGGAGCTAACTTCAAAATTTCAAATAGTAACATGAGTCGAGTGGTACCTCGTTCGATAAATCTTGCAAAATCTAACATATTGCAGGAGAAAACGATTGATGTGAAATGGTAGTGTTCTCAAAAAGCCGCCGAAACATAGTATCCGTGTCAGAGAAAAGGTTTAGTGCCCGTAGTATGAAAGCGATTGGAGATAAATCAACAAAGGAAAAACTGGAGTAGCTAACTGACGTAAGGCACATCGAGAGGTGTTGTCGGGGTGACTCCAAGGGACAACTGAAAGGTATCCGGGGCCAACTTGAAAATTTCAAATAGCAGCTTGAAGCGAGTAACATCACGTTACATAGACAAATTAATATCAAACAGCTTCTGTAAGAAAATTTTCGACATGAGACACCGTTTTCAAAATGATCGCAAAGACATGGTGACTGTGTCTAAGAAAACGTCTAGTGCCCATAGTGTGAATAGGTTAGACATAAATGAAAATAACGAAAATTAAATAGGAAAACCACGGAGGCGTTCCAAGGCTCGAGAATAATACAACAGAGACAAAAATGTTAGAGTAAAATTGCCATAATGTATAGAGAGAAATCCAAGTCCTGCAAAATAATCTCTCCCTGCGCTCTGTATGTGAGTGGGGTGGAAAGTAAAGTGAAAGTTCAATCGAGAACTCTAATTAGTAAATTAAGGCTAACCTCACAAATAGGTATGGTGTGGTTGAAACATTTGTTTGTAAGGATGACGCTGTAGTGACTAAAAAAAGAGAAACTTTTATGCAATGCGTGCTGGTTATTCAGAAAGCATTTCGGGGATATACGTACACACCGTTTCGTCCCTCAAGCTCACAATATGACATGAATGCTAATAGTTAATCAAAATGTAACTGTGGCCATCCGCGTTAACTTAGTGCACCAATTCTCTATGCATGAAGTCTGCCTTCCAAACAGCATTGGGTAGGTCAAGCGTACGCCCGAACCGTTGTCCGGTCGGACATTGAAATTTTGAAGTTAGCCCACAAGACCCCTTCAGGGAGGCCACTGGGATCACCGGGATTACATCATTCGATATGCCCTATGATATTTACGTATTTCAATTTTGTTCCATTCATTTACCTTCCATGGTTTTCATACTACGGGTACTGGAGTTTCCGAACCATATCATGGCGGCCATTTTGAAACTGGTGCACAATATGAAACATCTTTTGGTACAGCGTTACTTAGTTTTCCAAGTCCTTTCGAACAAGGTATCACTCGACCCATGTTCCCATTTGACATTTCAAAGTTACCCCCCGTTACCCCCATTTACGGGGGGGGCGGGGAGGGGTACTTTTGGCGGAATTGGTTTTCCCCTTAGCAATATATAACGTGTACTTCAAAAATTTCTTCTATGTTTTATCATTTTTCAGATATTTCCGTGGATTAATTAAAATGGCCCACCCTGTATATATATATATATATATATATATATATATATATATATATATATATATATATATTTCACAAAATAAAATCTATAAACGACCATTTTGAATTATGATGATATTTTAAAGCACGTTCATTATTCACAAAATTTATCCATCCTTTTCTGTTATCTGAAGACAGTAGAGCATCGAATCTTATCAATTTGTATTTGAAGATCTACATGCAATGGACGAGTTGATCATAAGTTGATCTTGAGTTTAACGTCCCGTTCAGCAGCGAGGCTATATGAGACATGGACCTAACGATTAACATGGAACCCGAACCACATGAGCTCCCACCGGCTACCGAACCCGGGTCTCTCGCGCCAAATGCAATAGACGGATGAGCAGATATATTGTCATATTAATGAATTTTCTTTTCTTTCTTTTTTCCCCTTAACATCCTCAATCTAGAGTTTGTAGTGAACTAAATTATTAGCCGAGTAAAATTTCATGTTGTCGTGCTGCCAAAACTTCTGTATTACGATTTTAAGGAAACTCTAGTTATCTAACACATTATGCGAATCGCAAAGAAATAGTTATTCTTTTCGAATCGATCTAAAATGTGTTTTATGATATTTAATTATGGAGTTTAGAAAAACAACGCGATCTACAGCTATGACTTTAAAAAGAGGCCACTTTTCGTGGCTACTTGGGGTCATATCGTCGGAGAGTTTTAGGCATTTTATATGTAGTTTATGTTATACACTAGCTCATATTGTAATAAATTATTTTTACGTGAATTTGTGCTTGGGTTGTGGGTTGTCATTATAGCACAATAATAGAGTACCTTTATTACTGGTAAATGGGTGATTAAATAGAGTGATGGCCTCTCTTACTGGCAAGAAGAAGTGGGATATGAGAGAGCTATAAAGTATTTCTTGAGACGTTTGTGGCAAACTTCAAGTTCTTTATTTTATACACTGCTTGCAGATGAAGTTTCATAGATGCGCTTTGCGTACTTTATATCGCAATCCAGAAAAGCAGTCACAAAAGGCGACTTGTACTTTTAAGTATCCTACCAATTGTTGCTTTTTTATTGCTTCATGCCGAAGGCATCATAATATTTTTTTTTTTTTGTTTTCTGCTCAAGACTGAAGAGAGCAGCACATGCTATTATTACGAATATGGACAAATTTCGCAGTATAACATAAGTATTTTATTGATTATCTGTTTCGAAGAGAAGTGAATTTTGTTCCATAGTGTGAAACTACGGTAGAGTTCCAAACGATGCAAAATCAATTCTAAAACTCAGAGCCGTAGCTACGAAGGGGGGCGAGCGTGGCGGCTGCCCAGGGCGCTGATAGCAAGGGGCGCCGAACATGCAAGAATAAAGAACAAGTGTTGGAAAAGAGCAAACGACACGGTGCCCCGTATAAGTGTTGGCGCTGTATTAAAGCAATATTGTTGTCAATTTGCAAAGAAATAAATTTGTTTAAAAATGTTCTTGCTCGCTACGCTCGCAATTCACGCGTTTCAATAAGAGTCATAATAAGCTTTATTTATTACTTTGATTTGTTAATGACAATGTGATATACAAGGTGCCAAGTAAGTACTTATAATGTAGACAGTAATGGTTTCAAAATCGGTAACGGTCAAAGTCTGAAATACCTGTGATGGGGATGAGTTTGATTAGTTAAACACGCTTTTCTACCCAATCGAATTAATGACGATGATAAGAATGAAGGTGTAAAAGTGTAAGGAATAAAGGGACACACGTAAGCTGCTGTTTGCACGGAAATATTAAAAATGAACGTGAACAAGGGTAGTAATAACATTTTCGAACTGGTAGAATAGGGGCTTAAGGGGTCAGAACTTAACCCAACGAATTTCCAGAGACTGATCACTACGAGTGATTTTTTCTTTATTCCATTGACATATGAAATGCTTCCAATTTGAAGGGATTTATTGGGGTCATTTATCCATCAACTAGTTGCATCGCCAGGATATTTTTTTTCTGTGCATACGTATGTAGTTTTGTTTTAACTATCTATATCCGCGTTTCCCAACTGGTGTGCCGCGGCACACTGGTATGCCGCGAATGGACCGCTGGTGTGCCGCGAGGAAATCGAAACAAAATTATTAAATCTTTAGCAACCAAATTTGAAGACATAGGAAAAAAAATGTATATTTTTTAGTATTCCACATTACTATGAATTTCTACCGTGGAAAAATTGCTGTAATTGTAATATATTACGAGTATTCTACATCTATTGCTATGTAGCAGACAGTATTTCGGCTCGTACACATTTCCACGGTTAGTTGCTATGTTACGCTTCAATTAAGAGTCATACTAACACCGAGAAATGGAAGCACTTGTACGGTACGCGTCAAGTGAACTTTCGTAGAACACTCATTCGCACGTGAATGACGGGACAACAACACTGTGTTCAACAGGTGTGTTTTGACTTCGACCCATCGCAAGCTGTGTGATTGCAATAATATGCACCGGTTTTGGTTAAAACAGCAAAGTTAAAAGTACAAGACATTTGTTTTTTCGTTCGTTATTTAGTGATTTTCGTTCTTAGTGAAAGGTTGGATAGTTTTCGAAAAAGAAAGCGTATTTTTTAAAAAATCTGAGTCATTGGGGTCCCGGATTCAAACCCTGCTCCCGCCAAGTGATCTTTGTAGTGGACAAACACCGTGTGCGTGGGTTTTCTCGGGGTTTTCCCGTTTCCTCCCACTTTTTTCATTCCACCATCTCATTCATCTCTCATCATCACCGTCTCCTTTAGACTAACCGGCATAACCGTGGGACGTAAAACTCAAAAATTTCAAAAATCTGAGTCATATATTTCATTGCAATTGTTTTTTTATTTTAAAATTAGAATAAAAAATAAGCATAATGAATTAGCATAGGGAAAAAACAGTGCTCGAGCTTTTATCTCTGTGAGGAGATCAGTAATCACAGAAAAAAAAGACTATGGTATTTTATATTTGCAAATAATAATAATAATAATAATAATAATAATAATAATAATAATAATAATAATATCTATGAGTGTGCCGCGAAGATTCAAGTTACACCCGTAGTGTGCCGCAAGTTATAAAAGCTTGGGAAACATTGATCTACATACATACAAAATATAAAGGTAATATATGTGTGTGTGTGTTTGTGTGTGAACGTGTGTTAGTGTACTTTTAATATGTTAACTAATAATAAGTAATCTTAAATCCAGAGTTTTCACTCATTAAAAAAATAAGTAATTACTATTAGATTTTAAATACAAACATAAAATATGTTCTTTACCTCCATGGATCAGTATTTAAAAATTCACAAAGGAGGCTCCTGAATCTTCGTTATACTTCACAAATTATTTCTTTACAGCAAAATAACTAACTAACTAACTAACTCTATATCCTATGAGACCAAGAGGTTCAATGCCGCGTTCACAAAAGCTCTCCATTGACCTCTATTCTTACCCAACTGGATCCAGTGTCTACTTTGTATTCATATTTCTGCGAGATCCTTCTTAATATTGTCTTCATATCTGGGGCTAAGTCTCCCTAAAGCACGTTTTTTGATTGCATTTCCAGTCAAAACTTTGAAAGCTTTACTACTTTTTTTGTCCATTATCGCTACATGACCCCCCCCCCCCTCCCGAGCCTCCTAGATTCGATGACTAAAAATTTTCAGTAAAGAGTATAAATTATACAGTTCATCGTTATGAAGTTTCCGCCATTTCCCATTCCCGCCAATTCTGGGTTCGAATATTCGTCTTCTCAAAAACTTTCAGTCTGCATTCTTCCCTTAAAGTTAATTACCATGTTTCGCAACCATATAGAACAACATACATTTTATATATTTTAAGCTTCAAATTCCTCGACAGAATTTGCGACGACGAAATAATTTGAACTGAATATTAACACAAATTTTCTGCTTCCTGTCGACATTTAATTTCTTCGTGGATATGATTTTGGTATGTTATTATTGATTCTAGATGCTTGAAAGAATGTACTTCATCGAAAGTATTATTTGATGCTTTGATGCATCCATAATTTTCGGTATTACGGTCCCGACGAATTTTCATGCGTTTAGTTTTTTTTTTTTCTGTATTTACTTCTAAACCAACAAGCCTTTAATACGGCTTCTAAATTTCTTTCTATTGTTTCCTATCATTTCCTATCAGAGTTACATCATCAGCATACGCCATAACCTGGTGAATACCATTTAGCTCTAGGCCCTGGATGTTGTCTTTAATTTTTCTTATAGTATTCTCCAGAAAGTTGAATTTAATAATGTCCACAACGCATCTCCTTGTTTCAGGCCATTCTCGACGTGGAAGATCGTAGACAAGAATTTTCCTACTCTGACTTTAGTTCGGGATTTATTTAAATATATCCTAATTACTCTAAATACCTTTTTCGATATTCCAAGTTCTGCAAAAAAGTTGTAAAATGTTTCTCTCCTAATAGAATCAGTCTTTCTAAAATCAATTAATAATTGATGTACTACAATTTATTTTCGAGTATTTGTCACATGGTAGATATCTGGTCGATAGTTGATTGATTTAGTTTAAATCCACATTGAATTTCATCTACGTATGGGATCAATCTTACTAATAGAATATTTGAGAGGATTTTATAAGATGTTGCCAGAAGAGAAATGCCTTGATAATTATTACAGCCAGTTTTGTCGACTTTCTTGTGAATTGGAACAATGATTCATTCTTCCCACTCTTGTCCTCCTTGTTCCAGATAAGGAGAATGAGTTTGTGTATCTTGTTCCAAACTTTTTCCCTCTAGCTAAAATAAACTCAGCCATTTCGTCATTGCCAGGATATATGTGTTTCTTAATTTCTTTCTTTTTAAAGCGATTTCTACGTCTGTTCAGCTAGGCTCTGGAATATAATAGTTTTTCGCTGAGTGCTAAGCAAATCGTCAAGGAAATCTTTCCATCTATTCAAGATACCATCTGTATCAGCTAGAATTGTTCAGTCATATATTTTTAAATTATACGAGCGAGGTTGATACTCTTTTTTCAAAATTCGCTGATGCCTTTATACATGTCTCATTTTTTTTTTACTATTTTCTTCAAGATAATTTGTTTAGCTTTCAAAAAAATCGCGTTTCTTTGTTCTATATATTTTGGAATTTTCCCGCCTGATGTCATCAAATTTTTGTGTAGTTATCGTATTTTGTGGTCAACGCAATTTCGCCAGTTTTCTCTTCTCCGCTAGTTTGATGCATTCCTGGTCGAACCATAGTTTGTTCCTGGAGGCCGCGGTGGCTCAATGGTAGAGCGTTCACCTCTGGTGCTTGGGGTTTCGGGTTCGATCCCAGCCCCCGCCAAGTGAACTTTGTGGTGGACAAACACCGTGTGCGTGGGTTTTCTCGGGGTTCTCCCGTTTCTTCCCACTTTCTTCATTCCACCATTTCATTCATTACCTTCTCCTTTAGCCTAACCGGCATAACCGTGGGACGTAAAACTCACAGATTTCATTTCATTTTCATTTCCATAGTTTGTTCCTACGTATTTCCGCGTGCCTCATTTTTGCTCTTCCTGAAATTTTAATGTTATCCCTAATTTGAACCCAAGTAGGTCTACCCTCAGCACTTGTGCTCTCAAAACCTTCCGAAACCGAGAATCTATTCAACACTTCAATCTGATATTCCCCTCTTGTGTGGTTCTCTTCTAATTTCTTTAAACTAGACCTCTTCGATTTTAGATGTTGAATATTTCCTTTATTTAGCGATAATCTCTCTCTTATTATCGTTGCTACCATGATCAGTGTCACAAACGGGTCCTCTGAACGACCGAACATCAATTATACTAACTAAAACGTGATCAATTTGTTTGTTTGTTTGTTTGTTTGTTTGTTTTTTCATCTGGGGAGGTCCATGTGTATTTACGAACATCGTGATATGGGGAATTTTGTACTAATCATGATAAGGTTTTTGGATTTTACATAGTTCACGAATATAATTCGGCTCTCATTACTTTCGTTATGCAGACTTTCATTCCTCACAATTGATTTGAAAATATCCTCTTGTCCTACCCTCGCATTGAAATCCCCTCATAGAATTTTTACACGATATCGAGGGAGTTGGTCAAATATCCGTTCTATTACTTCTTCGCAAAAAAAAAAAAAAAGTCTTTTATATCGTCATCCTTATCTTCTCTTGGGACATGCACATTTAAAACAATATCACACCACTGTCCCTTAAGACTAATTAAGTATATCATAAACAAACTCAGTCAATTTAATTGCTGGTTATTAAAGGAATTGAAATTAAAATTAAAATATTCTTCAAGACCCCCAGATGAACAAGACCTCGAATATTTTCGTATTGCATAGTTTATACGTTTGAGAAATAGTAATAATAATACGAAGAAAAATAAGAACTGCAGTGTTTAAGAAAAACGATATTAATAATCATGCTGTGCATCCCGTACAACGTAGTGAGCGTTGTGGGTCTATATAGTCAATATTAACTGTCAACGATGTAAACAAAGAGTATAAATTATGCATAATGTAAAGTATCCTAAAGTGTCTGTCACGCATAGAATTGAAGACCGCAGAGTTATGCACTACAGCAAAATTCAAATTCAGTATGTAGTTGTGTTAATCAATTATCAAGAACGTAGAAAGGTACATTTTACTTCATACAGCATTCGGGGACAATATTTATGAAATTCAGGGACTGGCAAAGTAGTTAGGCAACCAAATCAACACTGGTGATATGGTGGGTTGCATAATTTGCACTTATCAGAAAACAATACGGTAATAGTTTGAAAGCAATCAAGATATTTCGTCCCAGAGCGAGTACACCTCGTAAGTATTACATCTTGTAATGTATCTTTCTTAACTTTACAAGGAATAATTGAGAGAAATATGTTACAAAGTGTATTATAGCCTATATGTTAAACATAGATGGAAGATCAACACACCTTGATGATAGAGGGCAGTCTACTCTAGTCCTCCATGTAATCATATGTTTCGTTCAAGCAGTTATCACGACTGTAGATGAGTTCCTCCATACTAGTTGCACATAAATCCGTGTCATGCTCTCGTAGCTACAGTGATACTGTGGTTTTAACATAATTACATGCCAGATAGTAGTGACCAGCCATATTCTGCTTTACAACAAGGAAACTGTGGAAGCCACTGGTGTCTAGGTCAGGACTGTAGAGGGATATTTTAGTTGTTCCCAGCGTAAACACTGAATACACTTAGCAGTTATATATATATATATATATATATATATATATATATATATATCCGTAATAAATTAACTACAGGCATATATAATAAATTTCTTTAATAATATAATAGCCTTTCAATAAATAAATAAGATGAACGATAAAACCTGTTCTTCGGATGCTGAATACATGTATCGAAAAGCCATTACTTGCTATGCCTTACTGTTTTTGTTCTATGGCGATAAACGTTGAAATCGGAAATCGCTAATTTGAATCAATTCCGAATGGAAAATGTGGTCAAGTGGGAGAGGTATAACTACTCTTAAGAAACTAAATCGATTGCAATAAAAAAAAAAGTGCATCTCGACATGTCTTACAGATTTTGTTCTACATGAATTAGTATTGAAATAGAAAGAAATAGTAAATTTCAACCGCTTCCGATTTGATAGAGAGTTACGTATTGTGATGGTGTGTACTCTTGAGACCTTGAACCGGTTACAGAAAACGGCTTGTCACTGTTTATTACCATTTTAGTTTTATGGTGATAAATGTTGAAACTGAAATGATTAATTTGAACTGCTTCGGGATTCAATAGATCGTTCAAAAAAGATATAGAGCATAGGGGGTCTACTCTTGGGAAGTTTAGTCAATTGCAAGAAACTGAATCTCAACATCTCTTACTGCTTTTGCTCTATGAAAATCAGTATTGA
Source organism: Thermobia domestica (assembly GCF_964235325.1). Classification (NCBI taxonomy): domain Eukaryota; kingdom Metazoa; phylum Arthropoda; class Insecta; order Zygentoma; family Lepismatidae; genus Thermobia; species Thermobia domestica. The sequence goes on along the minus strand of NC_137459.1, from coordinate 112,754,174 downwards.
AACCGGAAGTAGTGACAAATTTGAACACTTCCTGTTTTGATAGATTGTTGTAGATTGTGATGGTATGTTCTCTTGAAATCATGAATCGTTTCCAGAAAACTGCTTGTTGCAATCTAATACTAGTTTTGTTTTATTGTAATAAATGTTGAAACCGAAAATGGTAAATTTGAATGATCAATAGAAGGTTAATGGAGAATATTAAATCTATTTTTAAGATGCTAAATAATTGAAAAAAAAAATCCTATCGAATTGAATTGACTTGAATTGCTCTTTATTTCAGCGGACGAGGTTCAGCCGGAGGCTGCACTGCCACCTAACCCATGTCATCATTACAAAGAAAGAATACAAATAACATGGTGCATTCAATAATACTAAGGATAAACAAAACACTCAGTAAATATAAGGAAAAAAAACACTACACTCATACCGCTAGTCCAATTTCGTACTAATTTCAGTCCAATTTCATACTGAGGTAAACCTTTAATGCGTGCCAATGCTTTGTCTCTGGTCTCAAAATAATAAGGTTGGGAGTGATAATTTAAATGAATTGTACGGTTTGTCACTTGTCAGTGACTGACTTTGGTAGTGAGTTCCAGATTCTTGCTGCCAAAATTGAAAATCCCTTCTCTGTTATTTTTAAAGAACGCCGAGGCATATTCAGTTCATTACTTCCTCGGGTTTTGTAACGGTGAATCTCTGATCTACATGCTAATTTATGATGCAAGCAAGGTGGTGTTTTATGTGAATTTATCTTTTATAGCAAACAACAGTACCGGCGATATTGTCTGCGGTACATGGTTAGGATAATGTTTTCATTAAGCACCGGCAGTATATGCTGAAGATTTCTGTAATTGAGAGAAGAGCGTACATAATAGTTCTCTGTTTTCTGAATTACCCTAGTATTTTGAGTGGAGAGAGAGCTAACACATATTCAATCGCAGTAATCGAACAGAGGCAAAAATGAGAGTGTTAACAAGATATAATCTTGTTTCTTGCGACAAATAGCCTTTTTAATTTGTTAAGCTATCGTAAGATGCGCTTAGCTTTAATACACTGTTCAGAAATGCTTTATTCCAGCAAAGCGCTTGATCTATTATTAAGCCTAGATCTTGTACAAAGGGAGAAAATAGAATATTGGAATCTACTACATTTACTCTTAGGTCATCAGGGTTGACTTCGCTCAACTGATGTGATATTCCCAATACAGTGAAAACACCTTTTAATGGATTATGTAAAATACCATTCATAAGGCACGGGTTGCTAACAGCTGAAAGATCCCTATTAAGTAACTCTATGGTGTTCATAATATTTTCAAATGTATTACTGATGAAGATATGTGTATCATCTGCATAGAAGTGAACTGATGAATGCTTTATAACTGTAGGCAGATCTGAAGAAAAGAGTGAAAATAATAGGGGGCCTAATATTGAACCATGCCGAACTTCTGTTTTTACCAGAGATGGGGTAGATACCTAAGTCTTTGCTCCACTTAATATTACTTGTTGCTGTCTACAAGAGAGATAGTTGCAAAACCATTTAATAACTGATTCCGAGAAGTTGTAATATTTTATTTTATCCAGTAGGAGTTTATGATTTACAAGATCGAAATCCTTCGAAAGATCCAACAAGACCAAAACTGTTATCATTGGATTTTCTATTCAATTTAGAATTGAATCTGCAAATTCTAAAAGGGCTGTGGATGTGCTATGTTCTTTACGGAAGCCGGATTGAGTGGCAGGTAATATTTCATTTTTGTTGATGTAAGTTGTTAATTGCTGAAATGCTACCTTTTCTAGTACTTTGGATATAATTGGGAGTATACTGATGAGACGAAGTTCATCAAGCGACTGTACAACTGTCTTCTTGGGCAATGGAACCACTTTCGCTCGCTTCCACAATTCTGGAAAACAACCTTGAAATAATGAACAATTTACTATGTGAGTAAGTGGAGTTAAAATGAACAGTACATACAGTCGAAGCATTTTTTCCATATCTAGGTATCTCTTGCCGTTTTTGCTCTATGAACATCAATATTGATACCGGGAGTAGTAGCAGACTTTAACAACTTCTGGTTTGGTAAGGTATTGTGGATATTGATGATATGCTCTATTGAGACCTGAATCGATTGCACGAAATCGATTGCTGTTATTGCCATTTTTGTTGTATGTCGATAAGTGTTGGAAACGGAAGTGGCTAATTTGAACCACTTCCGATTTGAGTAGAAGACTAATGAAGAAGTTGGAAAATTTTCTGAAGACACAGATTCAATTGCAGAAAGTCCCATCTCGATATCTCTTACATTTTTTTTTTTTTTTTTTTTTTTTTTTTTGCTCTGTGGAAATCAGTCTTGAAACCGAAAGTACTACTTAATTTGAACTGCTTTCGTTTTTGGTAAAGTGTACGGGAAATTCATGGTACGTTACCTTGAGATGCTGAATTGTTTGAAAAAAAAAATCGTCGTGCTATTTGTTAACGTTTTTGTTTTATGGCGATAAACGTTGAAACTGGTAATGACTAACTTGAAACATTTCCGGTTTGAACCGAGAGTTAACGAGGGAGATATAATCTATTTTTGGGACTCTGAATCAATTGCGTAAAACCAGATCTTGATATGTATTACCATTTTAGCCCTGATACATGTCAACAGACGGACGGATGGACAAAGCCATTATAAAATACTTCCGACACTTATTCAACATAAAATTCTAAAAACAGTATCAGCGTCATGTGCACACTACATGAAGGAGCTTCGCTTGTATGGCATAATATTGTCTTAATTAATATTGAAACCAGAAATTGTGGTAGATTGCTACCATATATAGACCTATATATTCGGTTCCGGTTTTAGTAGAAAAAATTGCATTGGGTATTAAATACATAAGTATACTTGGGACACTTGATTGATTGCAGAAAACAGCTATGTAGATGCAGATCTTATTGTTTTTACATTATAGTGATCAACATTAAAACCGGAAAGGCTTAATCTATATTACTTCCGGTTTGAGTTGAGTGTTAAGGAAGAAGGTGGTATATGTTCATAGAACGCTAAATCAACTAAAATGTTTTGTTTTTCTTTTGCTTCTTATCACTTTCTTCTATGCCTATCAATATTAAAAACCGAAAGTTGTAGTCGATTTGTATCACTTCTGATATAGAGGTAACAAAAATAGTTCTGTCGCTTTTTTTGTGGAGGTCTGTGTTCAATCATCCCTCACACCGTGAGTTGAATGCGAATGAAGATAAGGCGAAAATCAGTTGTTGGTGTGGGTATATAAAACATACTACCTGGTTGTGGCAGTCCAGTTACATCGTGAACTTGCGTAATTACAGAGTGAACACGAGGCCTCCACAGAACGTCATAAGAGCGTGTATGCTGTACAAGTTCAAACTGGGGTCAAACTCCGTTGCAGCGAGGCGGAAGATATGCTAGGCCTTTGGCCAGGGTGTCGTGACTATGCGGACAGTGCAGCAGTGGTTTAATAAGTTTAAGGCCGGTGCAAAACACTCGAAGATATACCACGTGCCGCAAGACCAACACATATAAAAATATGAAGATCTTCAGGTAACAATTGAGGCGAACAGTGGCCAGACATGTGAGGAGCTACGACTACAATTCAGTGTGAGTCGAGAAACTATTCGGAAGCAACTCCATCAATTTGGGAAGCACTACATGTTGGTTCGATGAGTCCGTCATGATTTGACTTAGAACAAGAAGGCAACGTGAGCAGACATCTGTGTATTTTTGGTGTCTCGTCTGAGGAAGGAGCCATTTTTAGACAGGGTGTTGACACGTGGTGAGAAGTGGGTCCTGTACGAAGTCGCATGGCGCTGTCATCATTGGTTAGCATCCCATGAACCGATTCCAAAATAGCCAAAACCACCACAGCACCAGAAGAGGGTCGTCCTGTGTGTTTGGTGGACTGTTCGTAGCATCGTGTATTGGGAAATGCTACCAGCTGGCCAGAGCATCAATGCAACTGTGTACTTTCACCAGTTGAGCCTGTTCAGGAAAAAAAACTCAAAATTCTGGAGCCAGCACTTTTGAATCGCAAATGGGTCCTTCTGTTACAGGACAACGTTAAGCTTCACGTGGCTAGGAGGAACCGGGACACCATTCTACGCCTTGAATGGGAAACACTATTGTATCCACCTTACTCCCCAAACATTGCACCGTACGATTGTCACCTGTTTCACTCCTTGGACAATCATGTTAAATAACACCAGCTCAAATCTCCGGTAGAGTGCAAAATGCACTTGATACCTTCTTCGCTTCACGGTCCACCAAGTTCTACCGCGATGGAATCCATGGCCTTCCAGAACATTGGCAGAAGGTCGCCGATACTGATAGATACACTTTTTGATCTTCGAAGTACGTCTTAAGTGACATATCGATGTTCGAATGTGGTGGGTGAAAAAGCGACAGAACTTTCTTGGTTACCTTTATAGTAGAGAGCTAAGGATAGAGATTTTCGAAGAACTCAACCTGGCCAAAATTCAAGGTGATCTATCAAATATGGCTTCTGATATGTTATCACTCATACGAATGGGTATACGCACACCAAGAACAGACAGGGTAATTATGTATGAAAGTTACATTTTCAAATTCCAGTGAGTCAAAATAGATTATTTCAAAGCAAATGCTCATTTACCATTCCCCAAGATTATCTATTTGTGAGACTGATATAAGCGTTTTGGGGGGAAAATATTCAAAAAGAGGAAAATAAACTAAGTAGGTCATTATTTGAGAATGCATTTTATTATATGGAATTACATTTCAAAGGTTGGTGGAATATAAAAATGAAGAAAAAAAGATACGATTACAATTGATGGATGATATTAGAGGTGGTAATTCAAAGAGGTACATAAGAACAAATGAAATAAGAAAGGATTGTAGTGCATAAGTAGTGTCAGTAAACCTACCATTAAATGACTAAACACGTCTCATAATGTGTGATAAGTATAAAAGAGATAAATTATTTTTAATAATATTGTCTTGCATCTCGTCTCATTGGTTGTGCAACCCTAAATGCCTCCGAAAGTGCCACAGAATAACCATAAACTGCTTTTATGACATCCCTTTCTGTGTTTATAAGAAATGCATATACACTCATATATGAATACCAGTATTCTAAGTGAGAATAACAAAACAGTAAGCCCACCTTCGTATTAAGCTTTTCAATCATGAAACGACCGCCATGAAAGGTACTGAAAGCTCATCTCTTGATCTTTGACTTCAGGAGTTGTTACGTTAATCTTAAGACATTTTACACAGATGACCTTCCTGTCATAATTTAGTATGAAATCGATTTTTATCTGATGAAGTACAGAATGCATAATCTAATTTGAAGAAAGGGGCATGTTGATAGGTTTGAATAATCCATATTTAATGTGACTTGTACGGACCGTGTATGTTTGTAAAGGCATACAAATATGTTTTGTGTGTGAAGAGAAAGATCATATGTTTCGTAGAGAGAAAAACATGCTGCAAGGGATTTTCTCTATGGAAATGTCTAGAGTTCGAAAACGACGTTTAAAATACACTTCCTGTAAGTCACGTTTTATAGTTCATCTAAAAATTAAGAACTCTTTCTTGTCAAGTAAATGGAGAAGGCGCTGATCGTCCCCTTCTGCGTCCATTGTTCCTGACAGGGTTTGATTGATTGCTTCAGGATCCTCCACTGCGATGAAGATGTTCAAAGTGATTCCCATTACCTATGAGTTTGAAAGACAGGTAAACTGCCTTCATTGTTGCTTTAGATATAGTTAATTTGCTGTGGAAAATGCGTGCTGACTTAAGGAAAAATAATTCATCTCTCAACTGCTATAATTTCACCAAGTTCAAGGAAATAACTCAATTTTATTATTTTTTTTCTGTGTTAGCGTATATTATACAAACTAAAACTTAATTTATTTATATTTTTCTAGATTGTCTATGAAGCTTACCAAGATTAGAGCAAACTCATGACACCAGTATGCCGTTCAATGTACCCGAACCAAATTCCAAACTTCAGGTTTTTATAATATATTCCAGGACCCGTTTGACATTGCAACTAAAGTGAACACAAAACAAATTTACTTCGGTCTAATATCAAGTCATTAAAAAAATCCAGTTGTTTATTTTCAGCATGCTAAAGCTAGCAGTACTTAAAAGGTGCCACACTTTACTTCTTCAAGACATGTTTTGTCCTATATTAAATAACCAATCCAAGAGGATGCAAATGAAAATTTTTATCCTACGTGATATCTCCTTTCTCGGTATCACCTTATAAGGTGATTTGTATTATACAGGATATTTCAAAACATCGACAACGTTTGCAAGATTATTCCTGACACCAAGATAAGAAAAAAGTGTAGATCAACCTGGATGTACAAATGGTTCCTTTCTGCGCTATGACCAACCAAAAATCTGTCGGAAAAATGCAAAAAAAAAAAAAAAAAAAAAAGCAATAACTCCAGAACAAAATGTCGGATCGAAGTCTCGTGAAATAGAGAATCTTTTATTTCTAATCCTATATTTCACTAATACACAATTCGGTGCGATGTAGGGAAGGCGCAAGGATAACCTCAAACAAACTGCAGAGTTTCTTGGGCATTTTATAAAACGTTGATTGATGAAAGTTGACAAGAATCATGTACATTACGTAATGAACAAAAATCGTACTACATGTTCAATGTTATGAGCACTGTTATAACTCATAAATGAGAAGTTACACATTTTTGATTGATATAGATACACTTTTTTGATTCATATAGATAGATTGTTTGGTGAGATTGTCTAGGAATAAACCCTTGGAGGTGGAACTGTTTCTCCGATATACGTACATTTTCTTTGAATGTATGAACTATATGTATGTTAGATGGAAGAGCGCAAGTTTTGTAAGTGCAATTATTAAAAATTACTTGTATTTTACGCAGTGGCGGCGGTTGGACGTTAAAAGTGTGGGGGGGGGGCAAGACATGACCTGAATATTTGCATATAAATGTTAGTTTTCCTGCTTGTTTCTAATATTTTATTTGACGAAAGGTTGTATAACCAATAGGATACTATATTTTTCAGTTAATATACCGTACATAATATTTCATATTTTATTAAGTAAATTGACAAGAACAACGTCAGTAGGTAGTAGCCCTTTGTACTCTTAAACAACGAAAGTGCAAGAAGAGATTTCTTGCTCATGAACATCTTAAAATTCTGTTTGGAAAACTGTGTGATCAGATTATTGAATAACAAATTTGCAAAACAAACAAATGGAAAGGATAATATTAATCATAGTAATAAATAATGATTAGGGGCACGAGTTTTTCGCGCTAAGAATTTAAAATTTTTGCGTTTCGTTTTTCATATTTCGCGTTTTGTCGCATTTTCCAAATAACTTCTGTATTTTTTAGCTCTTGTAAAAAAGATATTCCCCGACATTTTTATAATTGTTCCTTCTATTCATAGATTACTACAGAAATAAACCATTAATAACCTAAAAGCAAAATACACTGAATATTGCACTTGACATTGTAAATTTCACTTATAGAAAATTATATATTTTTTTTAATCAAATTAAATAAAATCAGTAACTAAACTTACTATGAGTAGGGAAATTTTGCTGTCTTATGAAACATATAGGGACAAGTTACATTTAAGCAGTAAACATAAGCATGTTACACATTTCCACATTTACCTTCATTGTTATACGTTTGTCACTTATCAACAGTCCATACTTGGGCAAAGAGAACTCTCACAAATGGCATTGCTTGTTGGAAGCCACACATATGTAAGTGCGTTTACAACAAACTTCAAACAATCATCACTTCAGAACTTTTGTCCATTCAAAATATTTATTACACTGTACTTTCCAGACGAATCACTTGTCAAGAGTTCATAGGGTGCTTTGTAAAACTCCAAATGCGGTACTTCACAATCAAATGCTTTCATTTTTTTTTAAATGAAGGCTAAGCTTTAAAAAAAAAAAAAACTTCCTTAACGTAACAATGTCTGGCTCACTGCCACATGCAATTACAGAAGGATCAAATAGCTTTCCCAAAGCATCATATACTTCTATAGTTTTGGAGTCTTCTCTTTGCGAAGAAAGCTTCAAGGATGATTTTTATGCACATTTTTAAAAAGTCACATTCAACACTAGCCCCTTTTCACTTCGTAACAAACGTAAGTGTGCTTTAGTTTATCCACCAAAGAGGCCCTGCAATATATTCTCTATCCGAATTACCCAAAATGCAAGTCCATGCCACGTTCTACCGTTCCGACAGCGGAAAACTGGCGTTTCCAAATTAATGAAAACGAATGTTTAAAATTTCGCATTATATCGCGAATTGTTAGAAATTTCGCTCAAAACTGCCAATTTCGCGTTTTATCGCGCAACAGAAAACAATGAAAATACACACAGAATATCACAAAACGTCAAGAAACTGAAAATTACTTAAGTTAATTCTGACACATTTCAGTTTGTCGCGCAATGCGAAAAACTCGTGCCTCTAATAATGATGTTTGTTTTGCAAAAGTCATATTGAAACAGGGATTAATGAACAACTTAATTTTTAATTCCACACACCCTATTAAATGTATATTATTACTCTTAGAAAATGAAAGACAGTAAATACTACAAGCATATGATACGACATTTAAAGAAATATTTGCTTTTGCAACTTCCCGAAACATTTTCGTTGCCATTAGGTGGTTTTAATTTTCTTGGAGCACATCAAAATACAACACTATTTAGAATCACTCCATACTCCAGTTATACAAAATAACACTAAAACCTAGAATTATGTTGAATTCACTAAATTTAATTGTATATACACTCGTACATCTCTAACACACCACTTCATTCATACATTACACTACAAAACAATGGAAAAGGTAGAAGTTGCTTCTTATTACGTTTGCTCCCCTTACTTTAGAAAGAAAAGACATTTTAGGAACTGTCAATTTTTGTGCAATTAAAAATAACTGGTGAAATACTTTTTTCTTTTGCGAAATGCTCTCTGAATTACTTTCAAACCGACTGACTAATATATCGAACCCTTGTAAGAAGTGAAAGTATGCTGAAATTGATGTGCTCCAATAGGTTAATTTTGGGGTTACGTATTTTCTGTGTCAATTAAAACGCAATTCATGTAGTTTTCTTTACTCCACGGGAAGCCAACCAATACCTACTCACGGAATGGCAAATATATGGCACCATTTTTTCTATGAACCAGTAATACATACAAAAACTTTACATTTCTAAGTGAAACTATATACATTAATGGGTTACTTCAAAAAATGGGGGGCAACTGCCCCCTTTGCCCCCCTAATCGCCGCCCATGATTTTACGAACAATCCACTACCTTAATTTATGTGTTATCTTTCCTTTTTTATTCTAGAATATATTCTTAGTGTGTTTACATTCCTGAACTATTTTACTATTGAACTTCCTATCATACGACCTTGTAACTTCCTTTGTTACACATGTTATCTAACTGTCCTTTCCGTCTTAATCTTATAAAGTTTCACTAGTAGATGTTTCATACACACGCTTCGTTTGCGGTGCCTTCCACTTTTCGAGCCCTAATAAGTTTGCGATGCCCTGAGTTATGTAAAAGTTAAGAGTCAGTGACAACACCAGAGGGGAATAGGATAATGAGTATCCAATACATGTGACGACGCCTGCCCCCGCAGTCATATTGCATTGTAATACAGGTAAAATAATATAAAATTACCCTATTCGCATACAAAAAGAAGCTGTATTTCAAAATTTTTGTCCCTCTCCTTACCTCACCTAAGAAATTAAAACTGGCACCGTCACTGTTAAGGGTCTTTCAGTGAGTTCCTGTATCAATTTCTTCCGAATTTAAAATACTTTTTGCTGAACATTTTACAGGTCAAGAAATGGTTAATGACTCAATGAAGCAATCGATGCAACTTAATTCACTATTGTTGATTACTTGTAGAAATGATCTTGAAATGCCCGCTTAATCGTAATATGAAATATGCTAATTCGAAGGGTGCTTATTAGATATTCTCACATGTTAATGTCCATATCTTATCAAATATACGGTGTAAAATGAAGTTACCTGCGCTATTTTTAGACGCACTATCCTGCCACTACGTTTTTGCCATTTGGCCATGAGCCTCTTTACTTAGCCATTGTATTAAATCCGTATAAAATACTCTCTGAACAATTTGTTGTCCAAAATATGACTAATAATGCCAAAAGACTCACAGATCGAATCTAGTTCGTACCATTAACATTTATTACAATCAACGTGCAACAGCAGTTGTCAGCCTTTTGAAGATTATGACTACAAATTTCCGAGCCTCATGCGATCCCTTCTTCATTACAAATAATAGCAGCAATAATATAACGTATTAAAACTACTTTCACGATCACCACAGACAAACTGTCAGCAACCCTGGAAAATGAAAATAAAATTTCTTTTTCAGCGTCCCATAATTATGCCCTTTAGGCTAAGGCAAAATGATTAAGGTAAGTGAATGATTATGGAATAATTGTTAAAATCGTGTGAGAAGAAACAGGAATAGCCCAAGGAAACACACTGACACGATAGTGTCGAGCACAAACTTACTTGGCTGGGGATCGAACAAGGAACCCCATGTAACAGAGGCAGACCTAAGCGCTCTACCGCTGAGCCTACGTGCCCCCCGCAAACCCTGGAGAGAAGCGGTCCTTCAGTTAAAAATAAGTGATATTGGTAAACGTACTTACAGTTTCGGGAAGAAGGAAACTCTACGAATTCCACATTTTGGCCGTCTGAACATTTTGTGCATTATTTTATCGCACACAGTATTTACTAAACAGTAGGCCTATTTATTAGACCGATACACCAGTCAGAATCATCCAAAATTGAGGCAGGGTGGTTTAGTGGTACAGCTTTTTTTTTTTTTTTTTTAAGGGGATAATTTCGTTCGATCTCAGACAATAAAGGTTTGTGGTGGACAACATCGTCCCTGTAAGTTTTCTGGGAATTATCCTGTTTCTCCCATATTCTCATTTCACTAGTACTTTCGGAATAATTAGGTTTCATCTATTATCTGTCTCCATTGTTGGATCAGGTTTGAGTTTAGCATTCCATCGGTAGCGAGGCTATATGAAGCGTGGAGCTACGGCTTAACGTGGGATCCGAACCGCATGCACTCCAGCCGGGAATCGAAGCCAGGTGTTCTATGTCAATATTGGGTATACTGCCAACATAGTCACGAGTGCTCTCTCTGTCTTCATTAGCCTAGAAGGCATACAATTAAACGTTGTGGACTTCATATCATTTCAGTTCTTCTTCCGATGGCCAATTCTCTACTGAGACAAAGTACATGAATCAAATATGTGTATCTCCATTTTTTTTTTAATTCTAAATAGTTGCTCTAAGTTGGACAAATACTACGACTTTTGTTCGTTGAAATATCGTATCTAAGTGTAGTTAATTTATCTCAGTCACCATTTGTTAAAATATCCCATGAGTTCTTCCATTTCTTTGAGGGTTACCCTTGCGGTGTCCCTGTGGCACATCGAATTGTGCCTTAACGTTAATTACATAAATGAAATCAAACATTAGCAAAAAGCATTCAGTATATCGATCTGAGGTCTCACTAAGCATAGTGTCAACGATTGGTGGTTAGTAACATGCAAAGTTTATGAGTATTCAGGTTTGTAACCATTACTCATTAGTACAAGGTCGATTTCAGATTGGGATTGTGTATTCGTATGCTGATCTCTAAAATAAATGGTTGTGAAATCAGAAAAAAATATTATTGTACTTCATTAAATGCACTATCTACAATTTTCTATCCAAAACTTAGGATTTTCTCACAGTTTTCTAACGTAGAATATACTAAATAACAATTAATGTAAAAAAAAAATCAATATTAAATACATTACTAAAATGATTGAATGAGTACAGAACTAAGTGCTAATCACTAGAAACGTAGATTTCGTTCCCCAAATTTTTAAACATTATATTTGGCAAACAATGTTTTTTTAAAAAATAGTATAATTAGTGAAGAATATAAGGTGAATCCCGCATTGCACTTTTACTTTGTAAAGTTGGCGTCTGCATCGCCTAGTATCCAGTAAATAGTCATGAAAATTTCCTGCACTTGATACTTCTGGGGCATTTTCGTGAACGTGAAGGAACGTATCATATCATATCTATTAACGAGAAGTATACTATCTCTATTACTTACGGTTCCCTGGATATAAATCTCCCAAAATTCCAACTTTTTGGGCCAACTTTTGGGGAATGGTGGCCAGTTAGCCAGTGGCCAACAACTAATATCGGTACCAAAACGTTTACCATCCTCTTAGGTATTGATTAACACCAATATCGTCTTTCTATGACTTACTGTTCCCGAGATATGGCGTCCTTAAATCTCCGGAAATAGGCCATTTTTGCCAATATCTCGGGAAGCGTAAGAGTGATGCGAAAAACTCCATCACTTTCTCAGATAATTTTTGTTGCTCTATCGAATGGAGGGTTCAAAATTGAAAAAAAAATAACAGACAGACGGACAGTCAGATACACAAACATACATAATTCAGTAACGAACTCCCTAAGTTCGTTGAATGTCTCGCTAATGTCTTCCTCCACCTGTCCTCTAAAATAATGGACGTTTGTATCGTAGGAAGCTTAGGCATTTTTGCGTTTCAACAATTGTGCAGTTCACTTTAAATCCATCAAATATTGGCAACATAGTTGAAACCTCCTACTGTATCATTTTCTTTTAATCACTTAAGAAAATAAAATACTAATATACATAGAATAGAAACTAGATATTCCCAACTTTTACTTAAGAACTATTTCAGAATATATAAACTTTCAAGAACTAAGTGAACACGCTATGGCACGGGATTGATTGTTTTCATATTTAGTGTGTGTATTAATTTCAATTATGACAAATCGTGGTAATGACATATGTCTGTATTTTAATAGTTACGTACACGCCTTTGGCGTGGGAGACCCGGGTTCGATTCCCGGCGGGAGCTCATGTGGTTCGGATTCCACGTTAATCAGTAGGTCCACGTCTCATATAGCCTCGCTGCTGAACGGGACGTAAAACTCAAAGTCAACTCAATTTAATAGTTACGAATATGTGCTTTGGATACAGAACAGATTCAGTTTTTCCAAAGGCGAAAAATTTCGAATGAAAATTTACTTGCAAAATATATTTACATGACGAGTGATATTCTTCACGTGGCCCGTGGAATCAGCTCGGAGTGACTCTTGTAAAATTTTCTTGAAACTGGAATTATGCGTAACTTGAACTTGTATCATATGACTAGTAAGATGCTATACTGCTACCTTTGAGAAACTGACTCCAGTCATTCAGATCAACTATTTGCTGTTTCTTATCGCGACGTTATAAAATTGAATTAAAAAAGTAGTTAATTTTCAACTACAGAGTGGCGAAGATAAAAGGGAGCCCGTGTGATACTGAACATCAAATTTGCATCTTTGTGAGTGTTGTTATTTCTTAATGTTAGTGCGGTGCTCGAGCGGCGTCACGTAATGTCGAGCGGCTGTTAGTGATCAGTGCTGCGTTGTCAGTAGTCAATTTGAAGCTTGTGTGTGTGAATACAGTTCTGCAGAATGCCTTTTTCAATCGAACAAAGAGTGTTTATCGTTGAACTTATATTGCATATAAATCCTTTAAAACGTTAAATAAAAGGTGCACAATAAAGTATCGAGAGACAGCTGCTCTGCAAAAAGTGTTGCGCAGGAATTGATCACTAAATTTAGAACAACAGGCTCAGACGTTAACTCCAAACGTAACAGTGCAAAGAATGTTTGTTCGCCGGAAAATATGGAACGTGTTCAAGAGACTATGGTAAGAAGTCTACAGAAATCAACTTGACATCTATCCTCCCAACTAAACACCAAACGAACGTCATATCATAACATGTTGAACCAGTTACATATGCACGTGTACAAACTAAAGGTAATGTGAACATTACAACTTGCATGTTACGCACAAGGACAACACTATTGCGAATGGTTACTTACGCATATCGCTGATAGTCATCTGGATCAAAATCTTTACTTCGTGAGAGACGAAGCATGGTTTCACCTTAGCGGCTACATGAACTCTCAAACCACACGCTATTGGTCAACAGACAATTCCAGGGAACACTTTGAAGTGCCTCTGCAATATTTGAAAATAGGCATTTGGTGTGCTGTTTCAGGGCTACGGATTGTGGCTACATTTTCTTTAATAACAACGTGAACTCTCAAGTGTAGATAACAGAATTGTCGCAATCATTCGTAACGCAGCTAAAGGAAGAATAATGAGAGCAACATTTTTCCAGCAAGATGGCACTACGGTGCATACCTCACGATTTTCAATGTCATATGTCCATGAAACTTCCGGAGAAGAACACACAGTTTCCGCAGGTTTATGGCGTCCCAGATCGCCCGATCTGTCTACCTGCGATTCTTTGTGGGCTAATTTAAAGAGTAAAATCTACAGTAATAGCCCGCATACAATTGAAGAGTTGGAAACAAACATTCTCAATGCGATTGCGGAAGCTACACTAAATGAATCGGCAAAAGTTTCCGGAAACAGGTTGGAATGTGCTGAATTGTGTATCGAAGTTCATGGTAAATATTTTCAGCACCTCCTGTGAGCTTTTGACCAACTGAATGTTCAGCACGTTGTTCTTGACAATGATACAGTGTTTCATAATAATGACTTACCATTCTGTAGTCTGTTTTTACAATAAACGAGACATATGACCTATTTTATCTTGGCCATCCTGTAGAAGATAGAGCTATCCAATACAATAACTACATAATTAAGGAAAAAAAATAGTCTTATCTGCAAACTTTTAGGCTTGCCACAAAAGGACTCTAGGATACTTCATACTGCATCTTGTCTATAAAAACATCTTGTTTCGATTGTTTGTTTCTTTTCAACACTATTATTTGATAAAACATTATCACCAATTGTTGCTTTGCTCCTATATCGCTTTAGCACGTCTATGAATGCGCTATAAAAACCCTTCGTAGGCGAGCATTCTTCCCCCGTATTTCAAACCAGCAAATCCTGCCATTCTGCGTTGCTTACACCATTGGTACTGATATAATGTGGCAGGTTCAAATTTGGACTGCATTTTATACAGATTATTGTTTCATCATGTAACTTTCACTATTCAGTAAATTCTGAACAGAGTTATCTTCAAAAATGCTAAAATGAAACAAAATCTTAGAAATGAATTTCCCTACTCTATTTAACCTTTTGATTGACATCCTTTTTATATGATTGAAACTCTGCAGAAACATGTATTTCAGATCAAATTTTCATAAATATAAATATATTTAAAAAATAAAAATAAATTCATTAAAATATTTTTTTTTCTGATTGAGCTAACTCTATGATAGACTGGTTACATTGACAAGATGTGATATTTTGTATTGCTGCTACTTACGTTGACAACATAAGTATGGTCCTGGGTTTGATTCCTGGATGGGGGGACTCAGTCGAAAAAAGTGTAAAAAGCTTTCTGAGACCAGTCATCCTGAATGAGGTTTTCTTGGGTTCTCTTTATTCACACTAGGCAAGTGACGGGGTGGTACATAGCATATAGTCCTCATGTCGCTTCCTTCCTTCCCTTTCTCAGGATAGTGTGATTGGTGAGAGAAGTCATAACTCATACGTGAGGGGCTTACATGGCCATAGATGCCAAAAGACCAGAAATCTAATTACTAATCCTAATCCTAAAACATAAGTATGTATGCTACTATTGGTTATAATATAGAATCATTTATAGAAGACAAATCATCTGACAAGGTGATGCCAAGAAAAGAGATGGCATGCAGAAGACAAAGGCTCTTTTCTAAGATACCGTTACACACCATGTTGCTTGTTTGTTTAATATATGGCAAAACATGTCTTGAGGTTGTAAACTGTGGCGCCTTTTAAATATTACGATTCTTAGTATGCGGGAAATAAACCACTGGAAATCCGAATGAAATTGTGTTGTAAAATAACTTGATGTTAGACCAAAATAAATTTGTTTTGTGTTCGTTTCAGTTGCAATATCAAACGGCTTGCTTGCAACTGAGTCAGTGAATTTTACATTTCCCTGCAGATATATATTTTTTTAATCACATTCGTCGTTACAAAATCACACGTGAATAATAATGTTAAGAACATAACTGTACCCTAGTGACTTTACAAGGAAGAATAAGTAGAATAACATCCAAAATTTATGATGGAACATGGAAAAAAAAATGTTATTCTTCTTCAAAATATCTCCAGACATTAAACAGTATATATTCGTTCCGACCTGCACAAAGGCATGCTAAGAAGCGTGCAGTTCGGAGCTGCATTTCCCTCAAAAAATCCCGGGTTGCTAAGAAAAGCTCACCGGACAAAACTCTTAATTGAGCAGTGTTATAAGTGACCAAATGTCCACTAGAGTTTTCATGTAAGCAAATAAAAGCCCGCTAGATATTTTACGAGAAAAGAAAGAAATCTCACTGTATATGAGAAAACATAATTTATTATATGTCCAAAACGTAAGGAAAATTATTTTTTTTTATTTTTTTTTAATTTCAGAAAGTTCATTCATTTATTTTGATTGCACATTTGTAAACAGTAGATTACACAGTACCGAGTGTAAGTCAGACAAGACTTCAGAGAAGATTTAGAATGTTTCCATTCATCTTTCTAGAACAAATGCGGAAAGTTCACCAGGCTCCCATTGAAGAAAATGAGCATACGAAAATTTGACAAAAGGATGGAATCGTTCTTACAATACTCTTTCTGATCACAATCATCCCACCTTCTAGGCAACCATTTGTAACATAAGAAACATATCAAAGTATTGCTGTAACCCTGTATATTAAAGCCGAGCTAGGATTATATCCTACAAAAAGAAAGAAAAGACAAACCGTGAAGATGGATAATAAGTTGTTTGAATAATGTAAAGGAATAAAAGAAGGGAATAAAGTGTATTAAGCTTCTAAAAGGCTGTTGTTGTTCATTCCATTAGATTTTGACAATGTGATATTTTAAGTATATTTTGGCATGGGATATAAATAATTTGAAAACTTGAGACATGTATAATATAATAATGTATAATGTTATATTAAGGTGATTTGTATAAGGGTAAAGTGTATTAAAATGCGTAATATAATATATTAAAAATATTAAAGGAAGGCTAGTATTCATGATGAAATTGTTATTGCTTTGACACTTCAAAAGCACCTGCTTATTTCATTCATATATTTCGTCTGCTTATATGAAAGTTCGGGCAGATTGAATTCATGTCAAATTGGATAATGTTGATGTCTCATGTGTTCCTGATTAATATAATTAGTAATTCCTCCACCACCCCGAGTAATAATGCACTCAAGCAAACATATGGTAATTTATCTTTTACATTTAACTCAATTAAAAACAAACTTTTCGAAAAGAAAATCCACACTTATTTAAACAAACAAACAACAGAAAAGAACTTATGGAAAATTGTTTTCCTTGCGTTTTCGGCGTATAGGAAATTGTGTTTTCTTATATTCAATGGGCTTTTCGCCTTTCTCGTAAAATATCTAGTTGGCTTTTGTCCGCTTATACGAAAGCTCTGCTGAGCTTGTGTATGTTTATTTCATTGCTTAGGTGGTATTTTGTCCAGTGAGCTTATTGTCGCTGGGCCTTTGCCCCATGGGCAATTTGCCAGTGGGCTTTTACCCTACACCTAACATTTCCCTGCATAAACAATCTTTGTTTCAGAATATTAAACAGAATAGGTATTAGACATATCGTTGAAAATATATCTACAGAGTGCTAAAGGACCAGGATAGGAATTAAACAGAACGGTAAGACACCTATCATTAGGGTTTCATTCATATTCGTCACTTGAAAATAATGAATTGCATAGGTGAACTAGACGTATGGTAGTTTAATGCATTGATCATATTCTATCTGTAACTTCATAAAATATTTTATAACGCCTTTTGAATAAATTACGATTGCAGAAATGGCCTGTACCTCATATAAGCAATATATCCTCTGGTTGATTGTTCTTTGTTGAAATTTTTATAAAAAATGGAATTAGTTTAGTTGAGAGAAGATGTTCATGCAAGAGGTTAAAACAATGAAGAAATTTAAGTAAATAGCCTTGAATTTTAAATAATAACAAACCACTAAATGTTCGCAATGAAGGAAATTAAGAAATTACGAGTCATAAAAGATAAAACATCTCTTCGGTGCTTGTAAACATCACAGAACATCGTCTTGTTAAATAGGTCTCTTAAAAGATAGTAAATTAGAAGCTACTCTCCATAAAGTAAGTAATAAGATTAGACAATAGAATACTTCCAGCAAGACAAAAGGTGAAAGGTGTTTGTAGTAATGGTACTTGAGAGGAATGAAATAAAGATTTACAAGCCTTACATCTCGTTAGAGATAGGTTTAAAAAGACTGGAAGTTTTCTGTGAATTTCACAGGCAGTAGGGAACGATCGTAGAAACAGCTTATGATTGTATTACAAACTGAACTTAGAAATGTTTGTTGTTAATGCATAAAAAATGGGACATGCAGTAGAATAGAAATGTTTGTTGTTAATACATAAAAAAATGTGACATGAAGTAGAATATATATTAATACTTTCTTTGTAATAACGAAATTTCTAACACCAATGATAATTTAAATTGAACATGATTTGATTTATTTTTTTATAGAATAAATGGAAGCGGAAAGTACGCAAGGGGAATAAAATTTGCTTGCTTAAAACAAATAATAATAATAATAATAATAATAATAATAATAATAATAATAATAATAATAATAATAATAATAATAATAATAATAAACTAAATAGTTATTTTTGGAACCATCCAATGTGATTAATAAGACAATATAGGATACCTACAAAGTTAATAACTTAATGTAAGAACTGACGAACAGCACATTATTTTAACGCAAAACGTATTTCAGATGTCATTCATTATTTTCAGTTAGCGACGTAAAATGCCAGCTTCTTACGAACGAGGTTCTTCTTCCCATAAAAAGCTGGCTTTTGTTTGGAAAAGAAGAAATACTTAAATTTTAGCTTTTCTGAGTATCTACTTATGATTTTTCTTATTTAAGTATCAAATTTGTTTTCCTATAGTGGATTCTACCATTTAAAAAGAAATGTCCTTACAACATTTACTATTACGAGTCCTATGTTTAGTCTGAGGCAGGTTGTCTTTATTTTATTTTATTTTATTTTGAACTGTTATTTAAATGATGACACCAATTGATGACATATCAAGATGACCAAGTTGGTTGCCTAATCATATTGTCACGTTCCTGAAAATTATACATTTCGTACTGTGTGTTGTACGGGTTACCAAAATTCAAATTGGACAAAAAGAAAAAAAATGTTATAAACTACTGCATATATACATAGTCGTACAAATCCGTATTTGGTTTGGTAAATAATTTCACTTGCATCCCGATTTCCGTTCAGGTAACAATTTATGGTAAGTCTGAAAGATTCTATTATAAAATATTATAATTTATTTTAAGCCTTTAACAACCATTTTGAGTAGTGTAAGTCCATTATTTGCATAATTGATTCATTATTTCTTTATACCAGGTCAATATATTTAAAATTGAAAACTTGCGTATAGCGTTTCTCACAATTTCCCGCTTGGATTTTAACGGTCAATAAATTCTGCATATACTTGTCCCGCGTAACCTCCTTTGTAAAAGGTATATTTAGCTTCCGAAAGAAAGATGACGTTTTACTATGTGCATTAATTCTAAATTAGTATATTGTTCTTTAATGCTCTCACATTTGGTGAGAGCGGTCCCGGGTAACATTCCCGGTCGAAAAATTGTAAAACCTTTTTCAGGCCAGCGATCCTGGGTAAGGATCTCCTGGCTTTTCCTCATTCACACCAGGCAATTACGTGAATTTTACCTAACTTATATATGTAGGTCCCAGGCCGCTTCTTTCCTTCCCTTTCCAAGGGTAGTGTGATCGGCGGGGGACGTTATATCTCATACGTGACGGGTTAACATGGTTATTAATGCCGATAGCTGAGAAATCTAGATCCTAAACCTAATCCTAAATTTTAGTTTTGTGTTCCATTAAGTCTAATTATTACATTTTCAGAACAATTACTGGTAGCACTAATTTATTATTATTATTATTATTATTATTATTATTATTATTATTATTATTATTATTATTATTATTATTATTATTATTATTATTATTATTATTATTATTATTATTTGACTAAAACACTTTTGTTGTAGAACAATACTGTAATAACTCTACAAACAATTTGTCCAAGCTCTGATGAAAAGGTGGAATCCAGTATAGAAAAGTCATTTAACGACCGATTCGACCCTTTTCTTTTCTTGTCGAATAATTGAGTATACTTGAATATTAAACTTCTCATTTTGTCTTTATTTCTTCAGAAAAGAGTAATTGAATGCACCTACGTGTGATAATTGAAATATATAGGTGGAACATACTGTTATATCTTCATTAGAGTTGAAATGTTAATATATATATATATATATATATATATATATATATATATATATATATATATATATATATATATATATATATATATATATATATATATATATATATATATATATATATTGCAACGTCGTCTTTCTTATTTCATCGGAAATAGTCATCTTTTATCGTGCCCTTACATCTACAGGGTGTTTCAAGACATCACTGACAATGTTTGGGAGGTAATTCCTGACACCAATATAAGACAAAAAGTATAGACCAACTTTGGTGCACAAATACTTCCTTTCGGAGTTATATGCTGCTGAAAAAAGACAATGAAAATAAAAGAACTTTAAAGGTCCATAGCTCCAAAACTATTAGACCTACTGTAGCCGGGTCAAGACTTCATTTAGAAACTATAGTTTGTGTCCTATCCAAATATCCAAGTTTCAAAATCCTGTGGTACTTCCGCACCAATTTTTATAGGGGTAGTTGTGAATACTTCAAATTGGTTCATTCCTGTTCTGCCTAAAAGCCCTCCAACACTTTCTAGAAAATATTTTCAATGATCTCATCTTTAAGCAGAACTGGAATTCCCGTTCTGCCTAATTCCCGTTCAGCCTAATCTTTGGAGACGGGGAATTTTATGCGAGCAGGGTATTTTGTTGGTAAATGCAGCATCGAAATACCAGACTCCTAGCGTGTTTTAAGCATATCGGAACTCATGTATATAATGGCTGTAATAACAAGGACAAGGACAAAATCTAAGCGGTCAAAATCCAACAAAAATTCTAACAAGATGGAAAAAATCCAAAGGATAAAATCATAGAAAGATATATTGGATGTACCAGTGCACACCCGATATGATTATTTTTCTCTTCAATTGTCATATATTCTATAATATTATCTGTAATTTTTCAGTGCACTGAAATTTTTTTTAATACTGAAAACACAATAAAATCTAAAAAAAAATGTTATAATAAAAAGGCAGAATTGGCTTTAGTTACTTTCACACATTACATTACTTTCACTTTAGTTACTCTAAGGCCATTCATTTTAATTACGAAATGTAACTCTGATGTTATTTGATGTTTTTAAATTCATGCTTATGAGGTAGCATATGGCAGTCCTTTATTTTGAGTGTTATAAATATTAATTTGTTTTAATACCGAAATATTGATTTTTTTTTCAGTAAGGATCAAAATGTGAAATTACACTTATTGTAACAGTCTGACGTGTTTTGTTGGGTTTTCAGTATTTTTTTTTAAAAAAAAAGTTATTTCAATAAAGTGAAGAATTACATAGAATATTTTAGATGCACGACAGTTGAAAAAAAAAAGTAATCATCCTTTTATTTGGCTGTGGGTATGATTCTGTTCCCTGAATATTGTCCGTTTTGTTAGAATTTTCCTTATATTTTATCTTGAATTCCTAACATTTTTTTTTTTAGAAATTCTAACAGATTTTGAGAGAAAAATAACGATATCTTAAAGTTTTACTATAAATTTTAGATATTATTCCATTTGTTCTTCTTGGAAAAATTACTAGGACACAGCTTTGTTATTAGCAGTATTATTCACATCTACTTTGGTAAAGACGAATATGATTTTTTAATACCTGCAAGGAAACGAAAAATTAATTGCCTCTGTTGTAAGAAAACCGTTTGACATTATAACTGAAATGAACCCTAAACAAACTTACTTCGGTCTAATTTCAAGTCATTTCACAACAAAAGTTCATTCGGATTTCCAGTAATTTATTTCAAGTATGCTAGGACTCGTAGTATTTAAAAGGCACTACAGTTAAAAACCTCAATATATCTTTGGTCATACATTAAGCAAGAGGATGCATAAGGCGGTCCTTAAAAATAGCCATAGCCATCTACATCGCAACTCCTTTTTCGGCATCACCTTATCAGCTGATTTGTCTTCTGTATATAGCATCAATGCAAAATATCAATATCACACATTGAAATAGGCATACATGTATGCTTTTGTAGAGTTTCAATCAAATCAGAATGTCAGATAATCGAGGAGGAGAAAGATTTATAAGATGTTTCAGTTTGCTACTTTTGAAGGTGATTGCTTACTGGGTTCATCAGTAGCCTGAAGCTTCAATGTTAAAGTTGGAAGTAGGAAAGAAGCCGAAGGAACCAAAACGAGTTGAACAGAAAATCAAATCATTAAGAAGAAGGATGGAATCACGTGTAATAGACTTGGTGGTTTACGTAGATGCAGTTGCATACTGTTTACATTTAGAACAGTGGTGATGAGATCTTGTTTTAAATTTTATTGGCTATATTGACGATGTGTGGTATTTAATATTGCTAGTTCTTACATTGACAATATAAGTATATATGTCATATTGGATCAAGTATAGAATCATGTATAGAAGACAAATCACCTAGTCAAGTGATGCCAAAAAAAAAAGGAGTTGTGATGTAGAAGACAAAGGATACTTTTTTAAGGACCGTCTTATGAATTCTCTTGCATCATTTTTAATATGTGGCCAAACACGTCTTAAGGATGTGTACCGTAGCACGTTTTAAGTGCTGTTGGGGATAAACTTTTGTTGCGAAATGACATGATTTCAGATCGAAGTAAATTTATTTTATGTTTTTTTCAGTTACAGTGTCAACCAGCTTTCTTGTAACTGAGTCAACCAAATACATTGATCTTTACTAACGAAGATGTGAATAACGCTGCTAATAACATAACTAAGCTACCTAGTCATTTTTTTTTTTTTTGAGAACAAGTAGAATTATATCTAAAATTTATGATGAAACTTGAAGTTTTAGTTATTTTCCCTATAGAATCTATTAGAATTACTAAATAAAAATCCCCTAGAGAAAATCCCCTTCACAGAATTCCCCATTTCGAAAGATTAGGCAGAACGGGAATTCCCGTTCTGCCTAAAGAAAAGATAATTTAAAATATGTTCTACAAAGTGCTAGAGGGACTTAGGCAGAACGGAAAGACACTCTTCAAATTATATGCGCGTAGCAAACTTCCTCTATTAAAAATAAATGTTGCTTGAATACCTTTGGATTATGATACAAGTATTTTTCGGTAGCTCTCATATCAATTCCTGAGTGAAGTCTTGAGTTGACTACGGTAGGTCCCATAGTTTTGGTTCTATGGACTTTTAAAGATTATATATATATATATATATATATATATATATATATATATATATATATATATATATATATATATATATATATATTCGGCAGACTATAACTCTGAAAGGAAGCATTTGTGCACCCAGGTTGGTTTATACATTTATGTCTTATCTTGGTATCAGAAACTACTTCCCAAATGTTGGTGTTGTTTCGAAACACCCTGTATACTTCAATATACCTTGCCGGCAGCAGTTCGTGTGGCTCTGATCCCACGTTAAGCTGCAGGTTCACGTCTCACATAGCCTTGCTGATGAAAGGGACTCTAAACCCTCTTTCAATCTAATAACTTCATGTATAGCCACCCTCATATTTGTCCATGTGACCTGTTTAAAAGAGGGAACGATTATCGCTGGTGCCCTATTTTGCATATGCATAAACCCATGCGTATACACAGGGTGTTTCAGAACAACACCGATAACGTTTGCGAGGTGATTCCTGAGACTAAGATAAGACAAAAAGTGTAGACCAACCTGGGTGCATAAATGTTTCCTTTCGGAGTTATAGGCTGCCGAAGATATGAAAAAAATAAACTTTAAAGGCCCACAGCTCCAAAATTATGGGACCAACCTTAGTCAGATCCAGACTTCACTTAGGAACGAGTATGGGCCCTATCCAAATATCCAAGTTTCAGAATTCTGTGGTACTTCCGCAACAATATTTATAGCGGTAGTTGTTGAGTACTTCAAATTAAATGCCAGTAGTCAAACTCGTTCTAAAAATATTGTTGCAAAAGTACCACAGGATTCTGAAACGTGGATTTTTGAATAGCGCACATATTAGTTCCTAAGTAAAGTCTTGACCCGACTAAGGTAGGTCCCATAGATTTGAGGATATGGGCCCTTAAAGTTCATTTTCTTATATTTTATGCAGCCTGAAACTCCGAAAGGAAGCATTTGTGCACCCAGGTTGGTCTATACTTTTCGTCTTATCTTTGTGTCAGGAATCACCTCACAAACGTTGTCGATGTTGTTTTGAAACACCCTGTATAAGTAAGTTCTATGAAATGGAGTAAAGACAAAAATGTTGCTTCCTTTTTGAATCAAGTATAATACTACACTCCCATACAAAGTGATTGTTTTACATAATTTATCCAAGTACATAAATAAACACTCGAATATGGAATTATCACATAAAAAAGCGAACAGTTAGGAAATAAATACAATAACACTCTTAAATAAATTTAATGACTTGCAATGTAATGGTTTCAGATTGTTTGCGTTATATATATGCTTATTTTAATACAACAAAATTATATGAAAAATAATTTACGTGTGTAGGATATAATGCATTTATAACATTATTCATGCTTCATTTGCTTCACTGCCACTTGTTTCAATTGTTTCATAGAAATAAGAAAGTATAGTGTCAGTTTTCCTTTATTATTTTTTTTTTCGAGCTAGGCCCTATATCCAGATTTGGTGCTGTCTCCTCTAAAAAAATGTCGTAAAAGAACTGTATCGTCTCAAAAATGTATATCTACTTCGAATGAAAGAGAAATGACTTCCCACATACCACACTATGTCCCTTGGATGTCCCATTTTGATCCCGATCATCACATTCGGTTCCCGGGATTATCAGGACAATGAGAAGACATCCCATGGACGTCCTGCATGGGATGTCCTGAAGGATTCCCATGTAGGATGTTCACAGGACCTCCCAGATGGGACAGGATGTCCGAGGGAAAACCAATAGACATCCCTTCGTGGTCCCGTTGAATATCCCGTATCCCGGGATATTAGCGTACATCTGGATCTCCCGCGGAAATCCTGTGGATGTCCCGGGAGCACATTGGGATATCCCGGAATGTCCCGTCGTCCGTTGCGGGCTCAGTCTCGGACATCCTGTGGAAGTACTTGTGCTATGTGGGTTGTGCCAAACTTCATCACGATAATTGCCTTGTCTCGTCCCGTGGGCAACATTAAATGTAACCCTCAATTATTATTCATAATACGTATTCCCTGTCAATACATTATGCAACTACGAATCATACGGATAGAAATGAACTTCTCTGGGTGGCTAGGACGTGATTTGTCTTGTCCGAGTGTTTTATCTGATGTCAGGATTTTGCATATTTATTTACTTAGCATAGTCAGACGTAGTCATAACACAGTAAAACAGAGATACAGTGGCCAATTTTATTTCTCTGATTCTAAATAATACGAAGAAAGTGGACATTTAGGAAACTTGGTTTACAAAGCAATCGACAATAGAATTAGAAACGTCACTTTTATAAGAATTGAGTAATTACAGCTTTATTACATATGCGTTTGCTTGTCAATGTTTCTTTCATATACTCACTTTGAATTACTGCAGGTCTTGGTTTCAATTCCCAGTAGAGACACTCTGTCGATAAAATGTAAAAGCTTATTCAGACCAGCCATCCTGAGTTAAAGTTTCATCATTCACGCCAGACAAATGTTGGGGTGGTACCTAACATACAGATCCCTGGACGCTTCTTTCATTCGCTTTCCTCTAATAGTGTGATCACTACAGACCGGATGTTCAGGCATTAAAAACTTGGAAATTAGACAGGCAAATAGACACAATTAAAACAATAGACAGTAAAGTAGGCACTAAAATGTAACTCGAAATAATGAAGATAAATACACTGAGAAAAAAAAGGGACTAGGATTTCCGCGTGAATACATCGTATTTACGCGGGTGCCCTCTCTAAGTAATGTAATTTCATGTATAAAAGTAGAACAGGTGGGAACACCATGCTAGGTCTGGAGTTCGGCGTCGAACTAGACTCACTGTGATTGGATAATTTTATTCACGTGGTTGATTTCGTGTTTAAAACTACTACTCTCGTAATGTAGGAAGTCACACATTTAGAAAGAACCAAGAGGGGACAGTCGTAGGAAGGTGGTAACAATATTATATACGTAAGTTACCACCGTCGGAATGGGTATGGCGTTAATTCTAGATTTGAAATGGTGGTCCCACAATACAAAATTTTCACTGGACAATGGTATAGATCGTACTACGGATGAAACAATATTACTTAATGTGGTGACGCGCATAACCTGGTAAAAACAGCATTTATATGCCGACTGGATTATGCATTTTTCTCCGTGTACTCAATAGTATAAAAAGATAAATTCGTCATAGATAATGTTCAAAAAATATAGAAACATACCTGTTCGTTAATATATTCTATTACTGTATATAGATATAAAAAAAAACGATGCTTGACATGCATTCTATGTATATTTGGTAAATTCATTTTCTACAGCACTTTATCATTACGCATAACAGTCCAAATTTTATATAGTTTATCAGTACACACATACCAGTTCAAAGTTTTACAACACTTTATCGGTACACATAGCAGTCCAAACTCTTACATCTTATCACTACAAATAATACTTATATTTCTCGGAAGGGGTAAAATCCTTTCTTGAAATACCAAATTATGTATTTCTCCCAATAAGGTATCATTTTGAAGAAAATGTATATAATAGGCAACATTAGGCACTAAAACAATTATCTAGGCACAAATGGACAAAATAGGCAAAATAAAATGAGCTTAAATCGAAATTATCACTCCCCATATAAACTTTAAAACGTTATTTTTGATCATATATTTAATATTAAAGAATAGGCATTTTGCCTAATATCCGGTCTCTAGTGATCACCGAGGGACGCCATTTCTTAAACGTGAGGGGCTAGCATGGCCATAGATGCCGAAAGCCCCGAAATCTAAATACTAGTTTATGAAGTGCAATTTTCATTTTGTGCTATATATATATATATATATATATATATATATATATATATATATATATATATATATATATATATATATATATATATATATATATATATATATATATATATAAGTTGGTAATTACATTCCCTGCGTAATCTATGATTGCAATTTGCATGTCCACATGTTTCACCTTCCTTTTTGTCGTTTCTTTCTATTAAATTAATCTTAAGAGTTTTCTACCTGAAATTAATTTCCCATATCAAATTATTTTGCCACAATTTGAGTGAAATTGCCCAAATTGATAGCCATATCAAATCCTGTGAGATGGAGAATGCTACACACATTCAAAGTGTTAGACAATTGGTAAATGGATTAAAATTAAGACTTTTTTGTTTTGAAAGGGGTCTCTGCTCTTTTAACAGCAACAGAGAAAGCTCACGATCTAGAAAAGTTCCAGCCCTGAATTATTGCTTCAACATTTGCATCAGTATGATTAAACTAAGTTCTCGTGTTTCCTAATTCGTTCCGCCGTGCGCCGATGTTGAGTGGAATGTGGTATACCTGGCACTTTCCAGTGTTGTCGGTTCTTTAAGCATATTGTTGAAAACTTGTTACAAATAGACGACCACTCACGGTTATATTATTTTTCTTTTTCTTTCTTTTGGCATGGTGTCCATTACAACATTTAAATGAATTATTTCGCAATTTTGAAAGTTTCTGATAATTATTACGTAGTTTAGCATTGGAGTTGCAGACATTGACGCACTTTTAAGTTTTTTTAACCAATTTTAAATAAATTTAAAGTTATGACAAATCTGTTTATTTTACTTAATTGTCCAAAATCCTTGCATATAGAAAGCATTAAAGAGAAGAATGATGCGTTATTCCAATGTTATAAGAATGCAATATAGGCAAACCATTAAATTGATAGTCTTAATTTAGCATTAATTTTCTATGCCCTGAATATAAATTACAGTGACGAATATGGTGAGTAATTAATAAAACTATACTAAACATCAATTAAATTAACTGCTAATATAACAGCCCTTAACCAGCTTGTGAAATGCACACTTTTTGGGCTATGTGTCGTAAACACACCAGCTTACCTCGTTAATGCTCATTTGGAGACAGTTATTTTTAAGTAGCTCCCCAATTATCCTCTCCGACCCTGAGTGGATGCCACAATGCCAACACAATTTGGTGAGTACAAACATTCGGCTATTTTTTTCTGACCGAACCCCACACTGCTTGACTTTGCTAATCTCACAAGAAGCAGGGGATCGCTTTGTACATCCATTACACATTGAAGAAATATGCATTTTTGAATTGTGTATGTACAACTTCCATTACCCTGATTGGACCGTCACTCCAAGTTTTTTTTTTTTTTTTGATTCGAAATAGCTTTTGGACGCTTTTGCCAGCCCTAGTTCTAAAACTATGTGCTTTTCCCTGCAAGTCCACATGAACTTGCCTCTTACTTTGATGTGAAGAATCAATGTTTTACACATTGTTGATATAGTTCATTAAAACCACACACACACACACACACACACACACACATATATATATATATATATATATATATATATATATATATATATATATATATATATATATCAGCGGTTTTTTAAAAGATTTTGACTTTAGCATTGCAAAATGCATAACAAATTTAAATTTGCATCTGAATTTGTAAGTTTTGTATCGCACTCTCGGCAGCCAAGAAGAGCATTATTATTTTTATTATTATTATTATTATTATTATTATTATTATTATTGTTATTATTTAATACAGGGAAATAGTAAACATTTTCTATGTATCACAAACAAGTATGTTAATAAAAGGCAATACATATATATACATATTAATTTGTAATGACTTGAAGAAGCGCACCATGAAGTCAACTTCTCCTTTTATGATAAAACAAAATAAATTATTTCACACAAAGTCCAGTTTCTTTTTGCAGCCAACTGCTACTCTTATCTAGTTAGTTTTTCATATCTTAACATTTTAAACCAAACACTATTTCCCCCCGTAATTTTAATGTAAAATACGAAAGTGTGGCAACACAGATATATATTTCTATGCCAATACCGTTAAATAAATATTTAAAAAAAAAATAGAAGGGCAGAAAAGAGGACTGGTAAAGTCCCGTATTTTAGCTAGTAATCTAGTTTTTTTTTTTTTTTTTTTTTTTTTTGAAAAGTAAACTCGAGTCTTGGATTTGAAGAGTCTATTGAGCCACTTTCTTTACAGATAGAATAAAGTGTCGAAGAGGATATGGCCTCTGTCATCAGTTCTGCAGTCTGTTTCCAATAATGTGGCTTGTAGTTAATAGTAAAATTGTGTTGTTTTGAGCCAACAGATACCTAAAGGTAAAAGTCGCGTTTCCAAAAAGACCAATCACTGAGTTTAACTGTGCGTAAGATCCAATGAGAACTATTCTGTCATAATAATAAACTGTTTCATTTTGTAAAAATTAGCCCACTTCAGTAATTAAGTTTGACTATTTTGCGATACAATTTTTCGTTTGTATCACATTTCTAGGATTTTGTGTAGCAAACTGCGATACAATACTGCTTAAATAAAAAGCTGTTATATACAGAATGCCAAAAAAGCACCACTTGCACCCACATATTTCTACTGATATGCTGATGACACCTCCACCATCTGGCAGCATGGACGCAACTCATTACAGGAATTCCTGCAGCATGTCAACAACCAGCATCCGAATATTAAATTCACGATGGAAGTTGAAGAAGAAGGACATCTACCATTTCCTGACATCATGGTATACAGAAGACCGGATGGCAGCCTCTCCCATTGGGTATACAGGAAACCAACACATACAGATTTCTATCTGAATGCAAACAGTTTCCATCACAAAGCTCAACGGTTTGGAGTTTTCAACACCTTAGCGCATAGAGCATTCTCCATCTCTGACAAGGAATGAGATAAATAAGTATGGCCCTAAAAAGGACCAGAACGAAGGACACTGAGAACAAGGACAAAAGTATAGAAGAAACCATGAATGGAGAACGGAAGAACACAATCTGACTCCCATACACCGGCAACACTTCTGGAAAGCTCAGGGGACTATTCGCCAGGTACATCGTAAGAACAATACACAAACCTAAAGCAAAAATAAATAAATAAATTAATAAATAAATCAATAAAATAGTACGACTAACCAAAGACGATCTGGGCCTCCAAACTCTTGGAGTTTACCGCATTCCATGTGAATGTGGTAAGTCATATATTGGACAAACAAGACAAACCATTGAAGCCAGATGCAAAGAATACAACAATTACCTCAGACTAAACCAACCAGAAAAATCTGAACTGACTGAACACAGAATTCCGAGTGACTTTATTTACGATTTCAAGCTGGTTGATTCTGGATGGAGATGAACATGCTGCGCAGCAAAACATTAACAATGCACTGGGGCCAGAAATGGAGAACGAACTTACTATTCGCCGTTTGAAAAATTTCGTTCCAATGACAGCGTCGCAAAATAAAATTCATAGGCACCGACCAATATTTTGTTTGGATAAGCTTCTCAGGAACATCGTGAATGCGTACACTCAGAAAAGTGTTCGTTCCACTGTGCCACTGCCGTTAGAGGGCTTCGTGGTACGGTGAAAAATTGGACTTCTAGATGCTGCATGAATTGACACCGACTAGAAAGAATCGCCTTCTGAAGATGTTCAGATCACTGAGTGTAAGGAATAATCAGGAATGTCTCCTACATTCGATTGTAACTTTTCATGAAAAAATAAATCTTTTATAACTATCGTAAACGGTCAGGACAGTGTTTGATCGAAGTCCAGGATAGTTTCCAAAACCCCTACATGTTTACCATACAGTGACTTACGTTAGGGTTGATTAATTATGTCTGTCTCCGTGAAACCTAAAACATTATTGTGAATTGTCACAGTGTTGAACACTATGAAATGCACAGTAAAATCGAAAGAAACCTAATACATGGTCAAAATACATGGTATCACCTTCCATGGTAGGGGACGAGCAAATGTCACGCAGAGAACGTCGCAGATTCACCATGAACTACAGTGTGAAACCTTTCTTCATACACCGTATTCCGTTTTCGTCTCTCCCACTGACTGCCACCTCTTTTGCTATTTCCAGGATTTCTTGGGAAGGAAGACCTTCCCTGATAATCGGACAGTGTATTCTTTACATCATAGACTCCGAAGTTCTTTCACCACGGAATCTAATCGTTGGTTAAGAGATGACAAAAATGTGTGGTTCCAGACGAAGACCATACATTTCCGCCATTGTAGTTTTTGATCAACCAGGTATTGAAATTTTCATTTATTTGGCCTTTGGATACTATCTTTCCGAAAGTGTTTCCATTATTGAAATAAATGCAGCAGACTTATGTGTAATATGTTTCACAAAGGTCAATGAATATGGGACATATATACGACATATAAACGCAAGGTGACATATTTATATATATATATATATATATATATATATATATATATATATAGTGGCGGTTCCAGGATATGATCAAGGGAGGGGCTAAACCACAGTTTGCCGCTTCATCCAGTGTGAAATAGGATTGAAGTCAATTTTATCCCGTGAGTGCCTGAGGGTCAAGGGGGGCTATAGTCCCTATAGCCCCCCTTGCATCCGCCCATATATATACTTCATCTTTTTAACAATATATTATTAAAATGTCATGCTGGTTTTCAAATTTTGGACCAATTTTAATATTTTTTATTTTTTACTTTTTTTCTTAATTTACATCTCTATCGACAACTCACATTGAGCATAATCGGATAAATAGCTCGGGGGATATCGTTACTCCACGGCGGGATTTGTTCCTGTGCCATCCCCTGAAATCATGACTGGATATTTGTGTTTGATTTTCGGGACAACATTTAAACATAAATTCAGACACCGTGACACGGAAAGAACAAAACCCGCTTTGTTGCAAATGCATATAATTTGATTAAGTGACAGCATCCGCAAGGTTTATAAATCACACTTCTATGAACGCATTAGTCGCTTGAAACACTATACTCTTTTATACACCTACAGTTAAAATATAATAATAATAATAATAATAATAATAATAATAATAATAATAATAATAATAATAATAATAATAATGATAATGATAATGATAATGATATAGTACATCAGGTCGACTATTTTAATGGTTGCTTAGTTTGTTATGAAATGTGCCTGTTTAGAGAATCGTTTCCAATTGATGAGTTCTAAAATGCTTTCAAAGCTTGGCTTTAAATCATTTATTATGTAATTCATAAAGTAAAGTACGTCTTTATATTTTAACCTCTTTTCGTTAAGCCATACTGCGTTACCAAATCTTTAACTGTTGAAAGAGGATGTGAATGTAACCCCTTCCTACAAGCAAGAAACAAACGGAAATGTGGTGACGCACCCTGATGAGCTAGCATAATACCCTTTCTTTCCCCAGTGTGTGCAGCCATGTTTAAGAGTCTCTTCTCATACACGATGAGATACACACGAATGATCCTCAATCTACAATGGATCTTTCGACTAAATTTAAACACTATTACAGTCTTTTTGATATTCTTTGACCGTCAGACGCATTAAAAACTGACGCACTATAGTTTTAGATATGATTAAACAACGTAAATTTTCATTTTATTACTGCAAAATTGATATTTGGAATACGTTGTTGGTATTTAATTCAATTATACATTTTATTTAGTTATAGAGAGAATCACAAGCTAAGTGAGTCAGCGAGTGTAGAGAAGTTACATCTTATTTTTATTTGCTGCGGAATTACTTCAGCAGGAGAATTGGAATAGTATACAAGGTAAAAGTGTATTTATGAATGAATGGGTTTTCATTTACATAAGGATTAAGATCAATTCCGCAGGAAGTATATGTGGGCCAGATGTCATGTTCAGCTGTAATTTCACGTCTCATATAGTATCGCTGTTGCATAGGACGTGGAACCCCAACTAATAAATACGGATTTAAAAAAAAATCAATCAAAATATTTTAACTTATTTTTTATGCAGTACGTAATTACTTACAAAAAGTTTTGAAAGTTTGGTATTAGCGTTACGCGAAATATGCATTTATGGGTGAATGGATATCGAAGGTCGCCATTAAAGTCACCGTTACCCCAGAATATATTAACGAATTCACTCCGTTAATGAACTCGGCAGACTCTAACTACCTGTTGCACAACACCTCAATATTACATTCCTGTGTGACTGTCGGACACAAATCATCACACTTATCCCAAAAACACTTTTTAAGTCAGATTATTGGGGGGACAGTCCCCACCAGGTCCAAGATTGGGGGATATATCACCCTCGTGTCCCCGGGATTTGCGCCAGCGCTGACTAGTAAGACATTGTTCTTCAGTTATTCGTTGATTAAAAATCTCACCAGTCTAGCCAGAATCTGATTCTCCGTAATATGATAAGTGAATGCATTTCAATTCGACTAGTTTTATCTGATTTTCTTACTTTGCTTAATCCGATGATGTCCCAGTTGATCTCTCTTCCGCTGCTAGAATTTTGTTTCTGATAAATGAGATGTCTCGCTATGCGTAGCAATAGTCAGTTTTAAATATCAGCTTGTCCGTAACTGCGATGTCCTTAGCACCCTATGTCTGTACATGATTCCGAACGTTGCCTTGCCTTGTCACTTCGGCTTTCGGAGAATGAAGGCATTCAGCTTATTATATCGTATCATGATTTGTGATTTTTTTATGTTTGTCCAAAAGTCTATGTATGTCTGGCCAAGTACGATAGTGATAGCTATCTCTATTAATTCTCCTATTATTAGTGAAATCTTAAAATTTTGCCGCTGAAGGGAAATCTTCATGTTGCACTCAAACATCCTATCTGTCCTTATTTGGTTTTACAACGATTCCTTGCAGTACTGGATAAGTGTTGATATATATTTATTTTGTTAAGGTTATTTATTTCCAGAAGTTCAAATGTTTTTTGTCGGAAGCAGCATTTCATTGTTCCAGTTTTTTCTTCTGCACATGGGCTGCTTCACTTTCATTTCATAGAATGACAAACTCATTTTGTAATTAATTTTCAACTTCCGTAAGCTGCTAAAATCACATTAAACTGTGTTAATTGATCAACGTATTTGATGTGTTTCCTTGTATCTAGGTCATTATTTCAGAATAATAGGATTTAAGTACCAAGGGAAAAAGGAATTTCTCTTCGTTCACCAAATCTCCAAAATTGTCAGGAGAAGGAACTTGAAATTTTGTACAAATGTTGCCAATAAACCCGCAAATTTTATGGAACCCAACCTTGGAAAGCTTGAAGTAGTTTCCTCAGTATACTGGATTTCCGAAACCGTTACACGTAGGAACTTGAAATTCTGTATAAACGTTATGAGTCAACCCTTGGCTTAGAACGAGATAAATATTTGATAAATATTCCTCTAGACAGTTGACTGGGTAGAACTTAATTTTCTAAAGTCTAGGCGGATGAAGGATTTTTTTCGCTATAGAAACTTGAAAGTTTTTTCCAAATATTCTCTATGTACCGCAAGCTGCAAGTAAGACGAAGTTTTGGATCCCAGCTCGACGAATGAGTTTTGTGGTGAACAAACACCATATATGCATAGATTTATCAGTGTTCTCCCGTTTCATCTCACTTTTGCATTCCGTAATTTCATTTATTCTAATCATCACCGTCTCTCTAAGTCTCAGGACATAATTCTGGACATTTACTTTAAAGAAAAATGAGTAATGTCACTCTAAGGGTAGGTTGATTAAATGTTTATCCATTGTTATGATATTTTTAAGAGGTTCCAATCACATGAACACGCAATTTTGATACTATATATCTGAGCATAGATTTACTTGAAAAATAGAAGAATATTGAAAGTTCAAACATGAAGTTGAAGATAGAGAAACGTCGAAGAAACAATTCCAGGCCCTAACCTAAGTAAACAACAACCAATATCTTTAAACCCTATTTATTATTGGGATGTATTTTGTAATGGCTTGCGTATCTATAAACTTTGATAAACACTTTCCATTATGTTGTACAATCATTTCATCAATTTTGAGTTTTTATACTGTTTATCATGTAACGCTAAAACAGTGTTCGAGATCTAAGACTTGGGTGAACTAGTGTTGCCCACGGTACCCCAGAAGTATTTATTTTTTTCTGGAACTTTACTTTCTTCTGGAAGTTTTATTTCTCGTTTCGATTCTCGTCTAATGGGTAATACTGCTCAGAATTTAGTTTTATGGTAATATAATTAATTGTTAATTATGCAGCACTGCTTTGTTATATAGGCCTATCCAAATATACTGTAACACTGTATTGTTCCACATTGTTAATTTGTAATTATGTTTCATAGTGAAGTTTTTTTTTTATTTTTTTCTTTCTTCAAAATAATCTTTTACTGCTATTTATTTTAATTGTCCCATTTGTTCACCCTATATTAAGGGTTTTCACTTCTACCTTACAAGGAACTAAGGTAAATTGAAGGCACATCTCGCTCTTATACAGGGTACATCCTTTAGCAAATAAGGTTGTAGTGCAGTCCCTAACATTTTGATATCCCCCGCCCCCGAACAGATTTTTCTTTTTCTGTAAGAAAGCTTGCCTCGCTGGATGCGCATGTTTACCTGCTTTTGCTACTCCGTGGTCCTCATTCCGTAGCATTTTGACTTAACGTAACGCTTTTTTTTTTTTTTGGCGATAGTCAGCATTCAGTATTTGTTACATTATTTGTGTTGCATGATATTTCAATCTTTAACACCGTTATATTATGCTGCTCTTGTGACAGTCTACTTTAGTGAGAATATAAAACAATGGCCATGAATTTCAGTTTTACGTTCCACGACTATGCCATATATGCTAAAGGAGACCGTCACAATTGCAACTAGTGAAGAAAGTGGGAGTGGGAGGAAACAGGATAACCGAGAAAATAATACATATACGGTCCTTGTCCACCAGAACCCTGCTTGGCGCGAGCTGGAGTCAAAGCATAGGCCCAATGCATTAGAGGTGAATGATCTATACTGAGAACATGAAAAGCAAGAGATGGGATTGACTGATCTGTTGCATTGCAATATTTCATTAGTGATTATTTCAAGGTATGGCTGAGAACACCCTGGCTTGAAAATTGTGGGATATATCGTAAGTGGTTCCAGAAATTACACACGAATTACTAGTGTGCACTCTAGCTGCATATTAATGTTTCATAATCCTCCAGTACTGCTGTAAGAATTTAATAATAGGAATTAGGGTACGGTAACACATTTGCAAGTACTATTTGAGTAGGCCTATTTGTTGTGTGGGTATCGGTGGATTGTGAAAAATAAATGTTGAGATAAAGCGTATGTAAGCAATGTGCAATTCATGAACATTAATTCATTAATGCCCTTTCTTTACCTTTTGAATAATTCAAAGTCTCTTTGAAGAAGTAATTTCTTCAGGCAGTCTCCTGCTATGGCCTCAAGTATAACAGCTCTTAAAGCTGAGAATTCATCTTTTATTAGTGAATAATATTGTAATGTTTCTGCAGACCAATTGAGCTCATTTTAATACTTAATGCTTTGATAATATTACGTCTGCACATTTGTAATAATGATTTAGATATCCTTGTAATAAACATATACATTGAATTCCTTTCTTTAATATACTACCAAATTATTATTTAGCTGTTAACTTGAGTAATAAGATACTAACCACTATACGCATCTAAATTTCATAATCAAAATATATATAGACAATGTCGAAACAGCTAACTTTAGTGTTCCACCTCACTGAGAAACAACAAGCAAAACCAAGTGTAAAAACACGTTCCAGACTCCTAAATAACAAAATTTTCCTATGTAAAACATTCATCATTACAAGTTAGCGTCTGTTTAGTGATGGTAATTAAGAATTTAATTCTACAATCGTCATAGAATTAAGAACCTCACACTTTCTGCGCTTCTAAGTTAACCTCTTAATTAAGATGAATGAAACACAACATGTGGTAAGCAATAAAATTGTTCTTGTTCACTTGCACCTGTCCTCAACAGAACATGCACTGTTTTCTCCAATTGAATTGTCTGAACCATTTTAGCAAAGCGTAGTTGAACCAGGTCACGCCTCCATTAAGATTCTGCATAGTCAAATGAGAAAAACTACTTTGCCACGTGATACTAGATAAGCTGTCTTACCCGCCTCCGGTGGAAACTGACGCCCCTTTAGGGTCCATCCTCATCCATCAGGAACGAGCTACAATAATTAAAGAGGAGTGGTGAATCCGTCAGCCAGAATATATATATATATATATATATATATATATATATATATATATATATATATATATATATATATATATATGTATGTATATATATATATATATAACATGTACAATATGTACTGAGGTTGAGAATAATAGGCTCTATTAATTTGCCTGTCTTAAGAAAGAAGTGGAAGGAGTATTTCTAAAACAGGAAACAACTGGAATGTTATTCATTCATATTTTTATTCACAGGAATATTCTTATGCTTTAGTATTACAACACAAATGCAGATAGCACAAGAATTATAGGATATTTTTCCTTTCTTTCTTTGTTTTTTTCTTCTTTAACGAAACGTTAACAGTCAACCGTATCTTGGAGTGAATTGATTCAAAAAAAATAAACGTTAAGATTGATAGTATTATTAATATTATTATTATTATTATTATTATTATTATTATATCAGTTTACACCGGTTTCAGCTTAGTAATCCGAGGGCCGTCTTTGACAAGGGCAGATTATTTGAAGATTTATTATTCCCTAACTCCAATTAATTTTCTGACCATATGACAGGTGTCTATATAGCATTACTGATTTTTGTACATTTTTTTTTTTTTTTTGTCGATGTTTTGCGTTTATCTGTTCAAGTTGTGTCAGAGTATTTTAGGGACAATTGCTATAGTTAAGATAATGAATGGTCTTGTTGTAACTTTCTGACATTTCCATATATACACTATGTGATCAAAAGTATCCGGACACCTGGCTGAAAATGACTTACAAGTTCGTGGCGCCCTCCATCGGTACTTCTGGTATTCAATACGGTGTTGGACCACCCTTAGCCTTGATGACAGTTTCCACTCTCGCAGGCATACTTTCAATCAAGTGCTCTAAGGTTTCTTAGGGAATGGCAGCCCATTCTTCACGAAGTGCTGAACTGAGGAGAGATATCGATGTAGGTCGGCGAGGCCTGGGACGAAGTCGGCGTTCCAAAACATCCCAAAGGTGTTCTATAGGATTCAAGTCAGATCTCTGTGCTGGCCAGTCCATTACAGGGATGTTATAGTCGTGTGACCACTCCGCCACAGGTCGTGCAGAATGAACAGGTGCTCGATCGTGTTGAAAGATGCAATCCCCAAATTGCTCTTCAACAGTGGGAAGCAAGAAGGTATTTAAAACATCATTGTAGGCCTGCGCTGTGAGTGTGCCACGCAAAACAACAAGGGGTGCAAGCTCCCTCCAAGAAAAGCACGACTACATCATAACACCACCACCTCCGAATTTTACTGTTGGCACTACACACGCTGACATATTTATGACGTTCACCAGGCATTCGCCATACCCACACCCTGCCGTCTGATCGCCACATTGTGTACCGTGATTCGTCACTCCACACAACGCATTTCCACTGTTCAATGTTCATTTTTTTTACGTTCCTTACACCAAGCGAGGCGTCGTTTGGCATTTACCTGCGTGGTGTGTGGCTTATGACAGCAGCTCGACCATGAAATCCAAGTTTCCTCACCTCACGCCTAACTGTCATAGTACTTGGAGTGGATTATGATGCAGTTTGGAATTCCTGTGTGATGATCTGGAAAGATGTCTGCCTATTACACTTTACGATTTTTTTCAACTGTCGGCGGTCTCTGTCAGTCAACAGGCGAGGTCGGTCTGTACGCCTTTGTGCTGTACGTAACCCTTCACGTTTCCACTTCACTATCACATCAGACACAGTGGACCTAGGGATGTTTAGGAGTGCGGAAATCTTGCGTACAGACTTCTGACAAGTGACAAACAATCACCTGACCACGTTCGAAGTCCGTGAGTTCCGCGGAGCGCCCCATTCTGCTTTCTCACGATTCTAATGACTACTGAGGTCTCTTATAATGAGTACCTGGCAGTAGGTGGCAGCACAATGCACCTAATATGAAAAACGTATATATATATATATATATATATATATATATATATATATATATATATATATATATATATATATATATCGTCAGCCAGGTGTTTTAATCCCTTGTTTTCATATCGAATGTCGTACGTGTTACGAGTCAACGGTACTGCTACATATTCTTGGTCCATTTTATTGATAATAGTGATGTCGGGTCTGTTTGCAGGTACCGTTACATCTGTTCTGAATCCTCGATCCCAGTAGAGTTTGTATTTATCATTCTTAAGTACTGGACTTGGCTGGAATTTGTAATATGGCTTGGTATCGGTGATTAGTTCCATGTTATTTTCCAGAAACTTGCGAATGCCTTTCGCAATATTGTTGTGTCTTTTTAGATAGTTTGTGGGAACCATTATACGGTAGAAAATGTGATGTGTTCAATTGTTTCTAATGTGCTTCCGCATTTTCTGCACTTTGTATTTGGTATTTTGCTTCAATTTGAATTTACAATAGTTTCGGGTTGGTATCACTTGGTGCTGTTATGGTCATCATAAATCCTCCTGTTTCATAAAAGAGCCCAGTTTCCTTGAGCCAGGCAGTTAATTGTCATTATATGTGTTGCTGTCCTTTAAATAATTCTTAAAAGTTCTATGGAGTTGTTTTGATTTCCATTTGCTATGCTTTTTTTCATCTGATTCATAGTTGGTGGTGAACTCGGTTATGGTTAGATGGAGTAGTGTAGCTTTTGTAT
Organism: Thermobia domestica; assembly: GCF_964235325.1. Taxonomy (NCBI): domain Eukaryota; kingdom Metazoa; phylum Arthropoda; class Insecta; order Zygentoma; family Lepismatidae; genus Thermobia; species Thermobia domestica. Next base: position 112,713,918 of record NC_137459.1, on the reverse strand, counting down.
CTGCCCATATTTAGATTGAGAAGTTTTGAATGAAATTATATTATTTAATATGAGTCAAAGGTACGTTGTAAGTTTGGAAATAGAATTGTGAGTTAATAGCTATTAAACGCTTAGAGATAATTTGGAAATAACGTCAAATCTGTGTTTGTGGCGAAATGCTACTCCAAAACGATATGCACATAATCCCCTTTTTATTAAAAAATGACTTGAATCCAAGATGGCAGAATTCAAGATGGCCGTCATGATTGTGTTATACATCAATATATATGTAGTTCTACTTCAGTTGCTCCTATCCAAGATATGATGTTAACCAAATTTACAAGTTAGCTTTGCTTCATATTGTATGCTGTAAATACATTCAAAATTTGAGGTCGCTTGGGACACCATTTAATATTATTCAATTAAGCTATTTTTTTCCGTGAGTTATTTTGCTATGATGAGACCATTTGAGGGGTTAATATTCAGAAAAAAAACAAAGAAAAAAAATTCGGTAGTTGAAATTGACCACCATAATATATATGCGTATATACTTATTTGCAATTACGCATCTAAATTAGCAGTTTATGAACCAAATAAATCAAAATTATTATGTATGTATTTAATAGACAAGTTAAACATGTTACCGAAAGTTGTTAAAGAAAGCCGAGAAGAAAGTTTCGAGGAGATTTGTCACTAATAATAATAATAATAATAATAATAATAATAATAATAATAATAATAATAATAATAATAATAATAACACATCAACTTGGACTGAGATAAAACACAGTTTATCTAATATAAACTTGTGTATTCGGTGAGGTCTGTTTCCCAATACCTGTTCCCTGGCCTTGTGGCTGACTTGCAGTGAAAGATTGCACAATTCGCTGTTGATTGGTCTACATACTATCATTTGGCCAAATTTCACTTTAGTAACTGATTTCCAAAAGCCTCTATACATCGGATTTTCTTTAGCATAGTTCTTTGTTAGTGTCATCGATGCCCACTTTGGATGTGATTTTGTTAATGATGTGGATTGTGGTTAAGGCTGTTGTGCATAACGTTTAATTATAAATCAATGATACCGGAAATAATGCAATTCTTTTTGGGGTAATATTATCCACTACAATACAATTATCTCTGCTACACAGCTGAGGTACTGATAAAGTCTATGTATAGTCTTTTTGTTTCATGAAACCTTGTTTAGTGTCGCTATTTCTAAGCTTTTCGATGGAAACGGTCAGCCTTTGTAGCGACTAAGAACAAGTGCCCACTTTACACCTTCTTAATGTACGGTATAATTTTATTTCTAAAATATCAAATTCGAATATCCTTCCTACGAAGGATGATGACTAAAAGTATCCTCTTCTCTCCTACCCGTTTATAAACATCTTCGTTCGTTACTCTCACCGTTAATTTTATCTCCTGCATCGTTTCCCAATACCAAAGTTCAATATTATCTAGATATTTCTTCGCTGATGTCAGTAATGTCGAAGTTTCCGAACCAAACATTCCAATATTTCATATACTGTAAAATCTTCCTTCAAAGGGAATTTTTTTTAAAAACCGAAATTCTCTCGCAAACGGAAACTTGTCTTAAACGGAAATATTTAATGTTCCATTTAATTTGGGAGAAAATGACGTGTTAAATTCCCTTCATTAAACAGAAATTATGTTACCCGGAAACATAAATCAAAATAAACCTTTTAACGAAACAAACATCAAAAAAGCATGTCAGCGAAACAGACAGCTATGAGCAAACCGAAAGAGTCACAACGGACATAGATGCCTTAATTGAGAATTATCACGAACACTCTAAACGGGGGAGATGAGGTGGAAAAAAGAGGAATTAACTAACTAACTAATTAACTCTATGGACTATGGTACTCGGATGTTCAATGCCTCGTTCACAAAAGCTCTCCACTGACTTATATCCTTATCCAATTGGATACAGTTTCTGCTTTGTATTTCTATTTCTGCGAGATCCATCTTAATGTTGTCCTCCCATCTGCGCCTAGGTCTTCCTAATGGTCATTTTCCGATTGGTCTTCCAGTCACAATTTTGAAAGCGTTTCTACTTGCTTCCATTCTAACTACATGACCTGCCCACCTAAGCCTTCTAAACTTGACGACGCTAACAATGTTGGGTAAACCATATAAATTATATAGTTCCTCGTTATGAAGTTTCTACCACTCCCCATTCCCATTCCTCTTGGGTCCGAATATTCGTCTCAGGATCTTGTTCTCAAATACTTTCAGTCTATGTTCTTCCCTCAGAGTAAGCGACCATGTTTGGCAACCATACAGAACAACATACATGATTATCGTTTTGTATATTTTAAGCTTCAAAATCATCAACAGAATTCGCGACGACAAGAGATTTTGAACCGAATAGTAACACGAATTCCCTGCTTGTAGTCGACATTTAATATTTTCGTGAATATGATTTGGAAGAAAGAGGAATATGACATTCAATTGGAAGAAGAGTGAAAGACTTATCAAAATGTTGTTAAAAGTTTAAAGGAACTGCAACAATTTGTCTGATGTTGAAACGACACTGATATACTTAATGTGGCTTCTCAGGCTAAAGTGTTTGTGGAAATTCGAGCAGCCAAGCATAAAGAAGTAAACGCTCTACCGCTGAGCCACCGAGGCCCTAATCCTGAGAAAACCAGTGGCCAAAGTGGTCCATGTGACCAAGTGACCCGCGACATCAGTCATCCACACACTATGATATAACATGTTTATGACATTGTTCTCTGTTGTCACAGAAACATAACTTTTTTCTTTTTATTTAATTGTTACCACTTTCAGTTACGCTTCATAATTCACGATTTGTTGCCAACCTTAAGAGTCTTCATCCCGGCGAAATTAAAATACCGCTAATTTTACAGTAATTATGTGATATCTTCAAATAGATAAAATATAATCGAAATGTGGAACAAGAGCGCCCTAGACAATATTATTTTACATGAGATATCGTTATCACGACTCACTTATCTGCTTTCGATTTCGAGCCGTTTTGAAAATCGGCACTTATTTTCACGTTTCTAAACAACTGAAAACGGAAAACCACTAGGTGACTTGTGATAACGGTATCTCAAGCAAAATAATATTGTCTAGGGCGCTCTTGTTCCATATTTCAATTATCTTTTATCTATTTGAAGATATCACATAATTACTGTAAAATTAGCGGTATTTTAATTTCGCCGGGATGAAGACTCTTAACTGTCATGATCGAAACATAATTGGAATTGTATTTGAATTTTGACTTAAAAAGAAGTAAAGTTGTTATATGTGTATTTCACTTCTGAATAGTGTATACGTTCAAGGAACAACCAGAATGTTAGATATTTAAAATGCTTTGTGGCACCATATAGTACTTGAATTATCATGTTGAATATTATTAGAATTACTGGTTATTTTGAATTAGTTTATTGTGTTATTGTTTTGTTGCTTTCATGTTTCATTAGCAAATTAAACTATTAGAGCTAAATATAATATTCGAAACAGAAGATACCATTAGAAACAAAATATTTTAAGAAGAATTAAGTACCAGATACTTATTTCAATAAGCAATATTTATTTAGCCTATGTCAAAAATGCAATCCATAGAAAGAAAATGAAACTGTTATCACTAGCGATACAATATCAATACCCTATCTCTAAGGACAGTTACCCCAAAAAATCATTAAATTACATATGAAAGTAAGATAAACATGTTATTGATAATATACAAAGTACAGCGTCAAAATTGACCTCATATGGCCTTGGGAAGTTAATACATGGCAATTTATTTATATGTGAACACATCTTTTTAAGGTTTATGATTAAAACTCACTCACGCTAATGAACGTTTATTATATAGGCTCATCCCCTACATAACACTGTATTGTTAATTATTCTGTATGCACAAAGAGCAGAGTATGACTTCTATGTATATTAATTCATGCATCAAAAGTAATAAATGTCTTTTTATTCATCTCCTTACGTATGACAAGGATAAGAAAGGATGTAATATTGAAGTATGACATCACCGTTTGACCAGTACCTGGCAGAAAATATGATGTGATGGCCCCTAGTTCAAGCTGACATTGAAACCATCTTTGGTTGTTTAGTCTGAATCTTATGAGTCACCAAACAGAAAACATCCACCCATGATCTACACTGAAGTCCCGAAGAACACTATACACTATTGAAAGCACAGCAGGCAACTACTTCTCTGATTAATACATTAAAATCCAGCGAGACAGGTGTTTATCTTCTTTTCCAGTTAATCAGTGCTACACAAAAGACATAGCTTGTTTCCTGTACTAGAACACACCTTCTTTTAGGTTCCCTTTCATGAAACATACATAATCTTCGTCACAAAGAGTATCATTCTAAAGTAACTTGTATTACTGTTTCACTATTTATAATGTCATGATCCACAATAAGTATGTTGAAGGATTAGCTCACACTCTTGATTTTCATATTGTTTGCGATAATCACTATGTTTTGAATGTCCATTGAGCTCATAACAATCTTAAGTGAATAAATAATAATTTCCATTGAAAAATTCAGGTTTCAGTTGATTCTGACACTAAAGATTGGAAATAAATACTCGTACGCTTCTTTGTTAAATTTGCCCCTGTTTTCTGTTTATAATTATTTTAAATGTGTTGTGAATACAATCAAGAACATCAATAGCTAGGCAGAGTCCAAAAAATTATATTAAATAGCTGTTTAATAATTGTTTTCACATATTTTCGTATGCGCAATAAATTGGAGAGCGCAGTTTCTGACTTTACAATTGTTGGGCATCCACATTTATACACTATATGAAATGCTTTGAAGGCAATCATTAGTTCATATACAGTAGAGTCCCTAAAACTCGGCACTCGATAACCCAGTAGTCCGGATAACTCGCCTACACCCTGGCAAGCGAAAAAAAAAACTCGCAAGCAGACCTGTTAAAGGCCATTGCCAGCGTGCGTGTGTCCCCTCTTCCCGCGTTCAGATATAGGAGGGGCGTTCAGTATGCTCTAATACTGGCCCCCTTCCCCCTCATGTAGGATCATGATTTCAACATGTGTAGAAAGTAGACATCCTATGATGACTTTATGCCGCAGTGCATATTATTTGACCATGTACTTTCTTCTTTGTAGATGTTTGCAGTAGAACATCTGTAAGAACTCTGTGAAAATGGAAAATAGTGAGGTTCGTGCGGTCATCAAGTACCTGCAATTGATAAACTTACAGCCAAAGGAAATTCATGACGACTTGGTGCAAACATTAGGACAGTCTGATCCATCATATCCTACAGTTGCGAGATGGTGCCGTGAGTTCAGATGTGGCAGACAATCATGCGAAGATGCCCATACAGGTGGGACACCAGTAACAGTGACCACCGAAGAAAACATTGCGAAGATCCTGGACATGATTATGGCAGACAGACGAGTTACCATTATGTATTTAGCAGAGAGTATAGGCTTGTCAACCGGCACAGTTCACAACATCTTCACCAATCGTTTTTGTATGAAGAAAGTCTCGGCACGATGGGTCCCGCGAAACCTGAATGCTGATCAGAAGAGGAGCAAAGTAACATTTTCAAGGCAATTTTTCACAGGTATCGTGCAGATTCAGAGGACTTTTTGACACGATTTGTGACAGTGGACGAAACATGGGTCCACCACTTTGACCCCGAATCCAAACAAAGCTCAATGCAATGGAATCACACCAGCTCTCCAACCCCGAAGAAATTCCGTGCTCAACAGTCAGCTAGAAAGGTTATGACAACTGTTTTCTGGGATGTCAAGGGGATACTGCAGGTGGATTATCTGGAACATGGAACCACAATGACGGGCCAGTATTATGTTGACCTTATACCAAAATCGCGAGCTGCAATTGAGAGCAAGAGACGAGGATTGTTGGTGGGTGGAGTGTTGCTGCATCAGGACAATGCTCCCGTTCACAAGTCCGGTGTTGCCATGGCTGCAATTCATACAGCTGTATTTGAATTGGTACCGCATTCCTTTATTCACCCGACCTAGCCCCAAGTGACTTCCACATTTGAAGCAGCATCTCCCTAGACAGGTTTTTCGGGGTGACAATGCTGTCATGGATTACTGTCAATACGTGGTTGCAGAAGCAAGAGGACATCTTCTTCCAACAGGGTATAGAAGCTTTGGAGCGGCGATGGACTAAGTGCATTGAAAGGGCAGGAGATTATGTTGAAAAATAAGCATATTTTCATTTCTATTATATTTTGCTTTCTTGCTGAGTATTAGAGCATACTGAACGCCCCTCGTATATCACGTAAATAACATTGTAAATAAATTATGTCTTATGTTATTGTCCCTCAGATGCTTACATCCCCATTAAACCTCAATCAATCAATTTACTGTCCCTCATGAAAGTGATGTCTGTTTAGTAAGTACTATATATATATATATATATATATATATATATATATATATATATATATATATATATATATATATATATATATGTGTGTGTGTGTGTGTGTGTGTGTGTGTGTGTGTGTGTGTGTGTGTGTGTGTTTTCCTTTTGGCAATTGCATATAAAACAACACTAATGGTATTTTAATAAATTGACTTTTCAGCATGGCAGGTAGTTCATTTAACAACTACCATTTTAACACTTTACTCCAAAGTGTGATGAAGTTAAAGAGGTACCAGAACTGAGTCAAAATTTAAGACAGATACATTGTGTTGAATTTGCACTTTTTTTTACTGTACAGTAACAAAATTACATAAGAAAACTATTGCTTAAGCTTAGTCAACTAAAATATTATCGACAAACTGTCATTTAGTGTTATTGAAACAATAATATATTATATAAGACAGTAAAAGCATTGACTCTCATGATCGCCAAGCCCATATTACTATAGCTAGAAACGTAAAATTTGAACGAAAGTTCGTTTTGTTACAAATTTAAGGGATAAGAATTTATAATACTTATCCTACATTTTTTTTATTAAATAAAAGCGTATCTTATGTGTGACTGAAGTTAGGGTTACGAAACTCGGCATACAAACTCCCAAATCAAAATAAAGGAAAACGTACCCGTTTTTGAAAATGTCATTCCTAATAAGGATAAATTGGATGTAATGTTATTGTTTTGGGATTTCGTTTTATTATTATTATTATTATTATTATTATTATTATTATTATTATTATTATTATTATTATTATTATTATTTAGAAAACAACCGTGTAAGTTTTGGTTTAAAATGGATGCTTGCGTTACGACATTTAAACTTCTACTTAAAATTAATAAATACATAAGTAAGGCATTACGTGTTTCGGTATATTTCGGAAGTTCCATTTCTAAATTGGGAAAATTGTTACAATTTTCAAATTTCTGGTTTTATATTCACTGAAGGTTACATATATATTTTCCATGCAAAGAACACGCAGCTCTGCTGGTTGTTCTAGTCCTCTCAGCTGGTCTTGTGGCTAGCCCCGAACGTCTTTTGATTCCCCGGTTCAGGGTTTGATTACCCGTTGAGAAGTACTTAACTTTACCTTTTTAATCATTCACTCTCATTAAACATCTGTCTCATTTAGATTAAAGCATATAACCGTTAGACGTCAAACTAAAAAGAATTGTTTCACTGTTGTTGTAGTTTATTTTTTTTTTATGTAGGGGAGAGGTGGATAAATGATCCCCTTAAGACAAATTGGCTTCCAGATCTTAGCTCTAGTGATCTATATTGTGGTAATTGTGTCGGTAGGACAAGATGTTATCTGAGGTTTCTAACGTGCAATTTTGAACATTGTCAATACACATCTTCCATATTATTTTGACACAAATTTGAATTATTACAAAAAAGATCGTTTTGCTTTAAGGGTGTGTAAAATGATCCCTCCATTGGAAACAATAGAAAAATCTTGTAAACTTACAAAAATGATTTTATTAATATATATATATATATATATATATATATATATATATATATATATATATATATATATATATATATATATATATATATAAGAAAAAGTGGAGTACAGTGTATAGTAATACTGTGTTAATGCATGTTAGTAATAACATTATTTATCGTTTGTTAAAGTAGGCTAATATATTGTTCAATATAGGAAAACGTTTTTTGAACACTTAATTCTGTTATGCTTTCTTTGGGATCAGCTTTCTTGTAGCTTAAGTGGCAAACACATGTCCCACAAATAAATTTTCATCTTCATCAGCACCAGCACACTGATTGTGGGCCCATTTTCGTAACTGCTGACACATTATGTAACCCTCACCTCCAGCAGACTTTGAATATAAGTCATGATAATAGATACACTCGGTATCTGTCATAGATAGGTTATCAAAAGCAGATGAAAGTTGGTATTACTCTTTTTTTTTTTTTTTTTGCGCTTTGCAACTTTTTTGTTTTAGAAATATTGTCTACTTGTTATGTTCCTTTAATTTTTAACAGCAGCTTCCAGAACATCAGGCCTAGAATGGTTCGATGGGTTTTGCTGGACATCATTTAAAGTAGGCCTATCTCCAAGGATTTCATTACCATGCTCATGTGGGTTACCTTGAACCAAATAAACAACAACGGAAAAATAATCCATAAGAAAATGAAATAATCATAAGGTAAAATGATCCTGGGATCGTTTCTATTTTCATATGGCTTCCATTAAATACGATCTTGTGTAACAAAACACGGAGAAGACTTCCACCTGCCTTGCTAAATGCATAGAGTTAAGCACTGTCTTTTTTCACCAAATAGTGTCTCATTTATATCCCTTTCAACACGGCGACAAATTTAGTGAGTGATTTCACTTAAAATTGTTTATTTTCGATTAATATTGACCCAAGATATATAAAAATCACAATGATTTTCCCATGACATTGTTGCTTTCGGAGGGGGTGGGGGCGCACAATTGTGCGGGTTAGGTTTTGCTTAGTACTAAAATAATTATTTAAACATTGAACTGCACAATATTCAAGCAGTTTGAGCAAGTAATATGTTCATGATATAATTCACATAATGTGTAAAATCCTATGAGCTACTACGTATATTTTACATCAGGGACTACTAAAAAGTTCTTTAAGGTAAGTACATATTTATTTCTGTATTCTTGGATTAAGATAAGATTGTTACAAATATTATTAATTTTCATCGACGTTCATGCAAATTGCATGTGAAATTTAAGGAAACAATTCTTCACTTTTGTAAGGCAAAGTTAGCGGAAACATTTCACACATCGAGTTCTTGTTCTTCTGACACACCCCGTCATTCGACAAGAACTCGCTGATGCAAGATTGTCAATTTCTGGCTAGTGGTCATCATAGCCGTCATATCTCTTGTTCTTTACTGGTTTCCTAGATGACCTCTAGATCCTTTGCGCTCGTCATTGGGTGGAATCAGAATAATCTTCAATCTCGTCAGCATTTTGTCTTCGTTTGCGATCTTTTATTGATAATAATGCTTCTTCCAGGTTCGTTCTGAAATCCAATAGGTCATTTATCTTCTTCCTTGCAATCCCATTTGATCTACAATCTTCTTTGTACTGTAACCACTAGTTCACCACACACACATTAAGGAAATGCAAGATGACTTTCAGTGTCCACTTTCTTGTCTTGAATATTTTTTTTTTTGTAACATTCAAGGAGTTGATTGCATACATCTACGCCCTCCATGTTTGCATTTGCTCCAAAGGAATTTCTTCATCTTCTTCTGTTATTTTATCCTGCTTGGATGCCAAGTGATCACATCTTCCATATCTGAGAATTCTAAGAATGTTATATCTGCCGACAAACCTGAAAAGAGAAATAGTATATATGATGTTCAAGACCGTTTGTAGTAATATTAAAGTATTATTAACTATAAATAAAAACAGCACAATTCTATATTCCTTCTGTTTCCGACACCTTCCTATTTTAATGATGATAGTTATCTACTTTCAGGTTATAGGTTCTTGAACTGGAAGTCAGTACTGACAATGAAAGAATAAGGCCTACCGCTCACTGGCGACAAAACAGTTGCGCAACTATCTCGTCGCTGTCGCCTGCAGTCAGCAACTTCACGGAGACAAAACAGTTTTGTTGCCATACCCTCGCTCACTGGCGACGGCAACAGAAAAGTTGCCGAGCATTTGATATCACAATTTAGATAATCGGCAACCGGAACAGTTCACATAATCGCTGGTTTCGGGCATTAAAAGAAAAAGAAAAAACTACCGCCCATTCCAATGGTTAAATAAATAAATTTAAATAAACTTTCGAAGGTAGCGTCAACAGGGGCGTTATTTCAGACTTCACTTGAGGGGGGCAAGAGCACCACCGACATAAGACTTTCACGTTTTGTACTAGTATATTAGTAGACAATTGATTAAAGTATATGTATTCCTCAAACTCTTGTGGAGCAATTGCACCTCCTGCCCCCCCTAAATGACGTCCCTGAACGTCAATGAGTGACAAAAGTAACAGCATTGTGTATGCTAATATAAACGGGAACAATTATTCGAATCAAAGGATAACAAGAATAACGAAAATATAAAACGACAGGAAATAACTAACAACGAAACTAACAAAAGCGGCAATCCGACAACACTGTACAGTAACTGTACTCTCCATGTTCTACGTATAGCCATAAATAAAAATTGGCTTTCTTCGTTCTTCCCGCGTATTCTTCACGTTTTAAAATCGGCCATTTTTATACAGTACAGTTTTTTTCTTTTTTATATTTGAAATGGAACGAAACTTGAAAATGATAATTTTATCTGTATTTTTTTCTAGTTGTGGGAAATTAATGAAAGTAGTAGTGTGTAGTATGACAGCGATATGTCATTATCGAAAAATGTACCTACCTGTGTTGTTTTTTCTTGGCTGGAAAGCTCATTCTAGTTTCTTATAACAGCGAAACACTCTTCCTTCCATAATTTCTTCTTTATATATTTCTTCTTTAACACTGAGCGTTTCTCTATATCCTCAATTAATTTTTCATAGTCTTTATCACTAAAGACATGCTAGTCACTAATCAAAGAATGTATTAGTTTCCATTGCGAACACTTCTTTTCACGCGCTACACACGGAACGAACTGTTAAGGGAAGTTCCTCTAAGAGCGCGCGGCCTCTAAGAGTACGCTCAACAATTTGCCAGATCTGGCAACGCTGTACGATGTTTGTTTGTATTCCTGCAGAAGAGTCGTTGTATGAAAGGTGGTTGTACGCAAGCTGTCTGCTGCCAGCATCTGTGCCCTACGTTTTATTGGTAAGTAAATATTTTTGATGCTTCCAGTGTAATAATTGAGTTCCCATTAATTAGTGTGTGTCGTTGAATACAGATATATTCTGTTTCTAAACTTAGTATCAAATATTAGGTGTCATAATCAAGTTTGGGTATAAGGCAGATAATACCATCATATCTGGAAAGTACTGCACACTTGCGATAGATTTGTAAAATCAGTGCGATTCCTCTAAGAGTACGCATTTTCTTTCCTTCAAGAGTACGCGCGCACTCTTGGGGATCGGTGATGCCGTACTTTTGGAGGACTGTGTAGAGAATTGAATTTGACTATCAGAGAAGAACACCTTGCCAGATTCTTTTCCAATTCTGACACTGCGGGGTTACTTTGAGGCAAAATGAATAGATTTTTCTAATATAAACAATAGCAGTGTGCATCGCTGTTGATTCGCATAGCCCGAGAAAGTAGGTAGGCCTAGGTATGATGTGAATCGCTGGCAATTTACATGGTTCATTGAAGTAATACTAAAGTGAAATCACCAATGATTTACATTATAGCAATGTGAAATTACGTATTCCTGAAGTGAATGAAGTAGGACAAAATCTCAGAAAAGTGGGTATGATTACTTTCAGGATCAGAAAATGACAAATTTGAACCTACTGCATGCAAACTAACCTCGGAAAAGAGTCAACTAACATACTGCAATGATTTTTTAATGATTTTTGTTTAGCTACAGTTTCTTTTTTTAAAATTTTTCCAGAAACTGCCCCAACGTCCGAGCGACATAAAGCCAACATTCAGCCCTCTGCAAGAACAAGAATTGGCTTAGTACGTAAGGGACCTTGATTCTATGCTTTACGGTATCACATGCCAACAATTGATGGACTTTGCGTTCGACTATGCAAAGAGAAATCCGATCAACACAACTTCAAGAGAGAGAAGAAGAAAGCCGGAAAGAATTGGATATATGCATTTTGCAAAAGGAATAATAACATTGCGCTCGCCGGAGAAATGTAGCCTTGGAAAAATAATTGACTTCAACAAAACTCAATACACGATATTCTTGAGCAACTTTCAGGCATTGTTACAAGACAAACAATTTCTCTCTCATAGAATGTTTAATGGATGAAAATGGAATTTTAACTCTCCCAAATAAAATTCCAAAAGTACTTTCGCCAATCGGTAAAAGGCATGTTGGTAAAGTTGTCTAGTTAGAGGGGACAGACGATTACTGTTCTCTGTTACATGTCTCTAACTGAAGTTTACGTGTCTCCAGCCATCATATTTCTCAGAAATAGAATGAAAATAGTGTTGAATGAAGATGGACCTGAAGGAACTTTACCTCTGGCCTCAGATTTTGGATACATAACCAGCGAACGTTTTTCGGATTGGTTGAAACATTTCTCTCACCTCGTGAAGCCAACTCAGAATGATGAAGTGTTGCTCGTTCTTGATAACCACACCACACACTGCACTTTGGAAGCAGTGTTGTATTGTAGGGATAATTAAATTACCTTTCTTTCTCTTCCTCCACATGCAAGCCACATACTGCAGCCCCTTAACAAGGGGTTTGGACCTCTGAAGATTGCCTTTTGCAGCTGAATGTGACAAATGAATGGTCAACAACCATTGATCACCCGTGGGAAGAAAACACAAAGGGACATTTCCGGCATCATCCACATTTCATACGAAGGGATTGCAACAATTGAGAAAGCTTGGAGTTCGTGTAAGCTACAGGGATTCACTCTTTCAATCCTGACGTCTTGAGCGAAGTAGACTTCCAACTTTCGGCACTGATCGATCAACAACTGTGCTCTGCTGACAGCGAAGAGAATGGTGCAACAACATCAGATGTTCCAAATGAACCAGTAGCAGTACATCGTCAGAATGTCTGCCTCTTCCTAAACACTCAGGTGTACAGAGCAGGGAAGAAGTCTGAGATTATGACGTTTCCACCGTTTAAAAACAAACTTAAAGCATCCACAGAAGCAACTTGCAAGAGGAATAGGGCTAACGATTAAGTTGATGCCAAGACTGAAGGAAGATATCGTGTTTCTTCAGACCAACCACGAGAATTACTTCTGCCCTGGATGTGATGAGCAGTACACGCAACCCATCATCGAGGTTTAGGTGCAGTGTCATGCCTGCAAGAAGTGGTGGCATGAGGCCTGTTCAAATTATAGGGCCTCGGGGTTTCTAAGAGTGACAGCTGCTAATGATCATAAAAATGTCAGATTTTAGATGCATAACTTTATTTTAATGTTCTTTGTTTTATTTCCGCATATAAGTTTCTGTTTAGTTTAAAGGCAGTGACAATTATACTTTGGTATAATTTGGCAGTTTTCAATTTTATTTTGTAGTTGTAACTAGCAGCGTTCACCCCGCTTCGCTGCGGTCACCCCGGAACGCAATAAACTTTGTTACTTAGATAATTTTTACTTTTTCGCTTTCAAGTGATTTATAGCGCCTGTTAGTTATGTTAACCCGCCGAGTCACAGGGTCATGCGGGTTGCATATAAATACGTTTATTTTTATACCTATGATGAACTAATAACAAAGGATTTCTACGTATGGACACCTGAATGTTCAATTATCTCAAGACACTGGTAATTGAAAATTAAAGTGATATGATAAAAACCATCTAGGGTCCACATCCTAACAACCCCCCAAAAATGAAAGAAATCGGTTCAGCCGTATTAGCGTGATGAGCGGACAAAGGATTTTTTGTACGTATTTACACCTGATTGGTCAATTATCTCAAGACACTGGTAATTGAAAATTAAAGTGATATGATAAAAACCATCTAGGGTCCAAATCCTAACAACCCCCCAAAAATGAAAGAAATCGGTTCAGCCGTATTAGCGTGATGAGCGGACAAAGGATTTTGTGCGTTCTCTTTTATATATATAGATTGTAATTGCAGTTTTCAATTTTATTTTGTAATCTAGGCTTAGGTTAATTGTAGGCTATCTTTTGGTTTGCCTCATTATCAAGAAGTTGAATACTTTTGATGTTACACTTATATTTGTAACATAATTTATATCAATTTCTCCCAGACATGTACCTCTTTTCGTATTTCTGTCATAATTTTCTTTGAATTGTGTAATATCATCTTTGTTTGCTGCCTTGTAATAGAATTATTCTTACATAGCAAATGCGTACTCTTGGAGGACACATTGCGTACTCTTAGAGGCATAGTCCTTCAAGAGTGCGCAAATGCATTGTTTTATAACAATGCGTCTATTGTTGTAACTATTGCGTCACTGTCTTTATATTTGCCTCCAATTTTGACCTTAAGGAATGAATAAAGATTTGTGATAAAAATTATCACTCTGGGTGATTTCCCTTTTCTTCGTTACGTGTTTAAAGACTAAGTGCGTACTCTTTGGGGAACTTCCCTTACGTGAAAAAAAATGTAGAAAACATTTATTTTTTACCTTTCTATTTGGAGGTACCTCGGCAACTTTTCTGTCGCCGTCGCCTCAGTGAGCGGACTCCCATAAGACTCAATGCATTTTTAGATGTTGCGCAACTGTTCCGTCGCCGAGCTGTTGCCCTGCTGTCGCCCTGCTTGGCGACACCTCGGCAACTTTTCTGTCGCTGTCGCCTCAGTGAGCGGACTCCCATAAGACTCAATGCATTTAGCCAGAGCAACAAGATAGTTGCCCGACAAAATGTTGCCAGTGAGCGGTAGGCCTAAAGGTTTTGTCATTGCCTTCAAAGTACATTTCGGGTAGATAAGCCCTTTATGCCCGACCTCCTCCCACCGGATGGGGACCTGTTGTTTACCACATCAGATTTATGTGTTCTAACTTCTTTGCTTCGCTAATCTACTCATCAACGTTTCACTTCACAATCCGTATTCATATTATCTGAAATACGTACCATTATTAACCAAATAAAATAAATATCTACTAAACCGCACAATTGTTCTACCTATGAAAAGCGTCCTTATCACAACCATGTGGTACATAGTTTTTCTTTAAATGTAACATTTACATCAGAACACTTGTTTTATTAACACACGAAATCAATTAAAATAAGTGAAAAACACTTACGAAAAGGTATAAAAACAAACAAACAAAACAAAAAAACATTACCTTTAGATGCCATGGCTTCGTTGGGAACAATACTTTTCTTTCTTCTTGCACTCGCCAAAAGTTATTTACCACAAAACAAAACAACTGCAAATCATCTAACGAAACTTATACAATCACTGAAAGCCGTTTCGAAGCACAAAAGTAATAGAGGCACTTCTACATGGATTTTAACCAACCCGCACAATTGTGTTTCCCCGTGTTGAAAGGGATATTCTAATTCGTGTGTTAGTACAAATACAGCAAAAATGTAGCACTCATCTTATAAATAATGTTATGATTTTGTTTTTCGTCTGGAAGACTATCAAAACGTTTCTCATCCAAAGAGAACTAATAAACAATTACAGTTTATTTGTGTGACGTAGCAACCACGTGATACGACAGACAGCTCCACCAGTTTCCGCTGAGGGGTAATGAATCATTTTACCTGCAGGGATAATTTTACCCACCTCCCCCATAAGTTTAAATGCGATAAATTACTTTCCAGTTTCATTGAATAAAATGTTGAGTGAAGGATTCGTTTTATTTTGTCTTTTTTTTCCTAAAATATAATGCCTTTCCTATGTCCTTTAAACAAGTCATGCTTAAAACATATATAATTTCGTTATCCATTACATGGTTTGTCTAGCATTGCAGTACATGAACGAAAGAGTAAGAATGTTCGTGGTAGTAAATAAAGACGAAAAAGAGCAAAGGTTGTGGGTAGCCGAAACTCTTACTGGTGAACAAGCTTCATTTATCACTCCAGTCACTAACACAATGAAAGTTGGAAGCAAACAAAAGCGATGACGAAATCAACTAATTACAACTTAAGATGATCACATAATCTCTTCTTTTTGTAAAGCTAGTTGAAAGTAATTAGAGATTGGCAACTGGCATATGACAAAAAAGATGCAGAAAGTCTTCTGTCTACGTTGTAGCTGTACACAACTAATTGCAATGAAGCTACGAAATATCAACAAATTATTTCCATGTAAGTAATAGACCGGATATCTATGTTTAATTATGGCGAAGAAACAATCTGTTAATAGTTAGTTATACGCTATTCTTGTATATGCATTCACTTTCACAAACGTAGTAAATTATTTTCTACGTATATACCAGGTGTACTAAGACAAACTCTCACTGACTCATATCGGAGAAGGACAATAAACTGACACACACCATTTCGTCACAAGAAACAGCTAAAGGCTTATATGTCACCACTATGACCTATCTTATCTTTAGGATAACATAATTAAAATTGAATATGACAGTAAGCTAATTAAGTTCTAAGTTAAAAAAAAAAAAAAACTTGAACCCAGAAACATTCAGAAAATAGAAAATCGCTTATTTTGTCACTACTTGTATAACTCACAAATCACAGTTTATAGGTTACATTCTGTAAGTCTGAAACCTTGAAAGTTTTCACAAATGAATGTTTTAGATTACAAGAAAGGAAATTATACTAAAAATGCCAGTTTTTTCCTTCCATGGAAAATAAAATTCGGATTGAATGTTATACCCGAAAAAAAACAATCTCATTGACTTTTTACCACCCTCATAACTTCTCCTCATATCAACCTAGTAAAGTAAAAACATGACATGTTTTTAAGTTACATTGTATCACTACCCTGTGGAAACTAAAATTTCAACAATTGAGCAACTTAGGAAATCAAGTCCCTCCCCTCATAAGAAACTAACAATGGCTCACTCATCCATTTGGGGAAGGGTACAAATAAGTGGAAAACGTGGATTGATAGGAGTTCAAAGTTTTGAAATAACTTGCATAAACGAAGTAACTTAGAGCCTTTCTGTCACATACACAAGTTATATTTCCGTTAATGTAGTGAAGTAAGAATTCAGAAAGAAAAACAGCTTTAAACTTGAATTATTTAGAAGGTAAGTTATTCTGAAAAATCTATATTTTGATACGGACTGACTAATTATCTCACCGATTAAGAATTGAAGAGTTCTCTCCAATGACAAAGTAAGCGATAAATGGAGGCTTTGAATTACAAGGCTTATAAACTTAACGTACAACGTAGTAATTAACATGAGTAAATCTATCTATCTATCTATCTATCTATCTATCTATCTATCTATCTATATATATATATATATATATATATATATATATATATATATATATATATATATATATATATATGTATATATACGCCTATGTCTATGCACACACACACACACACGCACACGCATATATATATATATATATATATATATATATATATATATATATATATATATATATATACGCCTATGCAGAAAAGTGGTGCAGCACCTGGTCTGTTCTTTGAAGTATAAAATGGCGACTACCGAAAGTGTGGCATAATACATAGCGGAGGCGGAAAAGTAAGCATTTACCTTGTTATCGCATATCCTAAAATAATGGTACAAATCAAAAGAATAATGGGAACGCATAATGGTGCGTGTGATAACGTTTACATATTGCAACACACGTGGATACAAAATATATAATAATTTCAACGTTCTAGGCAACAACATCCAGATATGACAATGTCCTGAGCCTTATTCAAAAATCCAAATGCGATGCGTCCATTTCAGACTCAGAATCCGGGAGTGCAGGTACAAAATGCATCAGCAGAGTTCAGCTCATTCTTGTAAAACTGCTGCTTGGTAAAATGCTGTTTGGTAAACATCGTACTACAACTTCCACATCCTTCTTTGAATCTTTGATTCCCGATTTGGCTAGCTCTTTGAAGGAGAACAGAATGGTGTCCAATTGTGGTGCCTGCGCCGAATACGCTTATCCGTCTTCACCACTATATGTTTCCGAAACTGACACAGATCCATGTGGGTCTTTGTTTATCCCTCCGTCTTGCCGATTTTCTAGTAAATCCGAAAACCGGATTCGAATTTGAAATCCGGATTACGAATCAGAACTTTGAATTTTCAAACCTGACATCTGATACCCGGATTTCAATGCGAATCCGGGTATCGGAAATATGATTTTTTTTTTATAATCCGAATTTGCCCAAAGTCTCTTTTATCTTAGCAGACATAACCGTTGGACGTTGGGGTCGCGGTGGCTCAGTGGTAGAGTGATCACCTCCGGTGCTTGAGGTCCCTGGTTCGAGCCCAACTCTCGCCCTGTTGACTTCGTGGTGGAAAAAACACCGTGTTCGTGTGTTTTCTAGGGGTTCTCCCGTTTTCTCCCACTTTCTTCATTCCATCATTTCATTCATCTCTCATCATCACCGTCTCCTTTAGCCTCACCGGCATAACTATGGGACGTAAAATCTAAAAATTTCCTTTCATTTTCCGTTGGACGTTAAACTGTCAAAACCCAAAACGAACGGTATTGACCCAAATCCAGATTTTTGCAAGCACTATTTTAATTTCCACATTAACATCGAAGAAACAAACGAAACACTACATTTCTCCTTGATTTCGCTACACTTTTTTTAGAGCACGAGTTTCCTTTCTCTTTCGTCCTTTTCTCTTCCGTCGATCTTCGACTGCTTCGATTTAGCAGGTTACGGAACAAAACTGTCAAATATGTAACCGTATCAGTGCTTTTATTTCAACCGACCCTTGAAAACCAAGTTACACACATATCACATCGCCCTCTTGCATCTACCACTAATTGCTTTACTAACCGCAGACAGTGGCGCCCTCGGTTAACCGCATCGGAAAACGGTGACTCGACTAATGAATTTTGTTTTTCATACAACTGACGCTTCGAACACGCACTAGAAACAACGGTAAAAGAAGATAAATCTGCATGCATTATTTTTCTATGTGCGAGGCCTGCCTGTTTATGGTTTGTTTTCAACCGACCTGGTTTCCGTATATTTCGCTATAAATTTCCACATTGCACTATGGGAAATGGGCTCCCGTTGTGGGTGACGTGCGTTGAAATCGTCTGCGATATGGCTGTTGCTGCGCTCTCCTGAAATCAACACGATCTCTATCCGCTCATCCCTTGCTAGTGCCATTCCGTGTTACAACTAGGGCTGTTCCGATAATCGAGTAATCGATAACAATTCGATAAAATTTCAAAACCGTTTCTTCGATAAAGAATTTTAATTTTATCGAATTATCGAACTTTCGAGACTCTCGAATTGTTTGAGACTCTCGAAATGTTTGAGACTCTCGAATTGATTTGAGACTCTCGAATTGTTTGAGACCCTCGAAATGTTTGAGACTCTCGAAATGTTTGAGACTCTCGAAACGTTTGAGACACTCGAAGTGTTTGAGACACTCGAAGTGTTAGAAACATTCAACGAGTTTCGAACATTCCTTTTGGCATCCCCGGAGCCCGCCCCCCATGAAATTATAAGCCTGTAACTTGTAGGTGACTAAAGTCAGTAATTGTGCAAAGAATACGCGATTTGGTTCATCAGCTTAGAATATTAGCATGATTATACTTTGTCACTCTCCCATTGCTTCCATTTTCTTTTGTCCACCATGTTGAAATGAAACTTGACAACTTTTACCATGCCGGTTCTGTTTGTCGCACTAACTTACAATGTTAGTGCCTGCAAATGCGCATCGCTCTATCTGGTGCCCTTTACATGGCATAGACACACACACACAGTGCGCGAGCCGTTACTTTAGCCCGTCCCTTCTAATAGGGTGGGCTAAAAAGGAAAGGAAAAAATGGGTCAGAGTGGACTGCTCGACAGCTATAAGGTTTGAATTCAATTTTTTTGGAAAGTCATGTTAACATCTAGTAGTATCCATCCCCTCTCCTATTGGGCGATATTGATAAATTCTAAACCTTTCAAATTACAGGTAAAATATCAATCATTAATAAGCACTTTTCCTTCATACCTGACATAATTATTATTAATTTCTACATTGTTATAGGCACTTAAGATTTCATGCCAACCTTGCTAGCAAAGAGGGTTAGCTTGCTGCACTCCGAAGCTAGGGATCCCTGATTCAAATGTCAGTCAGGCATATATATTTCTATTGGTGCCATTAGCCTCGCGCATAAGAGACAGGCCTAAAACCACATCAATAAAAGAAATCATGATTGACAAAATTTAGTGACATTCGAAAATTTTTGAATACTCGGCCAATGAAGTTTCGTAATGGTTCGACAATAAATGAAATGTCAGTAATATTGAAAGTTTGGATAATGCTCGAAATTTCGATAATATCCAAAGTTTCGACAATACCAGAAATTTTGTTAATATTCGAAGTTTCGAGTACACCTGAAATTTCTGTAATAATCAAATTTTCAAAATTACCTGAAATTTTGATAACACTAGAACTTTCAAATATCCGAAACATCGATAATATTCGAACTTTTGATAAGGCTCGAAACTTTGATCATATTCAAACTTTCGATAATACTCGAAACTTCGATAATATATGTACTTTCAATTAGTAATAGGTAGTTCCGGAACGATTCGTTCCAAAACAACGAATCCTTTAGTGGAATGAAAGATCGAATCTCTGAAAGGAACCTGATTGACTGGCGGAATCAAAAGACGGATTCGCTCAGAAGAAAGAAGAGACGGATTGAGGCAGTGGATTCGGTTAATGGAACTAGAGGACCGAACCAAACAACACAAGTTCAAGAGTAGACCCAGTTGATGGATTGATGGAATCAGACAAAAGCAATACTGCGGAACAGATGGACAATGTATGACAGAGAAAGAGGGCCTACTGCTCATGCATACAAACACCCAAGTTTTCTTTGTGATTTTTGTGTCCCTTCTAAGAACATTCTGATAACGAAACTCCTCTACCAATGGAGGCAGTGGAGAGGGTGGCAACTAGTCTTATCAGAATGTTTGTTGACTTTCTTCTCTTCCACAGGTGTTCAGGATTACCAGGTATACTGATTTTTTTGTATTGCAATTCAGAAAATGAGTTTTTTGTGTAATCTATATTGATGCATCGTCATGTATCCTAATGTAAAATTCACAATCGATTGTTTGATTGGGTATTAATATTACAGTTCAATACAAAAGCTATATGGGATAAGCCCATAAAGTGAGATTCAAAACATTACTCTGACTTTTCTCAAAGGCAAGCACCTTCATTGGGATCAAAACAAGAACCAAACGAATATTAACCACTTCGCTTAGCTCTAAGTTAAACTAAAAGTGTTTCATTACGAATAAAAAAATTGTTAAAAGGTTAGGATATGTAAAAAACAAATATTCTGTCAAACAGAAGATTTCTTTTTTACATATCCTAAACTTTTAACCATTTTTTAATCTTCCTTCATGTTTTTTTTATCATTTTTGGAGTCTATCACAGGCTGAAGAAGGAAGTTGCATCTTCCGAAAGCACTACCTGTTCCATGTAAAAGAAAATTCTGCTACATATATTTTTTTGCGGTGAGTAATAGCCTTTATGCTTTTTCTCATTGAATATAATCACCACTCGCAATATTGTAAAATTTATTTCCGTTTTTCATCTTCATTAAACTCAGTGATGATTTCAAAGCTTCCCCGAGTAGACTTACCATTCGTCCGGGATTCAAGCCTGTGTACGGAAAATTGTCTGGAATTGACTAATGTCTGAAATCTTAAGGGGGAATGGAAGGCCGGGAAATTTCGCTACGTTTGGTCAAGTGATTGGCTTGCAAATTGTCTTGTGTTGATATTTATGAAAAATCAATAGCAATAAGGTGTTCTTCGGAAGAATACTTTACTCAGAAAAATAATTGAGACAATAATATATAAATATGTTTTAAGTAAAGAAAATGAGCATAAGCATTTTTGGAACTTAAGGTTAGACTTTCTTTTAACTTCTCAATAAACATACGCCATTCTTTAAAAAAAAAATGTCTGGGATTGGTGTCCAGAAATTATGGTAATCATACCCTGGGAAATTTTGAATACACAGAGGGTGAAAGTAGCAAAAATACTGGTAACCCACGGTGAACACGATCAGAGATATGTTTGTGGGGGAATGTCCCTCTTGAACAACCCCCTGAAATCGCCACTAATTTTATTATTATTATTATTATTATTATTATTATTATTATTATTATTATTATTATTATTATTATTACTGAAAGGCGAAATGGGGTGTTTGCGCCAAAAGCATCATCATATCTGATTGCGGCAATGTGTGAACTAGAGGCCATTGAGAGAGAGAAAACATGACAGAAGATAAAGCATTTGACTTAAAAATAGAATTTTCCCACAAAATTTTAGCAACACCGCACATCATTAATATGGTTGAGGTGTTGGACCGTGTACTATATCGTACGAAGAGCAAGTTACCGTATTTGTACGTTTAAGACCATATGTCTGGCAACACTGACACGATAGGTAGTCAGCAAATAACAAACAAGAGTTTGAATTCAGGAAGAAATTAAACTTCCTGTGTGTGTGTGGGGGGGGGTATCTCTATGTGTCTGTCGAAAAAGCAGTCCCTTTCTGCATGCTTTCTTTTCTCTTCACAAATCCAACTTCGCAATAACTAATCAGCTGATAAAAGTTGTCTGACTAGTTTGGCTGCAAGAAGGAATCATTGGCTGCAAGAAACTTTAAATAATACTCGAACCTTCAATAACCCGAAACTTCGATAATATTCGAAATTTCGATAATACCCGAAACTTCGATAATACTCGAAATTTCGATAATACCCGAAACTTCGATAATACTCGAAATTTCGATAATACCCGAAACTTCGATAATACTCGAAATTTCGATAATACCCGAAACTTCGATAATACCCGAAACTTTGATAATACCCGAAACTTTGATAATACTCGAAATTTCGATAATTTCAAATACTCGAACGGTTTCGAGTAACCGATGACAATTCGATAAATTTTCACTCCCGAAATTCGATAGGTCCTCAGCCTTATCGAACACCTTTAGTTACAACACCTTAAATAAAACAAAATCGGTTAAAGCTTTGCAACGGTTGGTGGTAGAGTCAAAAACATTTCACCACTGGATTTCTGAAAAAAAAAATCAGTCCTTTATCACACGATAGGGTTCCCACTGAGAATAAGTTCACGCCATTTCAAGATGGTGGATTTCAATATGGCGTCCAATGATGTCATATGCCTCCAAAGATCGTCCCCCTCGTCTATAATCATTACTTTTTACTTTTAAAAAAATTCTTAACGCAGTAAAATAATAAATCTTTAATATTCACGTGTACAATATACATAGACATCAGAAAAAATACTAAAATCCAGCTAAAAAGGTATCCCACAAAGTGCTGAATGCTACATCTATGCATGGTGAAACCAGAAACAATATAACTATAGGTTGGAGGTATAAGAAATGATAGCTCTTTCCTCAGCAGCATTGTTTCACTATACGCCTGCTAGTTGGACAACCAACATGACAGTTTCTCTGGTTGCGGATCTACTTGCAAAAATTTGCACTGGTGTTTGTCTATTTCTCATGACGCCTGCCCATACCAAAACAGTAGTGCCATCCTTTCTCATTGAGGGGTGTTCGGTGAATGGTAACATGTTCCTCGTTCTTGCCACAGCAATTGATTGCCATAATCGTTGGACACTGACTCATTTGCGTGACTCATTTGCGTTGTGAGTCGTGACTCATTTGCGAACATAGCATTTGTCCAGTTCCCCTCCTTCCAATCACGATTTGCAATACAGTTCTGTAATCTGGCACGACAGTGGGTGGTGGATATTAGAGCACACTTAACGGGCTTCTGTGCATATAACCGGAAATTATTGAGTCGTCGTGAAATTGTTCGGGGTAACACAAGAACACCCAACGCCCCGGAGATTTAACTGGCAATTTGCGCAGAAGTGGCACCTCTATTCCTGCTGGCCAATTGGTCAATGCAGCTCTTACCACGACCTGCACAATGCACGCGTACAGCCGTCCTCTGGTTATAGAAGCTTTCTTCAGTCGGGAAATCACTTTGTGAAATTCCCATCACACGTGCAATTTCTGTAACGCTTTAATCTACCTCAAGACAACCAACAGGTCTTCCACGATCGTAATCACTGAGATGAACACTTTGCGCCATTTTTCAACAGACCAATTAGCTTGCATTACAGTATTGTCAGGGGTGCCCACAAGGGGGGGCTATGACGCAAACTGCGTCATTGAAATATTTGGGGGGGGTAAAAATCTATATAAATATGTTTTAGGAGGTGTAAAAATTAATCGAAAAGATTTTTTTTATGGAAGAACACCTACGGTAGACAATTAAGGGGGGTGCGTCATGTACATGATGGGGGTGGGCACCACTGGTATTGTTCTCATAACAGCAGCTGTCGTGTTTGGTCGTGTCTTTTGAGTGCCTCTCTCTCACTCAGTCTGGCCTTTGTTCTTGAGCAGAAACCTCTCATAGCACGGTTGCCTCTCCTCTTGGATGCAATGGCTCCCTAGTACCCTGTACATATATATTTACTCCTTTACATAGTAAAAAAGTTGCTTTCTCAAAACTTATGACTAAAAATGTGTTTCATCCCTAGCAATTGTCAGCCAGTGTACTATGTAACAAAATGAAGGTTCAAATAAAGTCTCTAGATGGTAAAGTTAAAATCCTGAAAACTAAAACAGCTATACTAATACGTTTATGTAATTTGAACACATATGTTTCTTTCTTTCTTTCTTTCTTACTAATAATATCTGTAAAGTGA
This sequence comes from Thermobia domestica, assembly GCF_964235325.1. NCBI lineage: Eukaryota > Metazoa > Arthropoda > Insecta > Zygentoma > Lepismatidae > Thermobia > Thermobia domestica. The sequence continues at coordinate 112,689,064 of NC_137459.1, read as the reverse complement.
AATGATATTTAGTTCATTACATGTGTTATTTTCAAACATGTTCATTCACGTGAACTATGGGGCCTTAAGTCTAGACCCGCGATTGAGTTTTCAAGGTGAGATTTCTTGCCTAAAGTTCGAAAGAACATATTTTCAGTCTCATTAAGAGACTTTCTACTCGCTCAAAATTTTCTGCACCGTTTGTAAATTCATTCCATAGAATACTGTGATTGTGTGACGGAGACCACAGTATATTTTATGAGGTTTCAGGTTTCTTTAAAATAAAATAGTACAAAACCCCAGCTATTTTCCTTGGCTAGCGTGTAATCAGTGAAGTGGTAAGAACATACAGACTATTTAGTATATTTTCCAAGTGGAAAAAAAAGTAGCTTTTTCCTAACAAGGGAGGGTCACGAAGTACCTCCGATGAGGTCCGAACGAGATAATTGTGTTTGCATTTGATATGTTATAACTAGACGAATCCCGAAGTTATACGTGTCGCCGGGCGGGATATCGTGAGTTACAACATATTTTGTAATGTAATAGCTACAAAAAAAATGCCTGGTAGAATAGTTTGAACCGAGTCATTTGTTCGGAAATGGTTGGGTAAATGGGAAACTCGGCGAACACGTATCCCATCATTTTCAAGGACACACTTTTTAAGGTTAAAAAAAAAGTTGGCCCCAGGGTTCCCCGCAGGGTTCCAGACGGGACCCAACTCAAAATTTTCAAATGACAAGAAGGGTTAACTAGCGCAACGTTTGGAAGCTGTTGTAAAATGAAAGAAAATGGAGCAAATCTCGACTTTCTACGACAAACCTGTGCAAAATGGCGGCGGGTCAAAATGTAAACAAAAACTTAATTGAAAAGTCCATGGCCACCCCTATAAATCGTAAACGGGAGATAAATGTGAAAACATGAAATAAAGTATGGCATTATTTTCGAAGTACAATGGCTTAAGTTAAAACATCTTGTCCCAGGGCTTCCACAGGGTTCTCGATGAGATCCAACTAAAATGTTTCAAATGGCAAGAGAGATAAAGTTGCACATCGTTTGGAAGCTGTTGATGAAAGATCGAGCAAGTTTCGAATTTCTACGACAACCCTGTGCAAAATGGCTGCGGGTCGAAATGTAAACAGAAGCTTAATTTAAAATCTATGGCTACCTTGAATCCAAGATGGCCGTTTAAAAATGATATCGAAAGGATAGGCATACCAAACTTCTGAAGCTAGGAAAACCAAATTTGGCATGAATGTTGATCAGTAGGTGACGAAAAGATGTGATATGTTAAAAAAACGCGACATCTTGAGTTCAAAATGCAGCAGTATGTATCGAATGCATGTCCAGCTCAAACCACTGGTGTTGGAGGAGCGAAATATGGTATTAGCGTTTATGGTTAATACCAGATATCCACAAAATATCAAAGAGTATCATCTGCAACCCAATATGGCTGCCAGCGTAAAAAATGAATTTGTATATAAATACGTTATTTCTTGGAATATTGTGACAAACTAACAAAGTTTGCGCAGCTCGAGGTACTGAAATGATTTATACGTGGTTTGGTACTGCTCGCCAATTTTGTAAATGAACGTTTTTTTCATTTATTTATTTGCTATTGCTTGAAATGTTGTGATCAAACCAACGAATGGTATACAAATGTAACCATCACGAATACGTTACAATAGAGCCCCCAACCTGACTTGTGCAGCAAGTCATTTATGTATGAATTATGCATGAAGAAACTAGAAAAGTTCCGAAGTATGAACTTTTGTTTAGCAGTATGAATAAGAAGTCAGAGTTCTGTGTTCATCGCATATTCGTTATATGGAGTTAAATGATATCGCGAGAGAAACGTGATGGACGTGTATTAGGAACAAAATATATATGCGTTGTTATGTAATGAACTAATAGTTGGAGTGAATAGAAATTCAATTGTTCTTTAGTATTCCTATTGCTTCTAAATACATAATAGAGAAAATAGGTATTTAGATTTTACTGTTATGAACTACATAGGTTTTAAATGGGTGGACACAGATTTTCAATTAAGCTTCTGTTTACGTTTTGAGCCGCCGTCATTTTGCACAAGGTTGCCGTAGGAAGTCGAGACTTGCTCCATCTTCTTTCATTTAACAACAGCTTCCAAACGATGTGCTACTTAACCCCTCCTGCTATTTGGAACATTTTAGTTGGATCCCACCTAGGACCCTATGGGGAACCTGGGACAAGACGTTTTAACCTAAATCATTGTACTTTGAAAATAATGCACACTTCCCTTCCTGTTTTCACATTTGTCTCACCGTTTTCGATTTATAGGGGCGGCCATAGACTTTTCAACTAAGTGTTTGTTTACATTTTGCCCCGCCGCCATTTTCCACAGGGTTGTCATAGAAATTCCATACTTGCTCCATTTTCTTTAATTTTACAAGAACTTCAAAACGATGCGCTACTTAACGCCCCTTGCCATTTGAAAATGTTGAGTTGGACCCCGTCTGTGACCCTGGGCAATATTTTTTTATCCCAAAAAGTGTGTTCTTCAAAATGATGGAATACAAGTTCGCCGAGCTTTCCATTTACCCAATCTTTTCCGAACAAATGACTTGGTTCAAACTATTCTGCCACCTTTGTAGCCAGCTATTTTGCCAGGTTTTTTTCATTTGTAACGTACGATATTCCGCCCCTTGGCACGTATAACTTTGGGGTTCGTCTAGTTATAATATATCAAATGCAAACAAGTGTCTCGTTCGGATCTCAGCGGAGCCACTTCGTGACCCTCACTTGTAAAAATGTGATACAGACAAGGGAACACCATTTAAAATACAAGCAGTCCGTACAAATTACAGACGTTTGTCAACCTTGTTCATATCATGCCAGTTCATCAGAGTACTATGTTTATCAATGTTACTAAAACTCATGATACTTAATCCATGATTTCACAAGTAAAGGGTCCAAATGGATGAATCGAGTTGCGGGATGAGACATAGTGCGCCTGATAGAAGATGTGAAAATATGTGTATGTACAAACTTATAGCGGCTGAGCGCCATACGAAACGGAGGGAGAAGGACTATGCTATGTTATAAAAATACATCAAATAAATTGTTGAATCGTAAAAAATAGTGAAAGATAGACAATTCAAATGGTTGTAGTTTCACATGTTGGCAAGAGAAAAATGGACAGAGTAGATCACGAATCTCCGCCGCCATCTTGAAATCCTCCATTTTGAAGTATGTGATTATTTTTTTTTTAATATAATGTAGTCATATGGCATATCAAATAGGGGCATCATTTTCCCAAAAGGTCAGTTATGAACTTTAGTGTTCGTTATCTGTACTTATTTGGAAGATTTATGATCATCTTTATAGTTATTTACGAAAACCTAGGACTATCAACAACATCACCTTCTTCATCAGGTTCCAAGTCGTCATCGATCACTAATGTTTGTATTTCACTTACTACACTTTCGTTTTCTTCCAACAACTTTTTAATTCCTTCAAACACATTGTAGTTCTCCGATGGTGTATCATTATTGCAAATTCCGAACTCGCGAACCAACATTGTCACAATAATCGAATGATTCATATTTCAAACAAACCGATCAAACATAATGCTACAAGATGGACACTCGAGAAAGCCACCTCACGCGATAACTTGTTTTCCGCTACAATTTCATTGCTGTATTCTACTACAGTAGTACACTTTTCATCCAGATATTAGATGCTACGCTCGTCCCTAAGTAGTGGAAAAAATAATGACTTATTTCAATACGTAATAATTGTATTCCAATCTATCAGGTTTTATTGTGTTATGGTCTATATTAGTAAGTATGTCATTTAACAGAAGGTAGATATATTAACACCACATTGTTTTCGACTAAAAGCGCAAAACACAAGGAAGACATGCGGAACCGGTTCTTCTAGATCGGAACAGTTCTATTCGTCACTATATGAAGCAAATTGGAAGTAATGTCATAAATAATAACGCAATAATATACAACTTGGATATCACATTTACTGTTAATTTCTTTGTCTTGTAGATATGTTTAACTTACATGTGTTTTCGTGATAATCCAAACTTTCAGCATACGAGTGTCAGTCTCCTGGATTTCCATAAATAACTATAAAGAGGATCCTAAATCTTCCAAAAAAAAGTACATATTACGAACACGAAAGTTCATAATTGACTTTTTTTTGAGAACATGCTGGCCCTAATTGATATATCATATGACTACCTTATATTTAAAAAAAAAATCACAGATTTCAAAATGGAGGATTTCAAGATGGCGGCGGCGATTCGTGATCTACTCTGTCCATTTTTCTCTTGCCAATATGTGGAACTACAACAATTTGAATTGTCTATCTTTCACTATATTTACGATTCAACAGTTTATTTGATGTATTTCTATAATGTAGCATAGCCCTTCTCCAACCAACTTTAACACCCTCCCCCTCCTTTTCGTATGGCGCTCAGCCGCTAAAACTTTGCACATATACATATTTTCACATCCTCTATCTGGCGCACTGTCTCATCCCGCCACTCGATTCATCCATTTGGACCCTTTACTTGTCAGTTACGTTTAGTCTATACACTGATATTTTGCGCTGGTCATATTCTTTGTACGAAACAAAATGAACATGTATTAAAATAAAATAAGCACATAACAATAAGATGTTTCAAACAGTTTTGGTTAACTTCAAAAATTTAATCTACGTTTGACGTGTTTGTTAGTTAATGGACAGCATTCCAATGTGTATGCACGAAATGATTCAACAGTATGCTCATACTGAAAATTCAAAGCAAAGATTTACTTTTTAAACATAAAGAAAAGTTATTTTATGTCAGCGAGACAAGATACAAATATTTGAGAAGAATGAGGCAGTACCCTTTTCCTTATTTTTCATTCTCACACATTCTTATCACAGCTGAAATCATCGTCGCATCCCTTTCACTATTTATTTAACCATTTTCTTCTTTCTTACTGAGATACAAGTGATAGAGGAAACGAAGACTTCGTAATGTAGTAACATACAAAGAGAAATGCTGTGGTATTCTATCTTCCCTATGTAGAAAAGCTGGCATTTGTTTACCAATGTAGTGAGTAGCATTGAAATAACCCTGGAGCATTTTCTTTATGTTTCGTACTAACCAATCACTCTGAGAAAAGTCTGTTCTCTGGACAGCGGGATATTGTACAAATACGGAATCATCTTGCTTACTACATAAATCAATACGAACCATACGTTATCCGTTATCCGTGCTGCATAGGTACTGCCCTGAGATGTTACATCATGCCGTTGCAGGATGTCTGATACCTAAATGTCTTTCATATATTGCATACATATATGTATGTTACCTTCGTCAGCTATAGGCCTATGATATATATTTCGTCTACAATCTTGATAACGTTGAAATGTTGATAAATATTGCTGTGAGGCTAGTAGGTGAAATAGAAATAGGCCAAACAGGAAGGAATCAAATCGTTGACACGATTAATACAACTAGGGCTTTTGGTTTTGCAGAAAGATCCCTCTGTTTCCACTAACAAGTCCTTAGTAGTATCTTCAGAAGCAATGCTGTCGTCTTCGCTCTCTCCATCATCTAGTTCATTTTCACTTCCTTTGAAATCGAACACTTCAAATTGCGAATCCTTGTTGTCACTGGTGCTGTGGAAATCGTTTTAAAAGAAAAAACGAAAACCGGTTTTTGAAAAAAGTGAAATTTCATAAAACCGAAATGTCGGTTTGAAAACCGCTTTTGCGGTTTCGGTTTTGAAAGGTTTTCTCAAAAACCGAAAACCGCAAATGTCTCAAAAATTCGACAGCACTAGTTGTCTCATGTATTCGTTTTTTTTTTTTTTTTTGACATATTAGCTGAGCAAGCACCAACCGCCGAGAGTTTTGAACGCAACAGAGATTAACTCAACAATGCTATAATAAAGGTTTTTACAAATCTGTTTAATGCCACACGGGTAAGACATGCGGTACATTGCTGTAAACAATTGCAAGTTGCAATCCTTTTTTAAGAAGCAATCGCGCCGAAACAAAGCACTACTCCTCTCCCTCTCTTTCTGAAATGAGAGAATAGACAATATTACCCAGTCCTGTCCATTATATAGTCTTTTTAAAAAGCACTGCCTTTTCTTCCAGCGCAGCACATACAAACACCGGGGTTTCAATAGCACGATTGTGTGTGTGTGTGCGTTAGTCTTGGGAAATAACGCGTTACATTTTTTCCAGAGTAACTGTAACGGTATATATATCGGTTTGACCGGTAACTTAGTCGGATATTATATCTCTGATGTGTGCTAAATAGTTGGAATTTGCTGCACATATTCGGGTTTGCCTTGTATTTTTAAAGCAAATGGAAATGCAAAATTGGTGAGACTGCTTATCTTAGAAAGCTGCGTTATATTTCTTTCTACCGAATGATTGTACTAAATGGCTTATTTACATTTTAAATATTTGATAATGAAGGCTTAATTTATCCATTGTGATGCGTCTAAACGCTCTTTCATATTACTGTGAAGCCATAAACAGAGCTTGATTCAGGAAAAAAAAAGTAATTCCAAAGGCGCAAGCTACAGTCATTTGCCACCCACTACGACAAACAGCTTTTCGTCTGTAGAAAAATATCCTCCCATATGATCCAGCCATTATTGCCGTTCTTCTAAATAGTACGTTTGTAGCTTTTGGTTTTAGCTACGCACATCACGACGACAAGCTTAAACATTCGCTAAATTCCACTTTTCCTCCGAGTCACTAATGCATGAAAAAGATTCTTTTGAGAAAGAGGTGTCCCTAAGTATTATAATCGACTTTAAAAATGCAAAGAAAAATATCGGTAAACAACCATAACGTTTTCCAAACAAAGCGACACCGTTGTTTTCTTTCCACCGAAGAGGGACAGAAAATTGTTAACGTGACCAAGCACAATATTGTTGACGTCAACGACGAAGCCTTTCAGAACGTGAAGACTTTTCTGGTAGAACACCGGAAAAAACAAATCATCTTTGTTAGATAATGATTAGGATGGAATATTTCTAAATGCTGTTTCATGAATAAAAGTAATTCATAGAAGTCTAGGAATTAAAAAAAAATCCATGGAAGCTTTTATTTTTTTCTTTTAGGATTCATAAATTGTGTATTTTCGTTATTTCCTAGTGCATTAGTCAATGTTAATATTGACTATGCTGTTCAGAAGCACAGGCTCAGGAAGTTTCCTACTTCACACATCATAAATCAAAATGCTAGAACGATATTTTTTCTTAATTATTCTAACTGAAGCAAGTTTTAAGTGATTAGCATTTATCATGGCAGTTCCTTCCTGTTCTGCCTAATGATTCTCTAGCACTTTGTAACACAATATTTTATATAATCTTACCTTTAGGAAGAACAGGAACTTCTTCATATATATGCTGTGATTCATTACGAAAAAAAAACAAAACAAGTCATATAGTAATATTGAAAAAAAAAAAACACTTCCCATAAGCTCGATCTTTAGCATAAACTTTCTGCGGAAGATCACCCTGAAGACGTCATTGTAACATAAGTTTTGCAGGAAAAAACAATCCTAATGAGTCGTGCACTATGGTGCAGCACCTATAGTATGGTATGAGTGTAAGATCAAATATCTAGACTTTGCTTTCTTTCAAATGTTACTGTATTATTGTATACCAACTCATAGTCGGTAGGATTCTTTTCATCATGGCCTATTTCTCTCATTTTATTCATTTTATGGCCATTAAGTAGAAAACTTAAACACAATAAAGACTCTACCAACAAGAAGGTAAATTTTATTTGAAATTGAAATTAAATTTGTATGCAATTTATTATTGGAAAGGCATTTAAAACTTAATGCTTAATCATATTTATAAAACAGCTCCGATTAAATAATATAGTATAAGTCATTCAATTTACGTAGCTTTTGGCAGCTAGTAAGAACAACCGAATCAAACGCCTGTAATGTCTCCTTATTTGAAATAAGCAACTTAGTAATATTTCCCATAAGTAGAAGCTTTGCTTTGTATATACTTAAACACAAACAAACTATTAGCTGAGCTGAACAATGTATTCACATAAAAAAAATGCATATGTGTTGAAGCCAAAGTGTTAGTTGGCGAAACTGTAACGCGTCCGTAGTTTTTAAATGTGAATATATTGTTTTTCTCAGCAAATAGTTTGTTTGTGTTTAATTAATTTAGGTATCAATATGGAAAAATAGTTGGCCAACTACAATCAAGAAGTAGTTGACATTTAGCTTTGGTCTATAAGAAGCAAGTATTTTTTTGCCATTTAGAATTACTTCGGTGACCAAATTGAATGTCAAAGAAGTATTGTTTGTAATAGGTCCACATTTTAAATTAGAACTGTTCTATAAATTGTGTAGAATTATCTAAATGCTTTCCACTAAGACATGCACATTATATTTACTCTGAATTTCAAATAAAATTTACTACCTTTGGTGTTAGTAAATTAAGGAAAATATGTATAGCCCATTGTAGGTACTGCATCATAGTACAATTGCTTTTACTTAAAAGTTAATGTTACAACGAACAGTTTAGCGAGTGGTTTTTGCACGAAACTAAGGTAGCATACATGTTATGGTGGGTCGAGACAAACACATTTCTTCAAGTTCGATATTTTAATACTCCTTGAAAAATGACCTCCCACAAAAATAAATATCATCCTTATTACAAAAAATGTACATTCAACTTCAGTAATTCAGAATTAATCGAATGGAATCGAATCAAACGTGACAGTTCCATATACTGTAGTTGCAAATATTGTGTCTATCTTAAGAACTTTTGGGCATAACCATAAAGAACCGCATCTGACGCACTTGAACATGAATTTTCTCCATTTCCGTAAATTACGCTTAACAATATAATAAGGAAGGCGCGTCAGCAGTAAACTGGTAAAAAATGGCAAACGGAAAATGGAAACTGATTATCAAAATAGACATTGAACATAGACCTATAAATACTGAAATAGACTCTGAAGAAAGTATAGTGGCGGACATGAAATAAGAACAAATAAAATAAAATGAAATAAAATGTCGCATTACAAGGAGGCTGAGCAACATTTTTACAAATGCAAACTTAATGATATAAGTACTTTGTTAAAGGGAGTTGCATACAATTTTAAATTCTAAATTTCTTGATCCTGTGGAAACTGAAGTTGTTCAGATTTTCTTCAAAATAATTCCTATGAGGCAAACATATACGCCGAAATTTATTTTGGAATAGTTCAAATCCAATCTGAGGATAAATTATATTAAAAATTGTAAAATCGCCAATAAAATTAGCCTAAATTTATACAAAAGTCAGGATTTCGGAGGGCACGTCAAAGACCCTTCCCCTCCTGTGATTCAGTCTGCAAGTGGATTTCTGAGGAACGTTATGCAGTAGACTTATTTGTTGACGCTGAATACTTTGAAATAACTTTGAGCTAAAATTAAGAACTATTGTCTTTATTAATTCTGTTGTAAGTTGAATATATTATAATGAACATATCTCATTCTATGAACGCACTCCAAAATCTTTCTGTTATTGTCTCAATAATGTATTTTAACAATTTTACGTTATGGCATGGTAACTACACTACGGTACTTCGAGTGTAACATCACAAAATTCAAAGTACCTTTAAAAAAATATCAAGTTTTATTTTATTTTTACTACGTGAACTAGTTCTCCCTTTTTCTTCATTACTAATATATGATTAATGCTCTCAAATATTTTTTACACCAAAACATCCATTACAAGCAAATGTCTTCATACCGAGAGTTCTGCACCGAAACGTTCTACACCAAAACGTCCTAGAGAGATTTGGAGTTTATTGTAAAAAAAAAAAAAAATCAATATGATATACAACCAATGTGATATACAACACACCACGTATGCAGAAACCAAAACATATTCATTCAGGGATGTAGCTAGCAAGTTATTACGTGGGAAAATGACACAATGTGTTAGTAATGAAGAAAGAAGAATGTTGTATTTCAAGTCTGAGTAACTTGACAAATAGTTATTGGAAAACTGTTAATAAAACAAACCTATACCAAAAAAGAAAAACAAATAATACAAACATTTCTACAAGTCCCATTTGAATGTCGTGAACAGGCATTCCATCAATCAGAGATAAGCATTTGTTTACGTTTTCTAATTTTGGCCAGTCACAAACAAGCATTTGTTTACATCTTTCAGGTAGATAATTCTTTTTGCCATTGATAATTATTTTTTTCTTTGTTTTTGAATGGTAAAATACTATGTTATAACGCTTAAATTCCATACAACTGAAGAGTAAGGAGATATACACTTCCTTACTGTGCCTATAGTAATAATTGATATTTAGGCTAAGAGCAGAGATCGGTAAATTAACCATACAGTATAATAATGATTGTCCGCTTATGTAATATGCCACCTAATCTGTTAGGTCATATTGTTCCAATTTATATATATTTATGTTACCATTATTCTTAATATTTCAACTTCTATATGGAAAAATGTTGACCGAATTATCTTAATATCAAAAGATATTTTTCAAATACAAATTTTCTTATTATTACATTTAATAATTGCCCATGTCATGAGAGAGAATCAATCCACGTTTTCGCAAGGGCAGTTACTTATGTCTTTAACTATTATTGTTCAGTTACTTGCACTCTCGCAACCAGAAGGATAAGATCTCCTCGGCAAAGTTATAGGCGGCAAACATATATCGCGTAGATATATTTGCAGTAAAATAATGGTGATCTATGATTGCTAATTTGACTTCAGAGAATCTGAAATGATATCAGAAAAATCAAGAGGTCTTCACAGCAACTGCAATTGTCGAAAAAATAATTAGTATTCAATTTCCCTTAGATCTAAATATCCCTTTTTACGAAGATGAGGCAGAAAGGGAATTAGGCAGAACAGGAATTCATGTTCTGTCTAATAATCAGGTTAGATAAAAATGTGTTAGAAAGTGCTGGAGGGTCATTAGGAAAAATAGGAATTAGGCATGACAGCAGGACACAGTTATGGCACGTGAAAAAATAAATAAAAGCATGCAAAGTTGACGTTTAGAGAAACCCATTGTCGAAATTTTCACTATTGAACATAACCGTGGTAGTTCTGGACATAGGCTACACAAACTCTAACAAATGCAAAGCAAACATTTTGGAAACCTTTACTTACTCTATCTAATGCGTAATATTTAATTGGGTGTACGTATGCATCGTGTTCCTTAAAATTATCTCAACGATACATTACATTGCTATACCACAGGGTTCAAGAGGGGCTTTAAATTTGTTGTCAAAACAGTAGAACATCTCAAGAATTTTTCAAATATAGAGATGAAAACTTAGCATTTAAACCCTCTATAAAAATAGCAAAGTTTCCAGGTGTTGATAAAATAAAAGTAGGAGAGGTGAGCAATTTCTATAGTATTTTAGAATTTGTGTGTTGCATTTTCACGAGAAAAGGACTGAAGTACTTGAACTATTAGCATAGCACTTGGTTCCATCTAAGCTGTAATTCATTTGACTGGAAAACGTACTTAGTTGAAGGAAGAGGATGCAAATCAGCCTTCCAAATATTTTCCATAAACCTTATTATTTTTGCAGGAAGAATAGACATTGTGACTATTACAATAACAGTCAGTATACAATTTTCACACGTAAGTAATTCATTTTGTTAATATCTTACATTTTATCGTAAGATATTACGATATTGAAAATATATCAATGACATATGGAATTGGATTTCAGTGTTAAAATTTTGAAACTAATAATTGCTGCAAAGGGTATTTAACAATAGACACACCATGAGAAACAAAATTCCACTATTTGAGAATCCAAAAGTAAAGGATAATAATAAACAGCTGGTAACTACAACTATGTCAAGTCAAAATTTCGAGTTGTGCATAAAGAAAACATATTTATCATGGGATTTCAGTTATGCAAACATAAGTTTGTGTGTCTTATTATTAGGTGTGTCCTTCACGGTTTCACATGTGACAAACAATGACATTAAAACGATTGTGTAGTGGTATCATTAAATGCAATCAACTCAACAATAAACCCATATTGTTATGGTAATTGATACATTACAGATGTTTCCTGTGCAGCAGGAAATAATTAATTCGCTCTGAGCATCTATCTTTGAGGTTACACCTTAGATACTTCAACTTCATAAAACGAAGCAATGTTCAGTATGCATCCAAACTATATAATTCTCACAATCAAATGAAGAGTAAATTGATGTTGTGAATGGATATATACTCTATGTGAGACTATTATACATTGTCATTGACTAGATTATGTAACTGTATAATAAATTGGATGTGTTTACCTACAGCAGCGATATATAGTTTTGAAATCAACGTTTAAACACAATATGTGTAACGTTTCTTTTAATAAAAGGCATATGAGATATATTTTTGATAGATTGATTAGTGTTTTTTTTCCATATTTCTTGAAATTTAGCGTCTCTTTTCAAAATCAAAGCTAGATGGAATCCGAACTTCCGTAATATCTTCAAATTTTGTCATGCTCTCCCAACAGGAATCGAACGAGCGACCTCGTATATAAGAGGATAATGCGCTAGTCACTAGACGATCTGGAGTTCTGACTCATTTATATGTCCTTAGCGATGGCATATAGGATGTAGTCTGTAGAATAAATTGTAATCTGTATTTTGTATTGCCATTGATGTTCTGTTCTCCTACTGGATGTTGAACCAGTACGTCGTATACCAAAGGCAAGCGCGTTAGACACTAGACCAAAGAGAAAGGCAAACTCTCTCTCTCTCTCTCTCTCTCTCTCTATATATATATATATATATATATATATATATATATATATATATATATATATATATATATATATAATAACAAATGAGATCTGTTCGGAAAGCAACAGGTTTTCAATGTACAAAGTATTTTACGTAAGTCCAGCTTATGACCTTTTTCTGTGCTAAATTATAGTAATCGTAAGCTCTTTGTTTTATTTTACTTTTTTAACGTTACCTTAAATGATAAATTTGAAATACAAGAAATAAACTCATTTGATAAACATAATTGAACAGAAGGAATTATTCGTGCTTAAGATAACATAACTAACAACCCTCCTCTGAAGATCGCCGAAATTAATTTTTTGAAGCCCAGATGTAGCTCGGTGTTAATCCTAAGTACATGGAACAGGATTTCGTCCACCAAAATGAAGCTGACAGGCAGTCGATCATAATCATCAGAAGCGGTGTTAGAAACACATGGGGCCTAGTGTCAGTAATGACCTCGGGAGGCCAGAGTACTGGTAAAAATCGCCGAGTGCCGACATGCAGCTTCTAAACCCGATAAAGCAGTAAGCAACTTACTCAGATGCTTGACTTTTGTTCCTGTGTGGGTGTGGGTGTGATGTGTGTGTATGTTTTTTTTTATCTACTTCTTCGAAAAAACATGCTCAGACCGCTGGGCCCTCCTAAGCGAGGGGCATGGCGCTGTTGCCCCATTAGTCACCCCAAACTCCGCTTCTGATAATGAGTTTGCTTCATAATATTTTGTCATCCTCGCTGGTCTAATGGCTATTGCATGCGTCTTTGCTGTGTCAGGTTCCATGTAAGATGTCCGGTAGAAGAATATTTGAACGTCATACAGCTATTATTATTCCACTTTAAAACCTCTATATCAAAATCTCATATTAGATCAAAATCTCATATAGTCATAGTGCTCAAATGGAACAGTAATCTGCAACAAGCAACAACGAAAACATTTATGCCATAACCATTATCACTTGCAGTTCACACCGTCCCAAAAATGATTCTATAAGGAAATTACGAAAATGTCTTACACCTGCTAATCCTAAATGGCTGGGAGATATTTTCAATCATTATATTCTACAAGGATAAGACAAACTATTACTACATTGCTTGAACAGAGAAAATATGAAAAAAAAATCCCAATCACTATGCGCAAAGCTTGATTAATGTGGGTCCAACTATGCCGAAATAAGTTGATCAATAACAAGCAGAAAGTATTAGTTCTAACAAGTATATTTGACAAATTTTAGCTGACATATCTCAAGGAGGCAACATAATATTACAAAAATAAGAAAGAAAAAAAAGTTTAGAAATATTGCTCTCACAATTGCGAGTGCATTAAGCGACTGTAGAAATGTTGAAATTGAAACATGACAATGAGTTGCACTGGGAAGACTTAATATTGAGCATCCAAATCGTAATAACAGAAAAAAAAGAAAACGTATATTGTATTACAATTTTGTCACTAGTTGCACTGCACAGTGTTCCCACTGAACTAAATGTATAATAATTCGCTGATACTCTTGACCACTGCAAAATCAAGAAGGACAAGTGTAAGTGGAATAGTTGTCATATTATTGTATAGTTATGATTAATATTTCAGAACAGCACAAAACGTCTAGAATAATCAATATAGAATGAAGTTGTCATTTGCTAAAATCAGGGCCTTTAAACGTCATAACATCAAGTGTAATTGACATTTGATGTTTTCCTTAGTAATCGCTTGAAACACGGCTTGTATGCGACTTCACAGGATATCGATAGTGCTTACTGGAGTCTACAATATTTCGACAGTGCTTACTGGAGTCTACAATACATCGACAGTGTCCACTGGAACCCACAGATTATCGACAGCATCTACTGGCGTCCACAATATATCGTCAGTACCTATTGAGTCCACAAGATAACGACATTCTTTATTGGAGTCTACGATGTATCGACATTGTGTATTGGGGTCTTTAAGATATCGGCAGTGTTTACTGGAGCCCGCAAGATATAAAGAGCGTCTACTGGAGTACCATAACGAAGGTACAGATCAATCTCATCTCGCATATATTCGGTGAACGACATGTAGGACGATCTTACGGAGGAGTGAGTTACCAGTATTCACCGTTCCTCGAAGAAAGAGTACACACTTCAGGATACATGCAACGGGGCTATGCAATGCTGAAATACGGTATCACAAGTTGGCTTGACATCATAAAAAAAAGACATAGAGATAGAGGACTTCCAACTTTAGGACTTCGCTTACTGTGAAACAATAATAGTAAACTGGAATACATTTAACTCAATGATTCAGATAAGGCAAATTTGATTATCAAGGTTACGGTTATTAAAATAATAATAATAATAATAATAATAATAATAATAATAATAATAATAATAATAATAATAATAATAATAATAATAATAATAAAATAGAGGACTTCTAGTCTAGACAAAGAGAAACATAGTTCAATTCAGCAAATTGAAATTCTCAAGGATATTAGATCAAGGGCGGAATACGTCAGAGTCACACTAGACAAAATAAATCCAATGTATTCAGGTGACAATCACCCAAAGTAAGTTAAGTAGCTTTCGCTGTCCAATTCATCAAACATGTTAATGGTATATAATTTATATGCAGTGTTTTGCCATACGTTCTTTAGTTGTTTTGTTTTGCGTGATATGGAAACTCTATTCTCAACAAACTCCATCAGCAAGTTGTATGCTACGATTATTAAATAAAGAGAAGAAAAGAAAAGAATTACATAGACAACTTCTAACATTTAAAATGTTTCCTGTGTTTTTAGATTCCATAATAAGAGATTCGTGAATGAATATTACATAAGAGTGAGAATACTTCACGTCAAGCTGATGTGTGAGATAGGCCCTGAACGAAATAATAAAAGCTGTTACACTTCAACAGCTGCTAATCAATGGTTAACACAAGCTCTACATGGATTCTAACATCTACTTCGTTTTGTTGTTCAAAAAAGAGAACAAGCTAATTGACATAATTAGTTCCAACTTAATAAGTACAATTTCGTAAAAAAATAAAAAAAAATAAAAGAAAGAAATAGAAAGAAAAAAAATGAAAAAAATATAAAGGTTGAAATATGTTCTAGTACATTATGACAGTACAAATAATAGGTTACCAATCAAAGATAAAATAAAATAAAAGTTGCCAAATAAAATACAATTTGTATCCCCCCCCTCGATATCATAACTGAAATGTGAGATTTTTTCTCTTAAAATTTTTATAACATACGAGCCAAAAAATCTTGAGAAATGTTACTCAATTTAAACCAAATGATGTATATTTATTTATTTATTATTAGTTTATGGAAAAGTTTAATTTATATTTAACATTCGGCACTCCTTAACCATTGACTTTCCCTGGCTGCGAATTGTAGCCAATGAAATAATTGGTAAGGTGGTATGAAAAAAGGTCATTAAAAAGGACTGTGTCGCATTGGCAAGTTACTCCTTATTGTTAGTGCTTTCTGATTTATTTATTCCTGTCATTTGCTCCCAAAATAGTTAAATATGTTTATTCTCTTGTCTTAGAGACTGTGTGAATAATATTAAGGTGGTTCGTTAAGGTCTAAATTCATGATAATTAGTATACTCACAAACACGTTTACAATATCGGCACACATTTAATCGCCTCCATTAAACTTGATTGGAGGGAACAATGTTCTCTCTGTATATACACACACACACATGTATACATACATACATTCATACATACTAAATATACTAAATGCTTAAAATAAATTGAAATGCATGGGAAATCTTGGCACAAAACACTAGCGTACAAAAACAGTACTAATTCCAGTGAACTTAATACTATATATATATACTACCGGCTAAAAGTATTGCATCACCACCGATATCGGTAGAAAATGAAATGAATGCACATAATTATGAACAGAAATAGAACAATTTTATATTTGCGAAACAAAACAACAAAGGGTAACACAAAACCAAAACAGAAGAGTCAGAATGTGAAACAAAATAATTCAAATTTGGGATTCATCAAAATATCCACTAATAGCTCTCAATACAGCAGCACACAACCTAGGCATCCTCGCGAGTGATTTCCGTAATGTTTGGGCTTTAGGTCAATTCTAACATGTTTGTAAATGTACCCACAACTGTGTTTTATTAACTGGTCGATGTTTTCGAACGTTTCTGTCTAACTCATCCCACAATAACTCGATCAGATTTAAGTCCGGACTTTCCGGTGGCCATCACATGTTTATCAATTCTTTTCGTCTTTCTTGCTTTTCTAAGTACGACTTACACAAATAAAATGTGTGTTTGGGATCATTGTCTTGTTGAAAAATAAATCCCTGACCGACAAGCCTTTTGCCACTGGGTAGAGCATGTCTCTCCATGATGCGATGATAATCTTTTTTTTCATTGTTCTCTCAATTTTCACTAAATCACCAACATTTTCACCCGCGATACAACCCATACCATGACAGACCCACCACCATGTTGAACACTTGGATTAATGCATTGTTCGAGCATGCGTTCTCCAGGAAGTCGACGAACAAACTTTCTGCGTTTAGTTCCAAAAATTTGCAATTTACTTTCGTCACTAAAGAGCACTTTATACCACTGTTGTACTGATCAATTCTTATGTTCTTGAGCCCATTGCAATCGTCTACGTTTCTTTTGTTTACTCAAAAGTTTTTTGTTCTTGTTGCAATGCATCTCCTTGATGAACCATGTTTTCGAAGTCGGCGTTTCAGTGTTTTAACAGATACGACTGTTTCTCGGGTAGCATTAAGTTTTTCTCGAATTTCTGCGGCAGTTAGTGTTCGTTGACGTTCGTTTGTGACCACAATAAACTGATCTTCATTCTTTGACGTTATTCGCGGTCTTTTAGGCCATCGACGATTAACTTTTGACAGAGTTTCGTTGAAACGTTGAATAGTGCGAACAACTGTAGATTGATGTATGTTCACTCTTCTAGCGATCTGTCACGTAGAAAACTTTAACGTGTACAATTCCACAATAACAACACCTTGTTCTTTACTAAGTTCACGAACTTGAGCCATACTGTTCATATGTGTCGGACAAACAATCACTTATTTAGTATATTTTAGCTGACAACTCTTTATGACCACTGGTCCCTGAAAGGCGAACAGAAAAGAAAACTAGGCACAACTGCAGATGGTTTCGTACTTACAATGACATTTTATGTTGTATGTAAACAAGTATTCATGTTAATATTTATACCAGCTAAAAGCATATTATCTTCCTACTTATCAAGAACTTTTTTTTTTTTTTTTTTTTGCTGTGAGGGTGAGGTCTCGCCACATTTTGAACTAATTTTTGATTGCGAGAAGTTATTTCACTGGTGACAATTTTAAAAACGTTTCAGAATGACTTATCGATAATTTATGTATAACATTCCAACATATGTTCATGAAAATCGGTACACCTTGTACGTATTTACAGCATTTCCATGGGTGATGCAATACTTTTGGCCGGTAGTGTATATATATATATATATATATATATATATATATATATATATATATATATATATATATATATATATATATATGGTTATATCATTACAAAGTAATGTGCATACAAATTTTCTGATACGTATTACCAAGATTTTCTTGTTATATATTTTGTAGTTCGAATGCACTCGAAATACTAACAAAATGATCATGAGCGATCAAACTGGATATACTATTAAGTTAGTTGTTCACGTGACAGTTCGTTACTCATATACATTTATAACTTTTGAGGTTCTAATTAACCTACGTGTGTAATCTGTGTGAGTTGGTTCAAATATTCCGAGGTTAAATTAACCGTTTGATTAACAAAGTTGTGTAACTCCAAATTGAAATTTTTGAGCAGATAACTTAGAACTTCAACCTATCATGTAAATTCCATCAAGAGAATGTAATTCATTATCACCATTATAAAATAAACTGTATTATTATTATTCTTATTATTATTATTATTATTATTATTATTTGCGATGACAACACGTTATACAGTTTGTGAGTAGATTCGTTGACAAAGAAAAAAAAAATAAATTTCCTCAGTATCATTTGTGCGATTGGGGTGTCGTTTCTGATATACGTGATTGCCCATTGTGACTGACTATTGACTTCAAAAAATAGTAAATACAATTCAAAACTTGGATACAATCTTAACCACCATCATCAGAAGTGTCGACAGGCCATTTGGAACAGTTAAGAAACATTCATTCTCGACAGTCTTCCTCTAACCTCCCTGTCTTCACATAGATTTTTTTTTTTAATTTTGATATCGTCCATTAATTTTAGCCTCCTTCGCCCCCTTCCTCTCTTTCTTGAAACCATACCCTCTAGCACGTCCCTCATTATACATTTCCTTCCTGGCCCACGCCCCACCAGTCTCTATTCTTCTTAATAAAAATATATAAAGTTGTTCTTTTCTCCCCTATTATTTCTAGCACCCTCTCATTCGTTTTACGTTCGACCCAGCTAAATTTCTCCATATTTCTCCACACTCACATTTCGAAAGATTTCAGTCGTTTTTTTTTTTAAATGATTTTTGCATAATGTTCACGTTTCTATAGTACAATAGTCTGCATGAAGCATTTTATGAGTCTTTTTTTAAATTCTTTATTCAAGGTTCCACAAAATAGTATATATTTTTTTCCTCACAAATGTTTATTTTCTCATTCCTATCCTTATTGCAACAAGGTGCTGTGTATACAATTAGTTCAACGAATACATGACTCCAGCGAATACTAACTTCAGAAACACTAAGGTGACAGTATGGCAAACCATGAAAAATATTATATTGTAAGAAAAAAAATCCTTTTGTCAGGTTATAGCATATTTGGCGTCCTTCGGTACTGCTGAATAAAATATGAGAAGACAATAACTGGCAATACCAAATAATAATATAATAAGACAATAACAGACTAATTCTGTGTTGCTAAGCATAAGGAATAATGAAGAAATCACGACTTTGCACTTTATCATGAGTTTCGAAACATGTCGTACTGATTGGTTTCAAAATTACATGTTGGGCTTCATGAAAGTAGAAAGAAAAAGAAAAAAACGAGCAATAAACTGTCTAAATAGCAAGGAATAACATTCAGATGCGCGTTTGCGATTGTACGTTCATTTGTGGATGTGATTTTGGTTTGAAAGAACGACATAAAACAACGAGAGTCATTGTAGATCTCCCAGTATTTTCCTACGTAGAATTGAGGATATTACAATTGGTATTCAATTGTTGCAAGATGACACTGAGAGATGTTTGATCTGAATAATAATAATAGCAGGCAGAAAATAAGAAGAAAATGAAGAGGGAGAGAAGAGCAATAATTCTAGTTTATAGTGAATATGACGAGAATCGATGAAATGTGGAAGGCTTTTAGGCCGTCGAGTCCCGTTTGCACCCGCCTATGTAAGCGAAGAATGGAGAGAGACACGAACAAAACCTGCACAAGCAGCATTGGTTCGTCCATTTAACGGGGTCAGTTTCGAGGTCAGTGCCTCCCTCTAGTCCCGTGTTTTGTTTATTAAATTATCAAATTACACCTAGCAGTTTGAGCTGTCTCCCAAGTATGTAGCAGTGCAAACGAAGGTATGCTTGTGACAACACTTCACTTTAAATAGTGCCTCAGTCAGAATCAAACATTTTATGCCAGTGGGTGTTATACAGACAAATCGCTATGCAGAAAGAATCAATGCAAGTTTCGAACAGCGCATTCATCCACAAATAATGAGTACACTACTATGCTTCTGATATACAGAAAAGCCAGTCAAAATGGAGGAGAGGCAAGGAAACTGTATGAGGAGTGTTTCCAGAATAGGCGACAATCTGTACACACCATATTTGCAAGGCTTGATCGTCCTTCTCGTGAAAGAGGGTATTTGTATGCTATTAACCAAAGCATGGGATTCCCAGAATAGTTCGCACCGTCAGGTTGGATGAACAAGTGTTGCCATATGTTGAAGACAATCCCTCAACCGTTGCCCGGGTTATCGGCATGTCCTTAATGTTGGTCGTATGATGGTGTAGCGCGTTCTTCACTATTAGTACATTCATCCTTATCACCTTCAGAGGGTTTAGAAGTTGTGGCCACACTATTTTTCTGCACACGAACAATTCTGTCGATAGTTTCTTGACAGAGTAGGTGAAGATCAGCAGTTCACACGCTTCCTCTTATTTAGTGATGAAGATCTATTCACACAAGCGGGAATCTTCAACACAAGGCACGTATGATCAACTGAAATTCCCCACGCTGTGCATTCCAGAGACTCCTAATGTCGTTTTTCGGTCAACGCTTGGACCGGAATTGCAGAAAAACTAGCTGATAGGTCCACACATTTTAGCTCCACATGTTATCAAACAACATTATTTGACATTTCTGAACACCTGGAAGTGCTCCCTGAACCCTTGGAAGATGTTTCATTGGTAGTACGTAACAAATGAGGTTTGAGCATGATGGTGCAGTTACACAATTCACTGCGGAGGTCCGTGAGTATCTCTACAATATATTTGGAGATAAATGCATCGGTCGTAGCGGTCCAGTGGCTTGGCCTGTGCAGTCACCAGACTTTCCGTCTCTCAACTTATTCCTTTCCGGTTTCAAGAATAATATTGTTTATGATATTTCAGTGGAGACCTTAGAAATTCTCGTAGGAAGAATTGTGGCAGCTACAGGAAACACCAGACATCTTTCAGCGAGCTCCTCAGAATTTGTACAGAATATATGTAAGTTGGTCTACTGTCGGTGGGAACCATTTATAGCGGTTTCCTTGATGTGTCAGCAGATATTACGTTGTAATACAAGGTGATTATATTTCATGTTTAACATTCTGGCTTTTTATTTGACCTTAGGATATTTAAAAAAAAAACACCATTGTTGTTTTCTTCTGCGGTGTTTGGCCTCAGGACAATTAAAAACCGAGGTGTCGCATCCGATGTGGCATCACCTGAACGTAGTGAATGTGCATTCCACTAAGGCCCACCGCTCGCTGGCAACATTTTGTCGGGCAACTATCTTGTTGCTCTGGCTAAATGCATTGAGTCTTATGGGAGTCTGCTCACTGCGGCGACGGCGACAGAAAAAGTTGCCGAGGTTTCGCCAAGCAGGGCAACAACAGAGCAACAGCTCGGCGACGGAACAGTTGGGGAACATCTAAGACTGCATTGAGTCTTATGGGAGTCCGCTCACTGCGGCGACGGCGACAAAAACGTTGCCGAGGTACTTCCAAGTAGAAATATAAGAAAATAAATGTTTTCTACAAGTTTTTCCACATAACAGTTCGTTCCGTGTGTAGCGTATGAAAAAAAGTGTTTGCAATGGAAGCTAACACATGTATGTATTTAATTAGTGATGAAGACATTGAAAATTGAGGAAATAGACAAACACCCAGCATTATATAAAGAAAGTTTGCAAGAATATTCAGATATAAATTTAAATAAATTGTGGGAGGAAGTGTGTTTCGCTATTGATGAAACTAGAACGAACTTTCCAGCCAATAAAAAATAACACAGGGATTTACACAGGAGTCTATTATATTTTGAAATGAAAATGAAATGAAACCTTGGAGTTTTATATTCCGCGGTTATGCTGGGTAGGCTAAAGATGTTGATAATGAGAATGAATGAAATGACAGGATGAATAAAGTGTGAGGAAATGGGAAAACCCATGCACACGATATTTGTCCACCACACACCCCACTTGGCACGAGCTGCGGTCGAATCGGAGACCCTATGCACCAGAGGTGAACGCTTTACCACCGAACCCTATTAGATTTTGAATCTGATATAGCAGTACAACTAAATGGACCGTTTCGTTAGGTGGTCGGATTATCATTAACGATTATTTTACAGGTAAATCAATCTAATACACATATAGTACGTGCTTACCTTAATGTCACTATTAGCCTTTCTTCAGGTGGTACACCTAGTTTGAAGTTTGTGTTTATCTTCGTTTTTGCTGATGCTACTAGAGACAACAGTTCAGCGAAGGTAATCACATTCATTCTACAGTAGCTAAAGAATTTCGAAGGATAATTACGTAAATCACTATATAGCGTGTAAAATGTATCCCTTGAGCAATATCTCACTCCATATAGGATGTACCCAGTATTTCTTTTTTCTTCTTTTGTTTCTTCTTAAATTCAGCATTAGCGCACAAAAATAGCATATTCTTCGAAGTCCATCGTACTGTGTCCAATTCCGCCAAGTTGTGATATCAAATGCCCTGCAACTTTTATGTTGCCGTTGCCAGTGAGCGAGGATGTGGCAACAAAAATGTTTTGTCGCCCTGAAGTTGCTGACTGTAGGCGACAGCGACAAGATATTTGCGCAACTGTTTTGTCGCTAGTGAGCGGAAGGTCTAAGATTGCCATAGCTACTGATTGTTTTGGACGCGAAAAGACGCACGGAGTGAACGAGTTGGAAGAGTCATATTGCTTTTTTTTTTTTTTTTTTTTTTTTTTTGAGAAACCATTAAATGCGTAAATATGGACGAGGAGCTGTTTATTATTGAAATTGCATTTCATTTTACTTATTGCATGTTTTGTTAGCTTATAAAAAGCTAGAAATTCATGTAAACATTACAGTTGTTAATGAAATGCATAGAAAATATTAGCAGGTAGCAGAAAGTATACATAATATTACACTTATGCATCCTACTAAAATATAAAATCATAAAATTGAAGATATTATTAAGTATATCAACATGACTATTCGCATGCAAATTAGGAAACCATTTATACCACACCTGGAATGTACTGATGCGAAGTTTCTCTTGCTAATTCTTCATTTAATGAACCATTTAAATATACCTTAATAGTGTAATAACACTTTACAGCAAGTTTGTTAGTTAACTTCTTACGAAAAGCGGTAACACTAGTCATATTTTTTTTTAAGTATATAGGAAGTTTATTATACAACCTAACATAATTCATATACACAGTTATGCTTATATTAGTGTATTTTTGATCCATCACAAATATGTCACTTTCTTGTCTTGCAATACAACTATGAACATTTTTGTTAAAGGTAAAAATGTATGTTTTTTTTACAGTAAACAAATAATATATTTACATATATATATATATATATATATATATATATATATATATATATATATATATATATATATATATATATATATATATATATATATAAGCTGGGAAGTGCTAAAACTTTTGCTTCTATGGAAAATCTTTTTACATGGCTACTTTGTGGGTAATCCGAAAATTGTTTTAATCGCTTTCTTTTGCAATCGGAAATTGTTTAAACTATTTTCAGCAATTCCTCAATGTATTATTCCGAAACTAATTAGTGCGTTATATTTGGCGTAGTAAAAGCTAAGAAGTGATTCTCTCGACACCATACCTTGAAGTTTATATAAGGCAAAACACGCGCTACTTAGCTTTTTTTGTTTAAAATGGAGATATGAGCAGACCATGAGAGATCGCCACTTATGGTTACACCTAAAAGCTTTGTTCTGCAAGAATAATGGGGGGAATGGAAACATATTTTTTTTTATTCTAGGTGATACACACGTTTTTTCTGGAAAATGAAAATGTAAGAGAATCGATTTATCATGATTTAGATTTCCTCTCAATTTCCTCTATTGATTTTCCTTATATAATCATACTGATGTCATCAAAGTACAGAATACATTTTGTTGGTTACATACATTCTAACAAATCATTTCTATATAGCAGGAAAAGAATATGACCTAAACTGGAACCTTGGAGAACACTTTTGATTACACTTAATAAAGAAGAACAAGTTGTTTGAACCTAATCTGCAAACAATTTTGCTATCTGCACCGCTTGTTGCCAACTGGATAAACACGAATGAAACCAATTTGTAGGCTACATCTCTAATACCATAAGCATACAACTTTTCCCTCTATCATCTTAAAGTTACACCGTCAAAGTGATATTACAAAAATCATCTCAGCTTTAAACTTCATCTTCGTTGTAAATTTGATAGAGATCGGTCCGATTGTTCAAGAATGATTACGTTTTATTTATTTTTATATATCTTCCCGTCGTATCCCCTCCCCTAAGTTAAATCGTCAAAGTGAAATGATTAAAAAAAAAAAAAAAAAAAAAAAAACAGGCTCAAACTTCATCTATCTTAAAAATTTTATCGAAATTGATAGTTTGGTTCAAGAGTTATATAGTTTTATTTATTTTTTTTAACTCATCCCCCAAATCTAAGTTCTATCCTTAAAGTGAATAAATAAATACCATCAAATGCCCGAACCTCATCTATGTTGAAAATTTGATCAAGATGGTTAGGTGGTGCAAAAGTTAAGTTTTATTTATTTTTATATATAAATCTCCCCTTACCCTAGGTTCAACCGCCAAAGTGAAAATATAAAAGAAAAATTTTCAGGCCTGTACCTTGTCTATGTTGAAAATTTGATCAAAATTTGTCGGGTGGTTCAAGCGTTAAGTTTTATTCATTTTTATAGATATCTCCCCTCCCCTTCCCTCTCCTAAGTTATACCTTAAAAGTAATATATAAAAAAGAAACATCCTAAATCCGAATTTCATCTATGTTGATTTTTTTTAAAACATCGCTCGAGTGTTTTAAGTGTGAAGTCACGAAAACAGTCACTTTTATCTCTCTTTTGTTTTGTAATATATCTCCCCCTCACCTTCCCTTACGTTGCACCATAAAAGTGAAATGACGAAAACATCCCAGGCTCTATCCTTATCTAAGTTGAAGTTTGATTGACATCGATCAGGTGGTTCAAGAGTTATTAAGTTTTATTCATTTTTTATATATTTGCCCTCCTCCAATCCCCCCCCAAAAAAAAAACTTTCCAGGTTTGAACATCATCTATGCTGAAAATTTGATTGAGATCGATCGCGTGGAGTCACTTTTATTTTTATATATAGTAATTTCAGTATATATTCCCCTCCTCCCTTCCAATATGTTGCTCCGTCAAACTGAAACGATATATATATATATATATATATATATATATAAAACATTCCAGGCCCGAACCTTATCTATGTTGAAAGTTTGATCGAGATATTTCGTTTGGTTCAAAAGTTGTATATATATAATTTTCCTTCCTTTCCCTCCGCTAAGTTCTGCAGTGAAAACGAATAGCTAAACACACTCCCAGGCCAGAACCACATTTACGTCAAAAAAATTGATCGAGATCGGTCGGTCGGTTCAACAGATTAAGAGTCACAAAGATAGTCACTTCCAATTTTATAATATAGACTAGCTGAACCTCCGCTCTCTACACAGCGCATCGTTCACATATGAGCATGAATCTCCTTGTCATTCCTCACAACATAATGTGTGATTATCTCGATTCGTTTTATACCTTGCAACATTTGCAAGATTTGGCCTACTTCCGGTTACACACAATTACACACATTACATACACAGTTAGTTGTAATGTCAGTTGCATATTGCGTTCATTGAGTAAAACACTCCGAACAATAAAGATTCAGCTTATACTAGAGAAATGGTTATCCTTCGTCTTTTTCATTACAAACGGCTGAGAGATATACAATTCCTATATATAACGATGTGGTGTTGGAATCGTAGAATATGATGCTTTTCTTAAAAAAAAAAAAAAAAAAAAAATCAACACTTCAAGTGTACCCCTAAAAATGTAATAACGGCCATGTATTTTTTTAACATTAAATTAGAACTGGACCATCTACACAAAATTTGGAATCGACCAGTGAAAATGGTACGTTTCTAGCACTTGTGGTTTTCGAGATCTCATTGTCGAAAGGATTGAGGACTAACATATAAACCTAGCATTTTAATATATAGACTAGCTGAACCTGCGCTCTCTACACATCATTCACATATGAGCATGAATCTCCTTGTCATTCCTCACAACATCTGTACATGTCCGTTTACAGACACAAGTGAAAGACGTCTTCATAAAAATCGGCAAGGGATACCATAAGGGGATTTTTTCGATTATTTTGTTTTCAATATCTCGCACCGTTTGCAAGATTGAGACTACTTCCGGTTCGAGTTTCTAATTCATGCATGATCAATGTTTTCTTTCTTCTTGCATGCAGCATGTAAAAAACAAATACATTACACACACAATTACTTATAATGTCAGCGATATATGGTGTTCTTTGGGCTAAACACTCAAAACAATGAAAATTCATCTTATACTGGAGAAGTGGCTATCCTTCGTTTCTAATTATCGTTAGCCAATAAAACAAACGCCCGAGAGATATGGTGGGATGGGCACGAGTCGAGCTAAAACTCGACTCGACTCGAATTATACTCGAGTTTCTTGTCGAGTCAAATGTAATTTTCTCGAGTTGAGCTCCGAGTCGTCACTGTTTGGAGTCCAGTTTCGAGTCGAGTCGAGTTTGATAAATGGCTCCCTCGTTCAACTCAATTTAATTCGTTTTGAAATCATGCTCTCATTAGACTGGAAAGCGAAAGCTATGAGAAATGTAGGCAGTAATGTGGAATACTTTTAGTTTTGCTCACGACAGGGTGCAACTCGTCTCGTACATTTAGTGCATCTTGTGGGGTACTTTTAGTGTGTCTCGTCTCGTCTCGATAACGAGACGACAATTTTTTTATAATGAGACAGTCTCAAATGTCGTGATCACCAATATAAGTATATACTTCTTAGCATCAAGGCTAAGACCTGCATGGTCGAATTTTTGAACCCAAACAGAAGCTCAATCTGGGTAATAATATCAATCGGCTCGGCTCGGTTCAACTGAGCAAACTGCTCGAGCCGCCGCGATTCGGATGAGGCATCAGCTCAGTTGGGATAAGCCATTGACTCGGCATAATTGACCCAATGACTCGAGCCGACTCATTTGGGATGAGCTATCGGCTCGAGTCAGCTTCATTGAAACGAATCCATCGGGTCTGTTCGACTCAGCTCAATTGAGTCGATGGCTCGAACTGACTCGGCTGGGTGAGCCATAAGCTCGGTTCGGATAAGCCATTGGTTCAGCTCGAACGAACAATCAGTTCGATTCAGCTCGGTTGGGTGAGCTGTTGGTTCGGGTCATTTCTGTTTTCGGTCCGGTAGTGAATGAGCTGTGAGCCGAGCCGCTCTAGCCGTTGACAACTCTAAACTCGGGAGAAGCAGTTTTGAACATGTTTGTCCTGCGCCCTATAAATTTTAACAATTTTTGGCTCGAGCCCGAATACTTACTCCTCTGGAACTCAAGCCCAGAACCTCGTGACCGATGCCCTTGTCTCCTGAAGACTTCACGACGACCGAGATCGACAGTCAATTAGTTTCCAGTATTCAGATAAAACCTTTCATGATTATACACGGTGTTATAACAATAATAATAATAATAATAATAATAATAATAATAATAATAATAATAATAATAATAATAATAATAATAATAATAATAATAGTAGTAATAATGTTTTAGTAGTAGTAGAAGTAGTAGTAGTAGCATCATTGCTAATTATATTGTCTATGTAGGATACCTGAAGTGAGTACCTAGGACTACACACAAGGTATAGCTCGTTTTGCCTCGACTCGACTCGAAACTCGATCAGAGCTCGAGTCGAGATTCGAGTCGAGTTAGAGGAAAAATTTCAGGCCGAGCTCTACAGTCGAACTCAAAGATGTATGTTTCGAATCGAGTCGAGTTTGAAAGAAAACTCGCTCGAACTCTCTCGTGTACATCCTAGAGATATACAACCCATGCATACAACAATGTGGTGTCGGAAGGTATAACTCGTAGGATATAATAATTGCTTTAAAAAAGCTGAACACTTTAGTGTACTCCTAAAAAAAATGTAATACAGAAATAATGGCCGTGTTTATTTTTTAATATTCAATTAGAACTGGACAATCTACACAGAATTTGGAATAGGCCAGTAGAAACGGCACGTTTCTAGCACTTTTTTTTTTTTTTTTTGATTTCATTGTCGAAAGAATTGGAGGCAAACATATAAATCTAACCTTTTAATATATGGACTAGCTGAGATTGCGCTCTCTACACAGCGCATAATTCACATATGTGCATGAATTTCCTTGTTATTCCTCACATCTGTACATGTCCCTTTACACCCACAAGTGAAAGACGTTTTGATAAAAATCGGCAAGATATACCGTAAAGGAGAGATTTTTTCGATTACTCTTTCAATATCTCGCATCGTTTTCAAGATTTGAACCTACTTCCGGTTGGAGTATGATCAATATTTTCTTTCTCCTTGCATGCAGTATGTATTAAGCAAACACGTTACCCACACAATTAATTATAATTGCAGTGTTATATGGTGTTCATTGGGCAAAACACTCCAAACAATAAATATTCAACTTACATTGTTAGAGTAGAGAAATGGCTATCGTTCGTTTTTCATTATCATTTGGCCATGAAATAAACGCCGGAGAGGTATACAACCCCTGTATACAGTTATGTGGTGTTGGAAGGTGTAATGTGTAGGATGTGATGCTTTAGTTTTTTTTTTTTTTTTTTAATTTCAACACTTCCAGTATACCGTAAAAGTGTAATAACGAAATAATGGACATGTTATTTCAAATATTCAATTAGAACTGCATAATCTACACAAAATTTGCAAACGACCAGTGAAAACGTCATCTTTCTGGAGCCTGTAGTTTTCGAGATCTCATTGTCGAAAGGATTGCCCACAAACATATAAACGCCCAGAAACGTATAATTTAAAAGAACCCCAAAGATGGCAACACAATTCATTTGCATTGATTAAAAAAAAACTTATTAAAATACAAACGCTTTGAACAATAACTTAACCCTCGCACAGCCAAGCTCAAAATCTCTTCAACTGTCGGCGGTCTCTGTCAGTCAAGAGGCGAGGTCGGCCTGTACGCTTTTGTGCTGTACGTGTCCCTTCACGTTTCCACTTCACTATCACATCAAACACAGTTTACCTAGGGATGTTTAGGAGTGTGAAATCTCGCGTACAGGCGTCTGACACAAGTGACACCCAATCACCTGACCACGTTCGAAGTACGTGAGTTGCGCGGAGTGCCCCATTCTGCTTTCTCACGATCTCTAATGATTACTGAGGTCGCTGATAATGAGTACCTGGCAGTAGGTGGCAGCACAATGCACCTAATATGAAAAACGTATGTTTTTGGTGGTGTCCGGATACTTCTGATCACATAGTATATATATATATATATATATATATATATATATATATATATATATATATATATATATATATATATATGGGACCCGGAGGTTCGATGCCGCGTTCACTAGAGATGCACACGGGACGACTCGAGGCAGAATTTTAATGACAAAATTCAAGTCGAGACACAGCTCTTCCAATAGAGAGAAACATACCTTTTTTGAGTCGAGACATCACTTTCACAGCACATTTTCGAGATGAGACAGCTTCAAATCTTGTCTCGTGCGCATCCCTAGCGTTCACAGCCGCAGACTGCGTCTATATTGCTCCATGTGTATATATTATATGCAAACGATTTATGATTTCCATTCATCGATCTATCTTCCTATCTATACGTTCTTCCGTCCATACATCCATTCATCCATGCATACATACATCTTTCAATATATCTATTTGGGCTGGCCTGTAGTGAAGTCGGTAGAGCGTCCGACTGCAAATCCAGAGATCCGGGTTCGTTTCCCGACAGTTGAATAGAATGAATGTTCTGGTAATAGTGGCACGCTGACCACGTGCCACCCCCAAAAAAGCCGCGTGTTAGGCCTTAGCTCTTTAGTGCTGTTGTGCCATGTGGTTTGGTTTATTTATCTACCTATTTGTATATCTCTGTCGTATACGTACAATCAGTCACCACTATTTAGTTTTTTTTTTTTTTTTTTTTTTTTTTTGTGGGCATAATAATATATTGCTAATTCTAATGAAATATATCTTCTTGGCATTTATTGTGAGAGGCTGAAGACAAGAAGGAAAATCTCAGTAATGATAGCCGACCTCGGAATTCTAACCCTGAACTCCCAGATTATTACAGCAAGCACTTTCATGCACTTTGTACTGATTATATATTAGAAATATCAATATTTTTTTTCTTTTAAAAAATATTGTAATATTTACATTGCTTAAAAACTAAGCTTCTAATAAAAGAATATGAAACCTTACCTTCATAAATTTGGAGTGACTTGCAAGCGATAAGCAACAATTAGAAGAGCTAATTCCTTGCAAATTTCCTTTTTGAGTATCTTCTTGAACTTGAACTGTGAAACTGAATCCAATCAGGGTACTTCGTAATGCAAATAATTCCTTTTATCAGCAACTTAATAAGTCATCATACAGATCATTAATATTCATGGGGTAATTAGGGTCCCCCACTATAACCAAAAGTAAATACAAAATTTTAGGTGGCATGAAGGCATATAGTGGGGGCGTTAGGTCCACCAACGAGTATAAAAAATAAAACAAGAACTTCGTAGGAATGACCATATCATTAACATATGCCTACTTCGAAATAATTAACATAGCTAAAGAAACAATACTCTAACAAAATAACACACAAAATTATTTTTTAAAGTAATAATCTGGGTTAACTTAAGTACCCCACTTGGCCGTGCGAGGGTTAAAAATGTAAACTTTAAATAAAAAAGGTCTACTTACATAATTTGTTTAAAGTGCACATAGTTTAAAATATTTGTTTATGTTAAATGTGAAATCACAAACAACCGTATCTCAAAGGTTTGAAATCGTAGTTTATAGGTTCGAGCGCAGGCACTTTTGTTGCTGTTGTAACATTTTAATAGATAGACTGCTGAAGACATCTGCAATCAATTTTGGATGTTTAATAATGTTGTATTCAACATTATAATCAAAATCGCACTTGTTTGGTTGTTCCACAATTTAAGATTTTGCACGTAGTCTTAGCTTTATTAGTAGATTTATTTATAGTCGGACTATCGAATAGTAATTTAGCTCCATTAATTACAGTTATGTATGTTTTCATGTACTTAAAATGTATAATTGTGAAACGTGGTAGTAATAGTTTATTATTATTATTATTATTATTATTATTATTATTATTATTATTATTATTATTATTATTATTATTATTATTATTATTATTATTATTATTATTATTATTTTGAGCAATCTATTATATCTAAACAGGTTACTTTAAGACATTCTAATATATCTAGTTAACAATGGTTCAGTGGTAGACATTCGGATCTTACGAGTAACTTTAGGAAAAGCCATATTAAAATAGAGTAAAAAAGTTTCAAAGAAGAATGTAAACTTACATTCAGTGTTGGGCGTATTGTATACACCATTCCAAGACTCGTGAGACAGTAAGAAATTAAAATATATCATATTATGACTGGACAAAATTCTCTTTGTAACTGTATAATTATATTTTAGACTTAGGAGCAGTGGTATTGTCTAAAGTGATTTTTAATGTAATCGTTTCATGATCAGAGAACCCGGATCAAATCTTCCGAAGTTATATAAATGTTCGCAAGACCGGCGACGTGGCAGTCAAAACGGAAGCTGCAGAAGAGTAAAGGTGTCATGGCGCAAATGTGGGAAGTGTTTTCAAAATACAGTATACAATTTATTGCATGCATATTGGCAGTACCGAAATTATCGCAAATAACAAGAAGAAGAAGAAACAGTTTCACGAATATATAGTTAGAATTGTAATGAAGTTTATTTGTTTTGTATTTTATTGTACGTTTTAAATACATTGTCTTCAATATACCTCAAAAAAATCGCAATTTAATGCTGAAAATTGGAGTGCTACACCGCTTGCATTATTATTATTATTTTCGTCTAGCTCTCGGCATTCGCTTCTAAGTTTCTCTCACTGCTTCGCTTCGCGTACTGTGTTTTCGTACTTTCAATTTCTACACAACGTACAACTCACATTTTTCACATGTGTTTGCCTAAAGTTCTGTACATTTCAAAGATTTACGCACAGACTATTTGCATTGTACTATTTCTTGAGCTCCTGAACATTTGCTTAGCAGTGTTGCCACCTTTGAGCATATGCATTTTGTCCTTGATGTTCGAACGGCTTATTCCTTATTTGTTGTCTTTGGGTCTAGGAGGATTTGGTATAGGAAATTTCGGTGTAGGGAGAGTTGGTATAAGTCAATGATATTATAAAATAGAGGATCTGCCCATAAAATAAAATCGTGAAGCCATACGTCATAGCTTCGCCACACCTACTCTGCCCACTCTGATCCACTAAGATCAGAATGTTTTGAGCCAACAATCATGGCGGAAACGAGAGTAGCCAATCAGATGTTCGGGCTCAGAGGATGATCGTTTTTTTTTTTTTTTTTTTTTTTTGATTCACTGAGTTCATATGATGAAGATACGTATGGGCAGATCCGCTATTTTATAACATCCTTGGTGTAAGCAAACTCGGTATGAGAATATTCAGTGTACAGAAAAGTCGGTGTGGGTAAAGTTAGGTGTAAGGTGGATTTGGTGTAATACATATTGCATCAGGGGCGGATCCAGAGGGGGGCGATCGGGGCGATCGCCCCCCCCACAAGAGGAAACTTTCTTATTTTATATATAAATAAACCCATCCATAAGTTTGGAGCTCTTAAAAGTAGCAGTATTACCGCCGACCGCCCCCCCCCCAGAAGTCCGTCCTGGATCCGCCCCTGTATTGCATATTACCGATTAGATAATTTAGACCCCTATGCACTATGAGATAAGTCCTAAGAAATATATTATAATTTATCTTCGGAAAAATGTTACGACATATCTCATAGGAAATCCTAGTCTTTTGTGCCATACACGTGAAGAATTTTCCTGTCTGAGCGAATGACGATCTTCAACATTATGAAATAGTTATGTTTAATTTAAGTAAAATAATTACGAATTCCTCTGGTAACTACATTATACTAATATTAATACCAGGCGCTATATTGTTAAATTGGGTGTAAAAAATTAGAAGGGTGCTGGTGTACTTTTGGCGCACAACATTTAGAAGTTAGCAAAGGCCCCCCGAAACAAAATCGTAAAAACGCCACTATATATATATATATATATATATATATATATATATATATATATATATATATATATATATATATATATATATATATATAGAGAGAGAGAGAGAGAGAGAGAGAGAGAGATAACAAATTTCGACAGGCAATAGAATTAAATACAAAGTGAAACACATGTATTTTATGTTTACAAGTGTAGGATTACTAGTGTAAAATCATTATAAGTGTTTTACGACTGATACAATAAGTGAGGATCAATCTTTAGCAGAAGGGATCCAGCCAGCTATGTGTTTCCTAAGAAATTTTACAATTTCGGTAGTTTCTGTTCACATTAGTTATGTTCAGGTTAGTTCCGGTAAGGTTAGGTTATGTTAAATTATATAAGTATAGGGGTCCAGCATAATTTTCAAAAATATTATAGAGTTTCGCTTATTTCTATTAATATTAGGCTAATTTAAGTTAGTTTAATTTAGGTTAGACTTGGTTAGGTTATGTTAGGTCTAAGTATTTGCATCTTCTGTTTCTCCTGTAAATTTTGTATTTTTTTACGTACTTCTGTACCTCTTCTGCCAAAGATTAACCTAAGTGAGTGCATATGAAAGATGACCCGGTGATAATATTTTCCACCACCGGTCAATTTCTGCAGAGTTTACAGAAACTGGAATTTATAAATGGAGCGCTACTACCATGATACTATGACCAGTGCTATTCCAGCTCGTATCATTACCGAAACCCACTCGTTTTCACTACCTGCAATGACGCGCCTGTTTCCTTCGGATGCATCCCCTCGCTAACGCTTGGACAATCGCTTCGCCCTGCCCTGACTCAGTTAGATAGCATTCGTGCTTTACAATAACCACCTATCACGGGTTGGTTTGTGTTTTTGCGCTATGGTTTTATACTATATACATGTGGACTACGTATTTATACGCAAATCGTAAAAGAATTCTAGTTTTTTAAACAATTGCTTTTGACGTTCTCCTCGAATTTTATCAATGCGATGTGAAATATTTTCATGTCGCTCAGCGCAAATCATTTAGGAAACAATAAAGAAGGAAATTAGCGAAAAATCATAATTTTTCAACAATTATTTCGAGTGGTGCGCTGAAAGTAAACCTGGGCAATCAGAAGATCAAGTATCAAAAGATACCTTATCAGTTTTTTTTTTTTTCACATTCTCTCACCTGATGTAGTTTTAATCAAAATCTTACGAATTTTCTTTCCGAAATAGAGCGTGTTCTAAACAACAGAAGTCTCAGGATCGTTCAGAAAACAGGAACAAGCTTGCGATCTGATGTCATGCACGTTGAGATTTTGACTCTAAGACAAATCGTAAAGAGATTTCCTAGGATCTGTCCTATAATTTGTAGCGGACCTTCTAGAACTTCACATTGTGAAAACGAAAACGCCATAAAATGGACCGAATAAAATATTATGCATTTCAAGATAAGAATTTTATTTTTTTAAATATATATATATATATATATTTTTGGCATGGGTCTGATATCGCTTACATATTTTTTTTTTTTTTGTGCTGATTAGTATAATTTGGTTTCATCACACAATTAATCTGACACTTTTTGTCAGAAAGAAAACAATCACAACTATAAATTCAGAGAATACTTATAGAAACAACTAAAATCACCTTCCATACAATACAACATAGAACATATATGTAAGATCCAAAAATATATTGATCAAAAAGGTCTTAGTGGGATGGGCAATATAAAGTGGGATGGCTTTATCAGATAATAGTTGTAGAAATAGTATTGATGTTAATATGGAGGCATCAAAGCATTGGCTTGGTTATATATTCCTTCTTAATTGTTTGTTGAGCTTAAGTTAAAGTGAAACAAATACTGCAACCCTGTTGGTTCCTTTTTGTCTTCTGCAAACACACACTTAAGTTTGTTTGCTTTAAGTGAAGCTAAACAAGTACTGTAACTATTGACTCATTGTGTTCTACTCTAATCAGACGTAGCCTAACCTAACCTAACCATACTTAGTTGAGGCATTTATGTTTACATCTTTGAGTAACATGTGATAAATAAAGAAATTATGCCGATTTCGAAAAAAAATTAGATTTACATATTTACATATAAAATAGAAATAACATCGTTAGAACACTTTCATTCTTCCCTTTTTCTTTCTTTTATTTTTTAAAGGCAATTCTCAACTTTACTCTTTCGGTGACCTACATTTACCTTTGGAAGTAGAAAATTATAGAAGACACCCTATTAAACAGCATAAACACTTAAGTTTCAAATTAAATATCGATTGGTAGCGATGGCCACTTCGTTAAATAACACGGACGGATATTGAAAAACTAATTTCTATTCATGTAAGGGTCGTGAAGTGCTCAAATCCATCGAAATCTCGAATTCAAATTGTTTCGCGATCACATTTTTTTAATGCCTTATAGTAGACAGTAAAAGTACGTTCTACACGAAGTTTGTATTTAAAACTAATACGCTCCATTATCCTCAAAGTTTCTACCTGATCCTTACTTGCAACCGTATCCTCATGCCCTTCAGTTCGTCGTCGTTCGTGAATTTGAATGTACTAACTGCACATAATAAAGTCACATATGTTTTTTTAAGTGCTCTTAGCAGTTGGCCAAGAAGAAGTAAACAAATAACTTCTTCCGCCATACTTAGAGAAGTTCGGACATGTCATAGTTATTCTCTACATTTGTATCGATTGCCATTTTATATATATATATATATATATATATATATATATATATATATATATATATATATATATATATATATATATATATATATATATATATTCATTTTCCAGTGTATTCTTTGTTGGCGCATGGTCCTCATTCTCTAGTAGTTTGTGTGTATGCAACTCAAAAGTTGCGTTTGATTTGTGGTAATGATTTGTGGTAACTAGCATAGTAATCACTGCCTTTTATAGTTTACGGAAATGAACTTTTGAAAATACTCAAAATCTGAGATATATTCTCTCGTGGCTATATGTTAACATACACGTTGGGGATGCTCCCCTAGTGAGCAGACATGTGAGGGTGAGTAAGCGCATAATTGAAGATTTGTTTGAGCATTTGCTAATACGACTGGTTCTCCATGTCTGTATAAGCACTTCAACTGGAGCGCGCTTATTAAATTTAACCCTTCATTTTTCCATATTTGTTTTCGCTGTACAGTTTGTTGTCCACGCCAATAATGTTGTTTGAAAAACTTGAATGTAATGTTTTACTTTATTTTAATAACATAACACATAGTGAATCAACTCATCTGTAACCTAACAGTAAAGTAATTGTAAGTGTTGACTTTCTGAGCTGTCACGGAATGGATATTAAAAAAAAAAAAAATGAAAAGCGCAGCTTTAGCGGGGAGTATAAGCGTAAGATCGAAATTGAAATTGATATTTTTCAAATATTTGGCTTTCGATTTGACTTTAATACCAGAAATCGGGACCAACAACAATCCTTTTCTTGTATAATAGGCTAATACCTAGATTTTTTTTTAAGTAAGTCCGGTTTAACTGATAATTTTAGTGGTTTTTATAATACTGGAGTTTTTTTTTTTTTTTTGCAAGCTGTGTGTAATAACGCGAAAAAGAAGATTTCAATATGAGTAGAAAAATTAGCATATGTTTGTGATAATGGCTATCGCTCGGGCCGAATTATTAAGTAAATGAACCTTAGAGAACTACGGGCACAAGGATGAGTACATTTAAACACGTTCAGAAAGATTAGGTGTGGTGTGTGCATGTCAGACAATATATACTCACATAGTTTTTGTCAGTAGATTTATTGAATAAATAAATATCTTACTTATTAAAGATGTCATATTTATGTATGTGGGGGTATACATTATTGTCTCTTTTTTAAGTATTGCACCTTCAGACTTTACATCCTGTTGGCCTAATTTTATCCCCCCAAATATAGATTATCTAATTCGCACACTGCCTATCATTCCCCACACCAAATTTTCCGTGCACCAATTTTCTTACACCAATTTTTCCTACATCAAATTTTCCTACGCCGAATATTCCTGCTCCCGTTGCTTTTCGGTGCCCCCTTTCTGAGGCCCAATATTTAGTGTTGAAACTGATCAGTACGACTTGTTTCAAAACTCAATATAAAGTGCAAATCCGTAATTTTGCCTTTGTTCGTGGTAGTTAGCAACACAGAATTATTGTCTTCCAAAATTTCCTCCAGCAGTACTAAAGAACACCAAACATGCAATAACCTGACAGAATGATGCTAAGTTTATTTCATTTTTTTTTTTACAATTTAACGTTATTCACAGTTTGCAACACTGTCACTTCCGTGTTGTTGGCGTTCATTGTATTCGTTACATGAATTATATACGCAACACCTTATTGCAATATATTATCACTATTGCGCCCCAGTTTTTAAATATATTACCATTTTCGAAAGTCAGGTATTGAACTTCTATCATGAATAAATAAATAAATAAATAAAGTAAATAAATAAATAAATAAATACGATCAGTTTTGGAGTTCTATTGTTTTGCATCCAAGTGGTCCAAATATAATTATAGTAAGCGCTTTCCGATTTCCTGTCGCTTACCACACACACACACCATTTCAATAGAAATGTGAACCGATCTTGCTCCGAATGTTTATTAACAAGATATATTAATTTGTACGTATTTCAAACTTGCTGAAACATCACATATACACATTTCACCAATTATCATCTTTTGAGCACCAGATGATAGTTGGTGAGAGACGATTGGGAAATTCGATTTCAGAAGTTGTCCGGGCATTAAACTTTTCTCGCTACAGAGCATCTTGGGTGGATGCTGAGTACCGCACTGGAAGCATTACAAACCGCCAGGGACAACGTAATGCTACGCATGTTGTGTGTTAAGTGACCGCGAATGGTGAAGTCTGGGCAGACTCATCCAGGTAAGCAGACAAGCGGCAGTCCCTAAACCGACGACACAAATCAATGGTAAAGTATTCAACAACGTGTTTCAGCGGTCAGTGTAGCACAATTTGGTCTCCGTGGGTTGTCGCAGCCGCAGACTGAATTGAATGCTGCTTCTAAACGCTAACGATCAGCTATAGAGACTCACATGAGCTCAGAAACACGTAGATCAGACATCAGATCAGTAGTTACGTATAGCGTGTTCGGATGAGTTCCTTTTCAGAGTCTAAGTGCGGCGTAAATCCCACGATGCCAGGGACCTAAGTTGTCAACAAGACACTCTCCGTAAGGCTTGTGGTGTGTTCATAAGGTACGATTTTTGGTACTCGAGTCTGCTCAAACTGAACATTGATCGGTCATTACTATGTTTAACCACTTGGTGATCAATTCTTTATAGGCATTGTGTACACTGGGGCAATATTCACTGAATGGCAATGCGTCGTATCACCGGATCATAATGATGCGCGATTGTTTTAGGGACATCTTGGCCACTCCCAACGCTTCATTTGACCCACACATCTCCAGACATAAACACTATCGAGTAAATAGGAACCATCCGTTCTCAGGATCCTTCACCCCCCAAAATTACTTAAATGTGAACGGCAATCGAGACTACATGGCTATACTTCCCTGCGATGGATACAAGAGAATTTATTACATCCCTTCTACGTCGAACTGCAAGACTGAGATGCTTGAGGAGATTTCATGTGTTATTAGGTATTTATCGCAAGACGCTCGGCACTTAACTATATATATACGTTTATAATACTAGATTTTTTGTTTCTAGTGTTTATGCAGTGGGTAAAACATAAAAACTGATAATTACATTTTGAAAAACCTTCAAATCTTTTTTTTTTACTTATTTTTATTTTTTTTTTTCTACGACTTGGAATGGGAAATTGAAAACGTGATAAATATGGTATGCTTTGTCAAAATTCCAGTATAATGTAAGTGAAGCAGCATCCGCTATTAGTCTACAGCATAACTACAATACATGTCAGAACGCGTGTACAATCTGCAATTGACAAACACTGGCAGTTAAATTGATTATCACTCAATCAGATATCAGAGACCGCCCAGAAAGCCAAGATTATACAAGCATATATCAAACTAACTGAGCCACGAGAACACACGAATACTGGATTCCGCCGAGGGCTGTAATGCATATCATAGGATAACTGTGATTTAAATAATTTTCGATTCCCAAAGCTACCGTGAACTGCGATTAATATCTTTACTGATTTTTTGCGGGCTTCTTGTTTTACAAGGGCAACTAGCATTAAAGTGGCATTTGCCGACAATCACTTTGTAACGCGATGTTGTTGCCCCCTCTCCGCTCTTTCTTTCTTTTAGTTGTATATTTCTTGTAGAATAGATTTTTAGATGTTGTTATTGATGAAGATGGCGGGAGGTTGGGATATACAAAGAAAACTTCTTGGAAGAACTGGAGGGAGAATTTCAGAGAGCAAGATCGTGGTTAGGTCTGCAGGGAGCAGCTCTGTAGGAAGAAACAAAAAGTTCTAAACTCTTGTCGGAACTGCACCTAAATAAATCAACGATGAAAACAAAAGACGGATGTTTAATGTAACGTTACATCATATAGTCATTTTTTTATCCGTAACATATGAATTTTGTATAGTGTACATTCCATAATAATTTCCTTTTGGATAATTTAAGTTTGTGGTGATATAATGTTGTAAGGTTACGACGATATAACTTAAGATGATACAACGCAGAAAACCCACTCTTCGCACGGGGATAAATGTGTTTCATTTTGGATATAAAGTACTAATGGAGACTGAATTTGGATTTAAGCGTCATCGGACGTATCACTGTTTTTTCCCCGACAACGATAGATTAAACACTAATATAGGTAATTTTCAATCATTTATATATATATTTTCTCCAGTGGTTGAGACACAGGTTAAGACGGGGTCAAGAAGAAATAGATGAACCTATAAAAAGAAGGAGTGAAAAAGGATAAATGTTATATGATAGTTATTAGTAGCAAAGAAAACATATTTATGAGTGGAAAAATAAACGAAAAAGTTCCGATATAAAACAGTTGAATATTTGTTGACTGTAGTTAATACGAGGGCCACTATTTCTATTTTGAGCTTAAAAATGAAAAAAAAAATAGTAATTTGTCATTGAAAACTAAATTATTGTTTGTCGAAATATTCTCCTTTATGATTAATACACTTTTGCATTCATTGGAATCATTTGTCAAAGCATTTTTTTTTTCAATCTTCTTGAGACACCTCCATAATATGTTTTTTGAACGCATCAACGGTTTCTTCCGTCGAAGAAAATCGTTGTCCACGCAATTTATTCTTAACATTCGGGAACAAACATTAGTCACTGGGTGCCAAATTAGGTCTGTACGCCAGATGATCCATCGATTCCAGTTTAGAGTGTTCAAATAGTCGGTTGTTAGACGAGTGTGTGAGAGCTCGCATTGTCTTGATGAAG
Source organism: Thermobia domestica (assembly GCF_964235325.1). Taxonomy (NCBI): domain Eukaryota; kingdom Metazoa; phylum Arthropoda; class Insecta; order Zygentoma; family Lepismatidae; genus Thermobia; species Thermobia domestica. The sequence continues at coordinate 112,647,944 of NC_137459.1, read as the reverse complement.
AATGATCCGACGACGCTTGTTCATCTTCTGTATTTGATCGAAGACCTCCGACAAAAAAAAAAAAAAATGTTGTGTACCATTCAGAGTTGACCGTTCTACGTTCGTTTTTAAAGGCACAGTTGCCACATGACCAGTTTTCCCAAAGAAAGAGCCGACCATTTGTTTCGATGTGCTTCGAGCGCGAACAACTTTTGTTGGATTTGGTTCAACCTGAAACACCCATACAGTCAGCTGCTGTTTGCGTTCCGGTTCATATGCATATACCCATGATTCGTCACCTGTTACAATCTTATATACGTCTTTTGAAGCAACACCATTGTATTTATTGAGCATTTTTTGCACCAATCAATGCGATATATATATATATATATATATATATATATATATATATATATATATATATATATATATATATATATATATATATATATATATATTGTCAAATTATGTTGGATCCAACGAGAGGGTTGCCTTAATCTCACAGTATGTCACATGACGATCTTGCAGTATTAGGTTTTGCACAACATCAATGTTTTCTTGAATAACAACTGATTTTAGACGACCTTCGCGAATTTCGTCAGTGGAATTTTCACCAGTTAATTCCATTTTTCTGTTGTCACACAATCTTCAAGTCAACGTACACAACACAAATAAATATATTGACAAAATATTTGAAGTACGTTATAGTCAACAATGTCAAACATTTCTATGGAAACAAATAATATCACCTAACTACAATCAGTTGCCAAGGCTCAAAATATAAATAGTGTAATAAAATGGGTTTTAAGAATACATTGAACTACTGCAGGAAGACCGCAGTCATAAATGAAAAAAAAAAACTCTCTCGCTCTCTATCTATCTATCTATCTATCTATATATATATATATATATATATATATATATATATATATATATATATATATATATATATATATATATATATATATATATATATATATATATATATATAATTAAGTGTTTAGTGGAAAATTCGGAAGACCCTTGGTGGACAAACACTGTGTTCGTGGGTTTTCTCGGGGTTCTCCCACTTCCTTCATTCCACCATTTCACTCATCTCTCATCCTCACCGTCTCCTTTAGCCTAACCGGCATAACCGTGGGACGTAAAACTTAAAGATTCATTTCATTTCATTTCATTTCGGAAGACCCTGTATTACTTAAATAAAGGATTACATAGAACATATTAAATGAAATGAAATATTTAAGTTTAACGTCCAACGGTTATGCCGGCAAGGCTAAAGGAGACGGTGATAATGAGAAACGAGTGAAATGATGGAACGAGGAAAGTGGGAGGAAACGGGAGAACCCCGAGAAAACCCACGCACACGGTGTTTGTCCACCACAAAGTTCACTTGGTGGGGGCTGGGATCGCACCCGGGACCCAAAGCACCAGAGGTGAACGCTCTACCACTGAGCCACCGCGGCCCCAAGGATTACAGAGAGGTGGGAAACCTGTTAAAAATGGATTTTATTATTTTAAATAAATTATAAATGTCATAAGGTGAAAAACCACCGTACAGGGGAGAGGCCAATAGTAAAATTTAAATATATATATATATATATATATATATATATATATATATATATATATATACAGGGGCGGATCCAGGATACGATCAAGGGAGGGGCTAAACCATATTTTGCAGTTTTATCCAGTGTAAAGCAGGATTGAAGTCAATTTTATCCAGTGTATACCTGAGCATCAAGGGGGGGCTATAGCCCCTATTGCCCTCCCCTTGGATCCGCCACTGTATATATATATATATATATATTGATTGATTTATTTTTGAATTTTACGTCCCGTTCAGCAGCGAGGCTATATGAGACGTGGACCTACTGCTTAACGTGGAATCCGCACCACATGAGCTCCCGTCGGGAATCGAACCCGGGTCTCCCGCGCAAAAGGCGCGCATATTTTAGAACAACGCTTTTATTATTTTATTCAATTAACAACTCAATTGATTAAATGTATTAATGTATTGTTATGTGTCTTTTATGTATTTATGTATAGATGTATGTATATTGTTTAATAATAATTATTTTTAATTTTTCAGATCAAGAAATAAAAGAGGAAACAAGGCCTGATTTAATAATAAGGTATCAGGCAAAGAATATAAGCCCCACACCCAGCTTCTGGAGTAGATTAAAAACGAAAATAGACATGAGATGAAATACTAGAGAGCTATTAAAAAGAGTTAGGGGCAGATGCATCGGCCAATAAGACCGCATGAACACGGCAAAGGCAGTGGTAGTAGAGGACCAAAAAAAAGTATCATATTATAAACAATACAGGAACATGTAACACCATTTGGTATTTGCCTTGCTAATTGAACTTTACTACAAATTGCGCTGATCTTATGAACACGCCAGTTCACGGTTTCGGCCTCCGTGGTCTAATGGTAGCGTACCAAATTTACTTAGTGCGTCAAGTGCTTGACTTTATCATTCGTTCTTTAGATAACTACGGCTCAGGTCGTGTGGATGATGATGGGATGAATTGGTGGAATGAAAACAGTGGGAGGAAACGGGACCACCCCGGAAACTCCAACGCACACGGTATTTGTCCACCAGAAATCTCACACAGCACGAGCAGGAATTGATCCAACAACCTCTAGCACCAATGTGAGTGTTTTACCTACTGAGCCACCGTTGTCCCTCGTAGATCAAGCATCGGTTCACATTCTACGCAGACCGGCCATAATAACTGGCATTTCTCCGTTTTCTTCTGTACTTATAAGGTAAATTATGTACTACCAGACATGTCAAGTCTGAAGCGCAGTCACAGCAGTTGTAGCAGTATTAGCAGTGGTCGTAGTAGTAATATTAGAAGAAGTAGTAGTAGTAAGTAGTAGAAGTAGTAATAGTATTACAGTACTTTGTAGTCTTCAATAAATGAGTCAGTTTCCCAAACACATTATGATTAACATAGACTGGCAACAATCATTTCCGATCCGTCTTTTAGAGTGTGCGAGCCGAGCCGGACCGGCCAGGCTTGGCCCGGAAATACATGTGCCCGGTTCGGCCATATTGCATTTGTGTCCGACCCGGATTGTGCCCGGCCCGGTTCGACCCGCTTATGGCCCGGTCCAGTTTGATATTACTTGAAGCGGGCAGGGCCGGGCCAGGTGATCCGCCGGGCTAGACGGGCGCACCCGGCCCGTGCAGGGCTCTGATAGTAAACGCAATGTTTCCATCAACAGTTCTATTCGATTTGCAAGGAACCCCTACTGACTATTGCCTGGCATCGAAGTCTCCAATGCAGGAGTATGTGTTGCAGTTGGACAATGAGTATTGCATCTCACTCCTCTTTACACCTTTCCACAGGCCGGATATAGTGAGAAATCGACGATGAGTCAGGCGTCGCTTGAAAAGTGTGAAAGCACAATTGTCCATTGGGCTGGCTTCTAGACTCCTTATAGGGATGTCAGAGAAGAAAATTCCCGCAATTCTAGTATCCTTTCCATCGATGTTTTATGCCGTGTGGCTGGATGCCTTGTCTTTGTCCAGTGCAACTTCGTTCACGTCTTGTCCATGCAATACTGGAAATTCATACTGGTAAATTTCTGCCACAACATGAGTCTGGCACTACGCAACATTGACTTTAACATTTCGTTCCACCTTTCGGAGACGCAGTTTGCCCCTCTACGAGAAACCGACCTCAATTAATATATATTTCTGAAATGGTTCTGACTGCTAGCGTCTGTGTGGTGATTCCAGGACTCTGTGCTGCATATTTCCGTATAATGAAATTCATAGTGGCACGACTTACACGAAAATTGCACTATATATATTTCTACTATGCACGTCACCTTGAACTTAGCTTCGGAAAGGACCAGAATGAACTAATCCCAGAATATGCTCGTTCCGGGAGTAGAGGGCATTAGACTACTCTCGACAACACTGCTTTGCTGCGTGACTAACGAGATGCTGTTGCTCGTTTCATGGCATTCTCACGACAATGAGTTGAGCATGTGCAGTACAACTGCACATTAAATTTAGTTGAATATAACTGAATCAACATCTGTATAAGCCTAAACCTACAGTTTAAAGTGTGATATCATCCATTGTAGTGCGCTCGATGTTTTCTAATAGCGAATCAAACCTGGTACTTCATGCACCAGAAACATACACACTAGTCAAAAGTCTAATGATAAGGTACTGCATGGGTCAAATGGTAATGGTAATCATTAGAATTTACATACATACATTGTAATGATTATTGGGCCACTAATTTATTACTTGAAACATTAATTTGATACCCAGAGGAGTTTGGATTGGTGTACCAAAGTAGCGTAGAGGCTCACCCAATCTTTACAAAATGTCTATCTGGAGGAACCTTTTGGATATTTTCGTGTAGATGCTTATGCAAACCCCAACTTGTAGAACTTTTTTTTTTTTTTAATTTTCGCATTGGCGTGCTCATAGATAGATATGTTGTTTCGGTTTATAACAAGGATTGCATTAATAAAAATAAAATAAACAAGCCACTATTCAGTGATATCTTAAGGATATACTAAAAGCGTTACTTTAGAAGTAAATAACTCATAATAAATATCATATTCCAGTAACAAAATTATTTTGAAAATAAAAAGAGATACATCAGTTTAAAACGTCCAACGTTTCTGTCTTTAGGCTAAAGATGACGATAATTAAGACAAGTGAATGATGATGAAAAAAAATGAATGATAACGAGGAAGAAGACCAGAGTACCTGAGAAAACTCATGATGATGATATTGCCTACTACAAAATTGCTTGGCCGGGATCGATCCAGGGTCCACACGAATCAGGGATATGCGCTCTACCACTGAATCACTGTGCCTCCATTTTAAAAATTAAAATAAAATATAACTAAGATATTAAATAGATATATAACTTAACTCAGAGTAAATATAGAAAAAGTGAGTTTAAACATAGTTTCCCTAGAATTGAGAAAAAATAAATCAAAATGAAAACCACAATTCTGAAATTGGATCTAAATGTGTTGGCGTACGTTATTAAATGATTGTTTGATTTCATTTTAGAAGTGGTCACTGGAAAAGATCTGAATTTGGAAAGATTCTGCATATCAATATGGAGTTTAGTTTTCGTAGTAATATATGTGACGTAATATATAGTCTTTCCTAAGTGAAAGTGACGTGAAAATTTGCATAAACATACATGCAAACAAAGAACACACACACACACACACACACACACACACACATATATATATATATATATATATATATATATATATATATATATATATATATATATATATATATATATATATATATATATATATATATATATATATATAAACCCACACATGTATACATACTCTGAGTGCTGATATAGAAAGAAAAGATGACAAGGGATGTAGGTGTCTTTTGGTCCAGGATGATGTTTCCCCATTGTAAGTCTGTAAATGAACTGAGTGACCTATATTTGATCAACCATAATAGTCTTCATACTGGTTAATGGACAAATATTTGGTTGACTTTACTGAAGTTATTTGCAAACATATACAAACATATATTAGACATAAAGTATTGACAGATATTTAGATTACACAAGACGGAACCAAAGCCTTAGTGATACTTAATTTTTAAAAGTCCACTCTTACCGGCCGTTTGAATTGAGGTCATGTGGTAGTCAAATTGCATGTATTGATGCATATATCCTCGAGGAACACCCACAAGATGTCCACATGCACGGCACAGATGTTCATGTGGTTTGCATGTCATCCTCTAGATAATATCCAACGCACACTTTCAATGTGGTCTATTTGAGGTGCTAAATATGGCAGGTTCGTAAGATTCAACTTCATCCTACACGCTTCCTAACATCATGGCCAACAATTCGTTTTGTTTCTTCACGTGCAGTAGTATAGTATGACATGCATTTATGTAAGTATTGTTATTACTTAGTGTAGGTTGGCATATTGGCTTTTATAGATTTTTTCAATGAGATAATGGTAAAATGCTTGACCTTGACAAAACATTGCGCTTCTCTTCCGTTTTGGGAATGTTATATTTAACATTAGATCTGAAACACACCTTAAAATGTTTTGTATAGTTTCAATTGCGTATCCGATATGCTTTATAGTTATTGAGAGGTGATATTTCATTTACTTGCCCTCTCTTATGCAAGTTTGAAGATATAGGAGTATTACATACTTTCTTGACACTTCTATACGTCCACCGCCGAAACACCAGACTTCATATATTTCTGACTGGTTACATAATTCTTGGTTATAATAATGCGTAAGAAATTTAGGCATTCTTCACTGTTTTCATGATAGCAGTATGAATTGAATTAACATTCTATTTAATTACAACACAAGCGTGGTTGATTACTTCTAGATTTTTTTTTCTTTTTTTATTTTTAATGTTTACCGATATTTATTATTTCATCGGCAAATATTTAGTGATTTTGTGTTGTTTTATAACGTTCTAGTCTTATTTTTGATGGAAAAATGAAAAACTTTAACTAAAGATTTTCTGGTGTCGCTTTGTAATTGTTTGACTTTTTATGCCTTAGTTAGATTTTCATACATAGCTTTACTTTGTTATATGCTGGGCTGTATTTCTAAGCAATAATATTTTCTATTTTGTGACGCTTGGGCACAACTTACTATCTTTTGTCTCTACTGGTACAGTAACTATTGTTTTTTGGCACTTGCATTGTTATGTACAGTGAGTCTTCAATAACGGAAGGTTTGAGTTCATGAGATTCTTAGCTCTAGACTATTACTAGGAAGTAACAAAAAATATATAAATTAAGTGAGCAACTTCTTACTGCTACGAAAAAAAAAAATAATAATAAACAAGCAGTGATAGTAATTTTATCCTTTGGTGGGCTATGATAAGTTAACTGTTTACCTGTCAATATTTTCATTTGGAAATAGTGTTTAAAGCATATTTTGGAAGCTCATGCAATGAATGACAATCTGCCATGTATGCTTTATAAAGGTCTAAATAACTCAATATAAAGAACACTCAATATAGTTCAAAGTGGATACTGAACATTCTGATTTAATTTAAGTGTACGCAGTTTGGTACCTAAACACAAGTTATAAAAAATGCACTATACATCACCTAAATAATATGATAAATTCTCTAACGCAGCAGAACTATTTCATAAGGATACACTTCACTTATAACATCAAACCCTTTAACAAGAATTTTAGGAATGATCCAAAAATGGATCAAAAGATTGCGATTTTGGCCAATAATTAGATGTTGAGTCAGGAGCCACAAAATTTTAAACGGCCTCTAAATCGAGTTTCCGTATATTTTACGGAATAAGCACATCATACTGAGTTAAGTGGTAGTTTTGGTTTGGATACACTATATGCAGTTCCCCAGATATAAGACATACAAGAAAACGTTTGGTTGAATGAAATATATTGGATTTTTTTGGATCATGGGACACAAAAGTATTGAATGAACCATAAATTGAGATTTCATATTTTTTACGGAATAAGCACACCTCACTGAGTTAAGTGATAGTTTTGCTTTGTGTACGGTATATGTAGTTATCGATATATAGGGCGTACAAGAAGATTTGTAATTGAATGTAAAACATTGTTTTTTTTTTTGATCAGGAGCCTCAAAAATTTTAGATGGTCCCTAAATCGAGTTTTCGTATTTTTTGTGGAATAAACACATCATATTGAGTTAAGTAGTAGTTTTGGTTTGGCTACAGTATATCTAGTTCTCGAGATATAAGGCCTACAAAAAAAAATGAATGAAAAATATTGGATTTTTCGGATCAGACCCACAAAAATTTTGAATGGCCCCTAAATCGAGTTTTCGTATTTTTTTTTAGCTAAATAAGCACATCATACTGAGTGAAGTAGTAGTTTTGGTTTGGCCACACTATATGTAGTTCTCCAGATATAAAACCTAGAAAAAATTTTAGCCTGAAATATATTGGATCTTTTGATCCCAAAATACTTTTGAATTTGTCTTTGGTTCTGAATAGCAATATAAAGTATGATGTTCCCAAAATAGAACATTGACGTTTCGTATGATCAAACGAAACAAACTCTATAAAGTAGCTGACACAGAAGAAATACACAAAGTATGTATATGTATGCATTGCGTATGGTCAATGGTTCAAACAGCGTATCAAGGGAAAGTATGTTCTGATCGACTGCAAAATAAATGTGTCAATTGTTTTAATTGCAATGTCCATGCATAAATTTCTTCAGGAACTTCAATCAATCGAGAAATTTACTTGTAAACTGTCTCTAATTCCAAAGTTTGTACAGTATGAAGATAGACAACTCATTCAACAGTCACACCTAAGCGAACGTATGTTTTGACAATACAAATTTACTACTGCTTATTCAGCGCGTTGACATGTCACAAATTGGGTTGCAAGTAAGAGATGAACCTTGTACATATATGTATATCAATTTATGCCTTTTGTGAAAGATTGTGGGTAGATAATAATTTAACTAGCATTTGACATCATATTGTTATGTACCTTCGTCTGGAGAAATGATTACCAAATCATGACATCCATGTAATTTACGCTACCCGTATAAAATGTCTTAAACTATACCATGATTTACGTATACACATGGGAAATTGCATTTCATTATCGTTTTCCAATATCAGTATGCCACCTACGTTTGTAACGTTATCAAAATTTATTACTACCTCTAAATCTGTACTACTCTACTTGAATGACAGATACTGTACAAGAAAAGATCTACTGAAGGTAAGGAGCAAAAATGACGTTTAACTAAAGGTGAAAAGAAAAAAAAATGGATGGTCCAAAGGAAATCGGTTCCATCTTTGTTTGTGGGAAGACCGAACAATAAAATCTAGTGGCGCCGATAACATTTTCCGATGGATGTCTTCATTGCCTTTCATTGCAGCCTGGCGCTAGATTGTATCAACTACTTCGTCCCTTCTTGCACCATATAATGGCCAGGTTTACTACGCCTTACGTCCAATCCACCAGGGAGAGGAATGAGTATTAAAAAGAAAGAAAAAAACTGAAAGATCATCGCTAACCTGTAAAAGTAGCTCCAAAGTGTTACAACTTCAGCGCGGAGGGCAGCCAGCCAGCTTGTTACTGGAAACATAGATTATTTCGTGACTTTACACCACATGAATGGCTTTACCCAAGAATCTTTCATCCCTTCTATCGTTTCTAGTGGTTTTTCACTGTCTTGTGATATCCAATGTGTGGTCCTGAAGTATACTTGTAGCTTCTTCACAAATTCCGTTCCTTCAATTTGCAGCAGATGAGTGGTTTGAGAGAAAGTTGGTCTTCATTACAGGTGGTCCTGTCATCCTAGTTATTACTAAGACGTTGGCATTGAAGTTTCCTCTGCCACTGAGAAAAGCAAAACGATTTAAAAATGTTCACAACATTCCTATGAATAGTTAAGGAAGGCTGAATTATCACCAGCAGTCTTCACAAATATATGCCATTCTTAAACCTTATCAATCTTTTCTTTCTGACAATTCATCTTTAATATTGAACTTCCTTCTCAGCACATTAGTAAATCATACTTTCAAAGTGCGCATCTTAAAATAAAACGTGCCTCTTATATATTCATGCATTTTTTTTATTTTTATTTTTTTTAAAAATTATTTAAGTTTCTAGAATTTTAGTCTAACTAGAACGCGTTTTCAGTAGAAAACTGTATTTAAATTTTGTCCTATGACCAGTTTAATGTATGCATCTTAAAATATATGACTAAATGTGATAAGAAGGAAGAACCAAGAGAAAGCTCTTGTATGCCTGTAAATAACAGTTTTGTTTGTTTTTCAAATTGACATTTGCACACATTACTTTTTCAAATCAAAGAACGATACAGGTCCAAACGTCAAGAACATTCTTAGAACTGTTTTAAAATATACCTTACAACAATCGTCTTCATTAAATTCCAAACCTTACAACAAAATGACTCGCTAGCTTTACAGGATAATATCCACATTTTTAAAAATAAATTTCAATTATTATGAATATTTGACATGACATCAGGCTGAATCATATGACTTCAACAAAGTCACTAATTCCATTATTTACTAGTTTATTTTGTGATTGACCAGCTGGATGTTTTATTGTTTGGAATTTAGCGTTCCTTTTCAGCATTGATTATATATGAGACGTTAATCTACAGCTTAACGTGGGATCCGTACCACATGAGCCGTGAATTCAGCTCGGGTCTCACACACCAATTCACTTGATCATGTTTAACATTTGTTTTCGGTATCGAGGCTATATGAGATACAAGCTGCTGGTTAAATTACAGCACGAACCGAGTGATGAACTCGGGCTTTTATCCAACACTGAATATCCTGTTAAGGGATCAATACACATAAACTAAGCTCGTTATTCGGTTAATGAGAATAATTTTCCAGAGAATATGAGTAGGTAAGAAACAGATAAATGGACTAATAATTTGTGTATTGCACTCTCACATCAGTCATATCAGTACATTATAGAAATTTTTGACTGACAGTACACTTTATTGAATGCCTACGACTTCGCGGTACATTTGTCTGATTTCTTATTCATAATTACATAAATGACAAAAGTATAAGACTATAAGTTGCTATGTAGAGTCGAGCATTCCTGCTGAATTTGTAGACGTTGACAATTACAGTCTGTACCAAAATTAATTTTAAGTTTAATTAAAGGCTTCATGACAAAAATAAAATAATATATCGAGTCTTGAGAGCACAAAAGTCATATGTCCAGTTTTCTAAATGTTTCAGGAGACTTTTGCGAAGCGATCAGTGTGCCGTAGCAAAGCAGATAGTTTGAGTTTGGCAACAACAGTTTACTGCGTTTTACCAAGGAGCTATTTACAGTGGACATTTGATATTTGTGCACCTGACATAGAATTATCAAACTATCAGCATATCTGACAAAATCAATATTGAGAAAAATTGGACATATGATATATGTGCTCCCAAGACTCGATTCATCGTATGAAGTCTAGATTTATAAGACTTTTGAATGCAAAACAAAATCTAAAATTTTGCTACACACAAAATACGACTGTGTAATACACAAGTTAGGATAGGATTAATCCAGTGGCAGATTAAAGGGGACTTCGGGGGCTCTAGCTCCGCGCCTCCAGGTGGACTGGCGCTTTTATCCTGATCAAACTTTCAACTGGATATCTAAAAATGAGTCATAAAGATACAATTATCATCACAAAATAAAATATGACCAAAAATATGAAATATATTCCCTTAATTTTCCTACTGTACTTTTACAAAAACGTATTAGGCGAAGTCAGTAGGGGCCACGTGTGTTTTTTTTTTCTAGCCCTAGGCCTTCAGATGGATTGATCTGGTCCTGGATTCATCACATTCAATATCTTAAGTTAAACTTAACTTTAAGTTCGATCATAAAGGCAAAGACAATATAATATGCTCGCAAGCGTACAACATAAAGTTTATGAAACTCTCAAATAAATATGACCTTAAGTCACCTGTTGTCTCCTCAACTTCATGAGACCAGAACAGTTCTATGCATCATCATTAGAGATTAAACGAGTTTAATCGTCAAAGAACTAAGTAGACAACATTTAAAATAATAAGTATTTCTTATTAAAATTATATCTAATTATTTACTATGTTTGAACAAGACTTTTAAAAAGAAAACACTACTCAATGCTCCATTTATTACTATTTGTTCGTGTTAGAGATAATAATACAATTCAAACAAATATAAGTGCAAGAAGCAAAAACAAAAAAACAAAAAAAATGTATAAGAAGGAGTTCGATATTTGATTAGAATACTCTGACTACTGAAAATAAGAGTCAGAGAAACAGCATATTGGAAAATATAGAGCTATAATAACATTCAATCTGAAAATTACTAAGGACAAGAGCTTTATGTTAAAGTTTGTTTTCTTTCTCTATATATTTTATTTTGCACTTCTTTAATTATAAATATTAATTAGTAATGTTTGTTATCTCACTTTTTCATATTTGTTACAATAATGTTGTCTCTGGACACCGAATACCATATCACTTAAAATTTACATCAAACTTTTATTTCATAACATCACTCAACTTCAATATAAATATGATCTGTAGCATAGACTGAGTGAAATAAGTAGACAACCGTTGTTGGGAATTTAAGGTACAAACATATTGTAAGTTGGATTTGGAGTTTAGCACTCATTTCAACATCGAGGTTATGTGAGACACAGAAATGCAGTTTGAGGTGGAATTCGAACCCTTGTCATGTATTCTAAATGCAAGCTTATCCCACTGAAAATCGAATCTAGGACCCCGTGCACCAAAGGGATGCGCGCTAGACACTAGACAATTCGGGAGGGACGTGCCGTAAGTTTATACAAAGTTGCAGGACAGCTGGGGTTGTGAGATTCCATTGTAAGGATAAGTATTTACCTATAAAACTAATTATGTACATCATGTATTTACTTATGTTTATAATAGAGAGATCTTTCGTAGGTAAGCGGTTAGTGTACGATCCTTTGGAGCATGGCAAGAGCTCATGTGTTTCAGATTCCACGTTAACCTGTAAGACCACGTCTCATGTAGCCTCGCTGCTGAAGGGAGCACTAAATTAAAAATCAAATCAAATCAAATATTCGTAATAGCTGTATTGTTTTCTGTAATGTATACGGACCAAATTATAACACGTTGGTTGAAAACATGCGAACTTTCACATACATTCCTAAGCAACTAAACCCAGAATGTGTCTGTACTGTATTATATGGAGCAAACTTTCGGAATCTACCCTGTGTAAGGCTCAGTTTGATCTCCAAAAAGAACACAAATTTGACATTATCATGATGTTTTAATTCAAATAATTATCTACCTAGTCAGATCACTAATTGTAATTAAGTGCTGTACATACACAATTTCGAAAATTATTATTATTATTATTATTATTATTATTATTATTATTATTATTATTATTATCATTATTATTTATAATAATAATAATAATAGTAGTAGTAGTAATAATTTAGTAAATGTCGACTAAAAGCAGGGAATTTGTGTTATTATTCAGTTCAAAATCTCTTGTCGGCGCGAATTATACTGAGGAATTTGAAGCTTAAATTATATAAAACGATAATCATACCTGTTGTTCTGTAAGGTTGTAAAACATGGTTGCTTACTCGGAAGGAAGAACATATATTGAAAGTATTTGAGAACAAGATTCTGAGACGAATATTCGGACCCAAGAGAAACGAGAATGGGGAATGGCGGAAACTTCATAATTTATACGGTTTACCGACTATTGTTAGGATCATCAAGTCTAGGAGGCTCAGGTGGGCAGGTCGTGTAGCCAGGATGGAAGAAAGTAGGAACGCTTTCAAAATCTTAAGGTGGATCATCACATCATATAACTTATTATACAGACGATCACTAAGATTCTCGTCGTTTTACTTATTGGACGGTTGGATTGGCGTATGTTGTATCTTTTAGTACCGAAATTATATGAATGCAAACCTACAATTTAACGTGGGATCCAAACCAGAAGAGCTACTATCAATAATCAAACTCGAGTTTCCCACGTCACATATAGGCTAGGAGGGATTTATTGTTTGATTGCATAATGACCGCTGCCTCAATGGGAACCTCAGGGACAATCATTAATTTTATATGGTCCTTTAAATTATGATGAACAACAGTCCAGAAGACACTGTTTGTTCATCTAAACAGTTTTGTCCTACTAAAGCATACTGTTGGCTAAGGGACTGGCCGCCACCAAAAGTCTAATTGCACCCGGAATTACGTGCGTAAAATGTGCAAGTGCTACATATTCCGCTCCACACGAGAAGACTCATGTAATAAAATATGTCAATTTCAAGTTATAATTAACTGCACATCATAGAAGCTACGTTTACCCTACAAAAATCTTTGTATAGCTTAATGTGGGATTAAAATCACATAGGCCCACACTTTCATCGAAGATCAAACCAGGAATGTATGTCTCAAAAGACATAAGTACTAATCATTTACCAAAAAGGAATTTACAAACTAGAGAAACATTGTTAATATAATAATAATAATATGTATAAAGATACATATTGTGTGACAGCATTCAAAAAATGTATATATTAAAGCAAGAAATTACTTATCTCATGCTATAGTGACTGCATTGTAACGGTCCTGTAATGGGGAGAAGAAACTTAAGTATCGTCATGCCAGAGAACAGATGCTATAAACAAAAAAACCTTCCTGCTCCACTGTACTTCCGTTCTTGTGGCTGTTGACAGAGGAAAGAAGCTGAGTATAACTCTGAGATACATGTGTTTTCTGGCCTAGTGAATAGGTACTGCATGCAGTTTAAGGACTTCCTGTTATTTATTTATTAATTTATTATTTTTAACGTTCCACCTTTGCTTCTTTTAGTGTGGGCTATTATATATCCAGTTTGGAACCCCATAAATATGCTTATAACTTTGAAGTCTGTACCAATGTACAATTTATGAATGATACGCCTAATTTCTCCTAATATAATTTTCATCAAATTATACATTTATCTCCTTTGGGTGACATAAATAAGTGATAATTCTGAAAGGGTCTTTCATTGTGCTACAAAACATGCACATCACGGCAAATATCTTCGGGGTTCCCAAATCAGCAAGCAATTTTCAAAATGTAAACGTTGAAAATACATAGATATTCAAGAAGCAATAACAGCGGATCTCGTTGAATTGATTTTTATTTGTGGTTCCCCGGGACTTTCTTTCAGTGGGGACCCTTATTGCATCAATAAATGGCTCTCTCCTTTTCGAGACCAAGAGCGGATAAGACCATTCATTCAAAACAACTTTGTCAGCAAGATCTTTCGATTTCAGCACAGACACAAGTAAAAGGTAACTAATTGCTATTAGACTTCCAAGCTATATGTACTATGCGTAAGTGTGAGAAGCATTACGAAGCGGCTTTGTTCGTCCGTCCGTCTGTCCGTCCACAGATATCAGAAAAAAATGTAAAATATATCAAGAAGACTTAAAAAAAAAAAAAACAATTCAGTGCGTCCCAAGAGTAGGTTCGAATTCCTTCGTTAAACCTCTACTCAAATAGGAAGTGCACCGTGTGGACTTTGTATTGAACAAACATCGTGCTCGAGGGTTTTCTCGGGGTTCTCCAGTTTCCTCCCACTTCCTTCATTCCACCATTTCATGCATTTCTCAACATCACCGTCTCCTTTAGCCTAACCGGCATAATCGTGGGACGTAAAGCTCAAAGATTTCATTTCATTTTTTTCAAATCGGAAGTGATTCAAATTAGCCATTTCCGGTTTCAACGCTTATCTCCATCGAAAGAAAACAGTAACATATAGTGAGAAGGTTCTTTTATTATTATTATTATTATTATTATTATTATTATTATTATTATTATTATTATTATTATTATTATTATTATTATTATTATTATTCCTCGAAGAATTCGGCACAGCGTTTCAAAACAACATAACATTAATATCCTCCACAACGCTCCACCACACGCGGAAGTGGTTCAAATTTCCTATTACTTTCTGTTTCAATACTGGCATCCATAGAGCAAAACAGGTAAAATACATCAAGAAGTTTCTTTCTGCAATAGGTTCAGTGTCTCAAGAATAGGTTCCGTGTTAACTGTTGGAGCTCTAATCAAACTGTAAGTTGTTCAAACCAAGCATTTCTCTTTTCAATTTTTATGGTCATAGAACGGAAACGTTAACAGATATCGAGAAGCATTTTATTTGCAAATGACTTAGGGTCTCAACACAACATAACATGACTACCCGCAACACTCTACGAAAATCGTACGTGGTTCAAATTTATTATTTATTCCAATTTCAGTGATGATTTTCAAAGAACAGAAACGGTAAGAGGTATCCAGATGTGTTTTATTGTAATCAACTCAAATTTTCTGGAATTGGTTGGCTGTTCTCCTCTGACCCTCTATTTCAACCGCAAGTGGTTCAAATAAAGAATTTTCGTTTTCAA
This sequence comes from Thermobia domestica, assembly GCF_964235325.1. Classification (NCBI taxonomy): domain Eukaryota; kingdom Metazoa; phylum Arthropoda; class Insecta; order Zygentoma; family Lepismatidae; genus Thermobia; species Thermobia domestica. The sequence continues at coordinate 112,631,980 of NC_137459.1, read as the reverse complement.
AATTTGTTACAATATATCAAAAATGGCCATATATATCGACAAATGGTTTTCTGCAATCGATTAAGGGTTTCAAGAAAACATATAATTGCAAATTTCAGTACTCTATCTAAGCTGGAAGTGGTTTAAAGGGTATGGCCGTATAAGTTGGTGAAAAATGCCCTTATACAGATTGATGTGATATTTGTACTAAAGATATTTTATATCCAAAGATAACATTGGTCAGAAAATCAACTTCAAATTCCTTTGAATCCCGAAGTTGTTGAAAATTTGAAAATTAAAAAAAAAAATGTTCATATCTCGGAAATGACTTAAGTTAGGAGGGTGAAATAAAATATGGACATACTTTGCTTTCTTAAGGGCCTTACTAATATATATATTAGCCTTGAAATTTATAGCGAAAAGGGCGTTGAAAATATTCGAATTTAAATACTTTTCCTTTATGTTTGAGTGACCACCTTATTTTCCCACCATAGAAACAGCACCAATCCATCTGCAATATATTTTGACCATGGTTTGATACCGCGATGCAACTTTGTGTAAAATGAGGAAAACCAAAATCGGATATACCTGGAAGACGTGCAACCCGTGTTACGCCATACATGTTTTGGCTGGCACGAATGCTGTCAGAAATCAAAGATGGTATTATTTGAGTATCGGTGTAAATGCAATTTTCACCTCCTTATCCAGCTATACCCTTTGTTACTACGTCCAGCTCCAACACTGACTTCCATAGAGAAAAAACAGTAATATACATGGAAGTGTTTCTATTTTATTTTCTTGCAATTGACTCATCGATAATATATGCCATCTCCTCCGTTAACTATATATTCAAACCGGATATAGTTCAAATTAACCATTTACGGTTTCAGCATTTATCGTCATGTCACAAAAATGACAGTGTATAACGAGAAACAATTTTCTGCAGACAATTCAGGATCTCAAGAAAACATCATTCAGGATCGTTACAACCGCAACACTCTATACCATAAGCGAAAGTGGTTGGAATTTACTGCTACCTTCGGTTCTAATACTGATTTCCGAAGAGCAAGAACGGTAAGATATATCAAGAGGCATTTTCTTAAAATCGATTCAGCTTGCCAAATGTAGTAGGTTGCATATTTTCAGTTATACCAATATTCAAACCGGAAGTGGTTTCAATTAAGCATTCCCATACTGAGCATTTTTCGCTATATAACAGAAACGGTAATACATGGACACAAACTCTTTTTGCACAATCGATGCAGCGTCTCAATATTATATGTATAATTTATTGTGATACTCCTTGTAAACTAATATATACAAAACAAAAAAAAAAAAAAAAAACAAAAAAAAAATATGCCATCCAAGTATCGAAATGTTGTTTCGCATAATTTGCGATATCACCAGGTTAACAGTGTTGTCAGCCTAGAAATAACATTATATATATAATCATTGAATATATATTAACTTGGAAAAGAGTGAATTATCAAATTATTGTTGGCTGATTTCAACTTTGAGCAATGGTTCGTTTTAAATACACCAATTATTATTATTATTATTATTATTATTATTATTATTATTATTATTATTATTATTATTATTATTATTATTATTATTATTATTATTATTATTAATGTGTTCTGTCTTCTCGCAGGTCTTGGGATAAATTATTATTTCTTTTCTAATTTCAGATTTTGTTCTCTAAATGTTTCCTCCACATTTCTCGATCTTCAGCTTCATTTTTCACTCCCAACATTTTCTTCTATTTTTCAAATCACCGATAAGTTGTGTTATTCTTCTTCCTATTTTTTGCTTTCTTTCCGTCTTTCATTCTATGGTGGTATGAGGAAGGGGCACTTTCTGAAAATGGTGAAATTCATGAATGAAGTAATAATAAAGATAAATAAATATATAAACAAATAAATTATTACTCTTTTTGATTAAATGTCAATTTAGTAATGTTAAAGTCATACGTGTGTTAAAAAAATAATAACGTACATTTAAGAACGTTGACACTTTGTTTTATATTTAATACTTCTCACCTTCTTAAGTGCTATGTTGATGTCTTTTCTAAATGTTTAATATTATTCTTCGTGATTTTTTGGGGGACAGTGGGATTTTGAGAAACGAACCAAATTGCAAATACTTATTGAATAGGCAATATGCTAATAGATTCCACTATCAAATATGTTATATTATTATTGAAAATGTATGCTTACTGCTTTCGAATTTAAAGAGAAAAATTATCTTAATATTATGCATGGGTAACTGCTGATTATTTTTGTCTCTTTGTTTGGTTTGTAGAACAAAAAAATATTAGAAAATTATCAACTTTCCTTATTCGAATTTATTTTTTTCAATACATAATTTAATAAAATACTAGCAACTACATAAATTAATTACAATAGCTTAAATATCCACATTCTGCAACGATTGTAATGGATTTCCCCTACAATAATGATAACAATACTTATATTAAACCTTCATAATATTATATTACTTTGTATTACTCTATTTCACGAAACTCTTTGCACGTTGTGTGCAATCTAATTTAAATTTCACAATATGTATATGTATGCATATCGTTGTCTTCGAGACCTGGTTTCTAAAACAAATCACTCAATAAAAAAAAACAAATACTAAAAAATGAAGGGGATATCAAGCAAGGAGAGAACTCAAAGTAAGTGTGAAAGAAAGAGAATTTAACACATTTTAAGGATAACTTAATGACTGACATTGTGAATAGCTATATGGCATTGAGAAATTGATAGAGGTCTGCTGTTGAAATAACATTGCAATCTATGTGCAGAGAAATCGTAAAACTCTCGTAAAAGCTGCAGAAACCATTATCAGATCTGTAACATATCATAATAAACTATACGTTTCATTCAACACGAATTTATTTCATCAAGTTGATACTAAAAGTCCTGAAACGTCTTTGCTTCGGTCTCTTTGTTTTCACTATTCATTGAATTCTGATGCAATAAACGAAACGAGAAATAATACATTATGTATTCTATTTGGGCGATTAGTTCAGTTGACCTCACAACACCTCACAACCTTTAAACTTCGTGAAAATTATATGTTACGAAATTGTGAAAGTACGGGATCTTAGAAAGGAGCTTCCTTCAGAGGTGGGTTCCTGTTAACCATATTTGTGGTAATATTAACCTCCTCATTCGATTAGTCATGGAATAATCCTTTCTTCTTTTTACTCAGCAAAATTGTATTTTCTTAATTCTGGTTCATCTTTTTTTTTCTTTGGCTTGAATGAATGAACTTTCACCTGACAAAAAAATATTCAAATGACTTTTTTCTTGTAATCTTTTGTTTAAAATTAAGAAAAAAAGTCAGATAAGAAAAAAATGAATATTGTTATTTGACTTAACAAAACAAAATAGGCGGTTCTATTGCAGCCACTGACCATAAGAACCTTTCCTGCTTTCCTCAAGCAACGAAAGATTGTACATACAATTTTGATTGATATGTTATACAACGGATGAGAAAAAATGTATTAAAGAAATAAGCTACAATAGTCATTTCTTTTAAAAATTTGAATACATTATGTAATGTTGTATCTGAAGAACATAAACGCTCTATCACTATGCAGGTTAACGTAGCAATATACACGATTTTGCGTTGTTCAGTGTTTTGCCTGTAACCAAAAATTGTTCACTTTAAGATTGACATAATTGTACTACTCCTCTTAATTAAATAATAATAATAATAATAATAATAATAATAATAATAATAATAATAATAATAATAATAATTTGTTTGTTGCATTTCAGTACGCTTTTTCAGCACCGATGCTATATGAGACGGAGGACCTTCAGTACATTTTAAGATTAAATCTCAACTACTGTAATACGTACAATCCTCTTCCATCGGGACTTAGGATTGGAAATTAGATTAGGATTGAGCATTAGTATTAAGATTGAGAATTGGAAGATAAGAATAAGCAATAAATGAAGCGACCTAAGACCTTTACGTTAGGTGCCACCCCGGCATTTGCCTGGTGTGAATGAGAAAAACCCAGAAAATAACTCTATCAGGACGACTGACTTGAATAGGCTTTTACAATTTTCCGACCGAGTGTCCCCACCAGGAATCAAACTCGAGACTTCTCACAGCGAAAGCAACAACATTCCATCGGAAATCGAACCAGAAATATGTCCACCAAAGATCCGTGCGCTAGCCACCAGACCTGGGAAGGATATAACTTAAACATGTTGCATGGTTTGATGGTACTGAATGTGTCAAAAGTCCAGAGTCATAGAGAAAATAATTTCTATGCTAAGTGAAACTTACTTTTTACATTTAATTCCCTTAAGCTATTATTTGTGCACGATTCGTCATAATAATTACTTATTAAATAGTAACTTCCGTGAGGAGCGAATTAAAGGAGTAAAGTATTATACAATGTTATTTCGTGTTCAAAATTGAAATAAACGAGTTTACCAGTCATTTGATTACATTATGTAAAAGTAATCCGACAAAGTGGAAATTTAGTGGGGGGAAATATAAGAGTGGTCAGGATTGGTGTGATTGATTTGGAGTTCAGAGTCTCGTTCAGCATCAAAGCTATATGATGAGTAGACCTACAGCTCAACCTCAGATCAGAGCCACATGACCTCCCACCAGGAATGAATTGATGCAGCACATTATTAATTAATTTATTTTTTATCTCCTCCAAGTCGACTCTAAATGCTTTTAGAAATTTGAGATCTAGCCCAATCGCTTCTCGCACAGAAACTGAGTTTATATACATTAAATATTTAGTTTAACGTCCCTCGTTTATGGCCTTCTGGCTAAGGGAGAATTTGCGTATACAGTGTGTGCGTTTATTTATTTAAGTCCGAACTTAGAATTCATTGCGATGACTCTAAATAAATTAAGTTAGTAAACAATAAAGTTAACAATAGTTTATCAACATCACGCAAGTGTCGGTGTGTTCCTTGATTTGATTTTGAAATTAGCGTCCCTTTCCGCAGTGAAGCTATGTGACCTACAGCTTAACGTGGGATTCGAACCGCATGAGCTCCCGACGGGAATAGAACCCAGGTCTATCATGCCATGATCGTATTGCAATCCGACAGATTGTATTTGCGCGTTATGTGTTATTGCTTATACGAGTAGTAGTATGGAAATACGAATTTCAGTGTTGAGTAAATGATAATGTTTTGTGTTGTTCAGTCACTGACGAATACATTATTCAGTAATGATTTTATTCATAAATCTTGAAAACCAAAGTCCTCTTGTAAAATTATCAACCTCATGCAACTGCTTTTCGCTTGATTTACAATATCATTAAGTACAACATAGTACACTTTTTTTTTTTTTTTTTTTTGCAAGTTCCTTCAAATTTAAAACACTTCTACTTAGCAAACCTAATTTAACGTAAGCTGGTCTTTGATTATTGAAATAACAGTTCAGAAGACGAAAATTTCCCACCTCTGTTTTAAACACAAGATTATTTTATTTATTCCATGCCCTACGATTACGGTATGTAGACTAAAGGAAAGTGAGCTGAACCTCTTAATTCTACAATAATATTAGCTTATAATCAGGGACGAACAATGGGGGTGGATCCTGGAGGTCCGGAACCCCCCTTTTTTTTTTTTGTAAATTTAGCATCATTTTAGGGACAATTTTAAGAATGTTAATATTAAATACTCGCATATTGAATTTGGACCTCTTCTTGAAATAAATTCCTGCATACGCTACTGTTTCTAATAATACATCAAGTTCAAAAATGAAATATCTATCTTTAATAGACATTATTGATCTGGAGAAGATGATACGCACGAGTGCAAAACTCGTGCATAGCGTTCGAGAAAATGAAGGAAAATGAACTAATTTGTAAAAAGAAGAAAAAAAAATTGATGCTGTACAATAAAGCTCATTTATTGAGACGAAGCAGATGCTGAAATATATTTTGCTGTTTAATATGTTACTAGCAAGACGCTAGCTATTGAAGTATAGTCCAAAATTAACTTTAAAACTGTTATATTTGATTTTTACTTTACTATCATAGTGTCAGGGTGTATATATAATTGTATAGATTAGGATCCTTGTCTGGAGACACAAATTGCACTATGTGGCAACACCACAGATAAACAACTATAGATTAGATCTACCAATCCGTCAAGTAGTTAAATTTATTATTTTCAGATGACAAATTCGAAAGAAGTTGGTTGATCTTAACAATACCTGTTACCGTACGATTTAATTTAGCATATGACTTGTTAGCACTATGCTTATCCCATTTATTTATTTACATATTTTTTTCTGTATACAAAGCAAACTCCTTCCACTTTCTTCTGAATGTATTTATATATTATAGCTCTGTTCGGATTTTTGTATGAATATCTCTTTCTTTTCCCCATCCCTCAAATTTTCAATATATATATATATATTGTTACTACATTTTATAGACCATAATTGGATGCAAACCTTAACTAGGAATATATAGTATACAGGCATAGGCGGAGGTATGGGTGGGCATAGGGGGCATTGCCCCCCAACTTTTTGACAAAAATAAAAATGCCACCTATAAGATCCTTCAATTCTCATTTGTACTTATCGTGCCCCCGAGAAGACAAAAGGTCTGCCTCAGGAGACAATCCCTAACACCGCAAATACAGGGTGTTTCAAAACAACACTGGCAACATTTGGGAGGCAATTCCTGACACCAAAATAAGATAAAATGTAAAGACCAACCTGGACACACAAATGCCTCCTTTAGGAGTTATAGGATGCAAACAAAAAAAAAAAATGAAGTTTAAAGCTCCATAGCTCCAAAACTATGGGACCTACCGTAGTCGGGTCAAGACTTCCTTAAGATCTAGTAGGTGTTCTATCCGAATATCCATGTTTTTGAATCTTGTGGTACTTCCGCAACAATTTTATAGGGGTAATTACTGAGTACTTCAAATTATATGCCCGTCGCCAAACTCTCTCCATTAAAGTTGTTATGTGAATATCTTAGGATTCTGAAACGGATTTTTGGATAGGGTACATATTAGTTTCTAAGTGAAGTCTGGATCCGACAATTGTAGGTACAGCGGGGGACACTTCTAAATGGTACACCTTAGCCGTAAATCTCCATATGGCTGTAACATTTAGAAGTGTCCCCCGCTGTACAATAATTTTATAGCTATGGACCTTTATTTATTTATTTATTTTTACGTTTTCGGCATCTGTAACTCCGAAAGGAAGCATTTGTGCGATCTTATAGACAGAAATTACTTCCCAAACGTTGTCGGTGTTGCTTTGAAACACCCTATATATATATATATATATATATATATATATATATATATATATATATATATATATTCACGAAGAAATTAAATGTCTACTAAAAGCAGGAAATTCGTCTTATTATTCAGTTCAAAATCTCTTGTCGCCGCGAATTCTGTCGAGCAATTTCAAGCATAAAATATATACAACAATAATAATGACCGCTTTTCTGTATGGTTGTGAAACATGGTCATATTTAGGAAAGAACATAGACTGAAAGTATTTGGAAAAAGATCCTGTGACGAATATTCGAACGCAAGAAGAACGGGAATGAGGAATGGCAGGAACTTGTAAGGGTTAAGTCTAGGGGTCTCAGATAGGCAGGCCGTGTAGCCAGGACGGAATGAAATAGGAAAGCTTTCAAAGTCTTGACTGGAAGACCAATCGGAAAACGACCAGTATTAAGACCTAGGCGCAGATGAGAGGACAATATTAAGAGAGATCTCGCAGAGACAGGAATACAAAGTGGAAACTGGATCCAGTTGACTAAAGATAGAAGAAGTCAGTGGAGAGCTTTTGTGAACGCGGGTTCCATAGGCCATAGGGTTAGTTAGTTAGTTAGTTATATAGTATTTGTACAGACACAATCTATTTTGAACTTTTGGTTTCTATTTATTGAAGATATCCAGATACATCTTTTTCAGTATTCCGTTGGTTAAAATATCTTCTCTCTTTTCCTAGAGTTCTCTTTTACTAGAAAGAGAAAAAAAGCTAAATTTTCATTTTCGCTCGATATTACCTCCTAAACCGTACTTACGAGCTATAGTATTTTTTCTGCCCTTCTCCCACAGGTTCATTAAGACTTGCAATTATGCACGATTCTGTTCTTTTATTATTATTATTATTATTATTATTATTTCTTTTTTAAACTTATTTTTTCGTAAATCTCTTTCATTTCTTCAGTCATATACGATGTGATCAAGGCATACACCTAGGTATTCGAATTAATATCAGACCTCCCTCGTCTTTCTTAAATACGACCAATACAAATTGTACTTTTATTACCTACTCTTTCATTCAAATTCTAGTACTATTTATTGAGCTACCTACATCTTTCGTAATTTAAAAATAATATACTATAGTTTCCATTTCAAGTTTATCTACTATCTGTATATAGTGAGCAAATCATTTCAAATTTACGGATAATTATATTATGATATTGGATAGCATGTTTTCTGATGGGAAAATCCTATGAGAACTGGAGTTTGGTGTTCTCAGACGGTGGCGTCGATTGTACTAACGTCCGTGGTTAATATAGTAACTCACTTCAACCGGTGAAAACAACAATTACGTACAGCAGAGTAACAACAACATGCTAAACAGTTCTTGCACCTACAATTCAAAAACAAGAGTCTGAAAACCAAAAATTCACTTGAAATCACTATGTAGTTTTTTTTCTTTTTTTTTTAAGACGTGTAATATCCTATTCCTAGAACTCTCTTTACTTGCTTATTTTCTGTGTGCCCCAGCCTTCTGGCAGTTGCGTACCATACATAAAATGATAATTATTTAAATTGACTTGTTCCCTGTATTAATCTTTTTTAAAAGTGGAATTTTATTCCCATCTGAAGATGGGCAGGCCGCAGAAGGTAACGCCTTCTCTTGGACCATGATTATTTATTTATTTATTTATTTGTAGCTTTCCTTAGGAGATGGGTAACATGATTTATTTATTGATTGATTTTTGGCTGTTTACAATAAAAATACAAATTACAAAAAATGCGGAACAATAAAAATAAAACAAGAACAATGATTCCTGCAACAAGCAATGAAGCGCTGAAGTGCTGAAGTGCTGAAGTGTTGAAGTGCTAAAGTGCTGAAGAGTCTTCTTGACTTTACTGTAATAATTTAGAGAAGAAAACCGTGAGAATGATGAATTTGCTAAACAGATCTTGGGCGACTTTCAGCTTTGGCGTAGCGTTTGTAATGTGTTGGTCAGATTTAAATCCTTCAGAATAAATTCTTTAATACTTTGGATGAAGTATTTAGAGGATGAGATATCTTCGGTGTTGAATCTGCGATAGTGTTTGAAGCTTTTTATGTGCCATCTTTGGCTTTCGAAAGGATCTCATAGGTGTTTGACGTTAGCATAGGTGCAGGCATCGATGGTGATCTGGGGTTTCTTCTTGATTTCGGTGCCATATTGTACTTTGGTTGTAAGCCCAAATATTTTGGATGACTTTGTAATCTTCTTGAAGCTTCCTTCTTCTTCCTGTTTTATTTATTTATTTATTTACTCAGTTTGTTTACCAATTAAATTTTGGTTACAAAAACATTAGTTCTCAAATATAAATATGGTTAGTCTTTGTTGTATTATGACATATTTTAATTAAGACAATGTGCTTTCTAAGTTGCTAATAAATAATCACAGTAGTTTTAAATTAGCAAATAGCTAGAATACTAGTGATATATATTAGTTGAGTTGATTTTGAATTTAACTTCATTTTAAGCAGCGAAGCTATATGAGACGGAACCTAGTGATTAACGTGGAATCCGAACCACATAAACTCCCGCCGGGAATCGAACCCGGGACTCCCACGGTGGCATATTAACGTCAGACAGGCAAGCAATAATAGCGATGTCTTTTAACATGACTGGCTAATATTAGAAATTAGCGTGACGCACTGTTTATACCATGTTTACACGATGTTTTCTGTTTATACCATGATTACAATGACAATTAAGTTGGTACAAGTATCGCATACTACTTCCATTCGGGATGTTAAGTGTTTAGTTTGAAAATCTACAATTGTTTTCATCTTTATAAATTGAAATACGCATTTCTTTATTCGTTCAGAAACAACCACATTTGCAAGCTACTTTAAATTCCAAGAAATATCTCGAAATCAAAATCAATAAATTCAGGCAATTGATATAAATCAATCAATTATATTTGCATTTTATATGCATTCAAACAAGGAGGAATCCAATGCTATTTGTTCTGTTAAACCGCTACAAAAAAAAATGCTAATTGCACCTGAAGTAATATAACAGGAGCAACTTAAACAAAACAGATCCCTACAATCTATTGTTTCCTAAGTAGTAATTGACGTACTTCTACACAGCAGAGGACTTGCCGCCGCTGTGTATATTTTATTACGTGTCTCTGTGATCTTTTGCGCTGGCGCCATTACTGTCTGACCGTAGTGCGAGTTCCCTTTATACTTTTACCGCCTGCTTTATATATTTTATTACGTATGTGATTTTTTGCTGTAGCCATTATTGTTGGAATTAATTGCGACTTCCTTTTATACTTTTACAGCTTGTTTTGTATAGCTTATTACGTATGTGTGATTTTTCCGCTGGCGCCATTACTGTCTGACCGTAGTGCGAGTTCCCTTTATACTTTTACCGCTCGCTTTGTATATTTTATTACGTATGTGTGATTTTTCCGCTGGCGCCCTTACTGTTTGGTTTTGCTTTGACTTCCCTTTATACTTTTACCGCTTGCTTTTTATATTTTATTACGTATGTGTAACCTTTGCGCTGGCGCCATTACTGTTGCGAGTTTTGCACACCCGATTTGTATATTTGCTGCTTGGTAGCCGTGGACGCTAATGGTGTTTTCATTTATAGATACCGGCACACTTTGTATATATATTTATTATTGTGACTTAAGTAAGAAGAGAAAGTTTACGCACCTTTGATGACACGGCCGCTATTTTGTTGGCTATTTCCTGGTTGTTTGTTGTTGCAGTTGTATATAATTTATGTCCATATCGCAGTGTTGTCTGTAATGAGAATAATTACACTGATTTTTCCATAAATAGGTAAATTTTTCTTTTAGGGATGTTTTGTAGTGTTGCAGCGAAAACTAATTAGATTGTTGTTGACTTTAGTTTAGCGTTTCTTTTAGCAGTGAGGTTATATGAGACGTGGACATACTGATTAACGTGGAATCCGAACCACATGAGCTTCCGCCGGGAATAGAACCCGGGTTGACCACGCCAAAGTTGCGTACGTTAACCGATTAGCCAGGGAGGAGCTCTACAGTGATTAGACTACGTATAGTTACCTATAATATAATTTTTACGTAATGAGACCAAGCCCTAATTATGAATTATACTTTAATTTTTACTAGATTAATTATGAATTTACCTTGAACATTCTTTTATTTATATAATTGGAAATGATCAATATTAATTAACCTATAATACTTATTATATGTATATACTTACGTATGAAGAATTGAGCGTTGCCGATTGTGGTTTTGATGGACGGATTTGTTTTTCCAATATGGCGGCGTTGCGTGATTGTTGAACAGAGGTTCCTCCATAGTACGACTCTGAAATGCGAATGCGCGCGTTTTGCTTGCATTGTCGTATAGATTGATGGTAATTAAAATTGTGAAGAATTTGGCTGGGCGAAGTTGCATAGTTTAACATATTATTGCATTATGTGATTAATTTATATTATTTTTTGTTTTAGCATGTACTTAATTATTATAAAATTGAAATAATAATAATAGATAACGAGACATTTTGATAAAGAAAGCGGAACCCCACAGTACTACGATATGTGCAACTGTGCTACCATCTATTGGCAATTTCATTTCATTTCATTTCATTTATTTGCCTGTTTCATTAGCTTACAAAGCATGAGAAATTCTCATGTAAGCATTACAGTTGTCAGAAAGAAAGAAAAAAAACATACAATATTGTTAAGTACCAGAAGTATACATCATGCAATCTTTCTAAAAATACAAAACCACATAATTAGGTAACTGTTTCTACCACACCAGGCATGTACTCACGGGTAAGTATCTGTTTCCAACTCTTCAGTTAATGAGTCATTTAAATATTCTTTAATTGTATAATAGCACTTTTCAGTGAGTAGATTATATAAAGTCTTACCAAGAATGGAAACATTGGTCATATTTTTCAAGTACAGAGGAAGTTTATTATACAATCTGACACAATTCATGTACACGGTTTTGCTTATATTAGCATATTTTTGATGCATCACAAATATGTCACTACCTTGTCTTGTATTATGGCTATGAACATTTTTATTAAAGATAAAAAGATGCTTGTTTTTCACAGTAAAAAGAATAGATTTATAGATGTATAAACTGGGGAGTGTTAAAATTTTTGCTTCTATGAAAACCTTTTTACATGACGATTTTGTGGGTAACCCAAAAATTATTCTAATCGCTTTCTTTTGCAATCGGAAAGTGCTTAAACTATTTTCAGCAGATCCCCAGTGTATTATGCCGAAGTTAATTAATGAATTAAACTTGGCGTAGTAAAAGCTAAGAAGTGCTTCTCTCGATACAGTACCTCGAAGTTTGTATAAGGCAAAACACACGCTACTTAGTTTCTTGTTTAAAGTGGAGATATGAGCAGACCATGAAAGATCATCACTTATGATTACACCTAAAAGCTTTGTTATGCAAGAATATTGGAGTAAGTTAGAAGATATTTTTATTCTAGGTGATATACGCGGTTTTCCTGGAAAATGAAAATGTAAGAGGATCGATTTATCATGATTTATAATTAACCTATTCGCTGTTATCCATTTTACTAATTTGTCCGTAAAAATGTCAGATTTCCTCTCAACTTCTTCTATTGATTTTCCTGATATTATCATACTGATGTCATCAGCATATAGAATACATTTCGCTGGATGCATAAATTCTAACAAGTCATTTATGTATATCAGGAAGAGAATAGGACCCAAAATGGAACCTTGAGGAACACCTCTGACTACAGTTGATAAAGACGAACAAGTTGTTTGAAACCCATCTGCAGCTAATTTTGATATTTGTACCGCTTGTTGCCTACTGGATAAATAAGAGAGAAACCAGTTGTGAGCTACTCCTCTAATACCATAAGCATACAACTTGCTTAAAAGAATAGCATGATCAATTGTATCAAAAGCTTTGGATAAGTCGATGAATAGGCCAACAACATATTTACTGTTTTTTAATTCAAGAGCTATATTGGACATGTAATCAAACAAGGCTGTTTCAATACTTTTCTTATTTTGGAAGCCATGTTGTGATGGTGATAGTAAGTTACATGACTTCAAAAAATTGCAGAGTCGTGACTTCATCACACATTCAAAAATTTTTGAAAACGTGGAAAGAATGGAGACTGGGCGATAATTTCTTACATCATGCATACTCCCCTTTTTATGGAGAGGAATTACTTTTGCCACTTTTAACACTGATGGAAAACATCCTTTCTCAAGAGATAGGTTAACTAAATAACAGAGATGATTTACAATGAAAGAAAAACAAAATTTAATACAGTCACTGGAACTTCATCAAAACCTGAAGATCCCGAATTAGACATCTTACTCAATATTTTCCGTAACTCCTCTACTGTTGCTGGAATTAAAAAGATCGTATGTGAATGCATTTGAAATTTCATCGAGTCGTCATAACTCGCTTGTATGGGGTCAGGTAATGGTACACTATCTAGAAAATAATCATTGAAGACATCTGCAATCCGCTTAGGTTCTTTAATAATTTCGTCCCCAACTTTAACATACTCAAAGTCGCTCATTTTGTTGTTTGTTCTACCATTTAAGATTTTCCACATAGTTTTAGCTTTATTAGTAGAATTAAGTATTGTGGAGCTATTTGACAGTAATTTAGCTGTTTTAATTACTCTTCTGTATATTTTCCTGTACTTAAAAATATAATTTCGAAAGCTGTGAGGAAGTGATGTATTTATTTTGAGTAATCTATTATATCTAAATAGGTTACTTTTAGAAATTTTAATGCCTTTAGTTAACCACGATTTAGTGGACGACGTCCGGATTTTACGAGTAACTTTTGGAAACGCCATATTGAAGTAATGTAAGAAAGTTTCAAAGAAGTATTTAAACTTATATTCAGTGTTAGACGTATTGTATATGCCATTCCAAGACTCGTGAGAAAGCAAGAAATTTAGATATTCCATATTATGACTGGAGAAAATTCTCTTTGTAACTGTGTATACTTTAGACTTAAGAGCAGTGGTATCGTTTAAAGTGATTTTTAAAATAATCGCATCATGATCAGAGAAACCGGGATCAAATACTTCAAGGTTATAGGCAAATTGATTTTTACTAATTATGAACTGATCTAGCGCACTTTTATTATGACGTGTCGGTACATCCACTAGCGCTTGGAGATTGTACACATTCAGCAGATCTCGTAGATCGGATTTCTTTTTTGCTTCCACTATCCAATTTACATTAATATCACCACAGATGATCATTTTTTCAAAGTCTTTTCGTATGAAGTCCAAAAGACTTTCGAGTTTCTTTAAGAAAACAGTAAATATGCCGGATGGCGACCTATAAATGCATATAATACAAATGTTAACACTTGGTAATTTAATGGCTACAGCTTCAAAGTCAAATTCACAGGTAAATTTTGTAATATCTATTTCAGAAGCTTTTAAACTGTTGTGAACAAAGATGCATACACCTCCACGTTCGTGTGAAACACGAGAGAATTTAGTGATAAGATTAAAGTTTTCAAAATTGACCTCCTTAATAAGTGTATCATTTAGCCAGTGTTCACCAAGACAAATAACCTTACATTCTTTCAAATCATCAGCTAAAAGTACATCAAAGTATTCGAGTTTATTCTGGATCCCTTGTACATTCTGATGAAAAATACTTATTGTATTAGCTATCTTGGATTCGGATTTTCCATCTGGTGTGCTAAAAAAGTTACATTTTTTACGTTATTTTGTCCGGCTGCAAACGATACTGTATTATCATTGCTAAGACCTGTACGGGGGAAAGTAAGAGGAATGGGATCCCTGTTCCTGTTCTGAGCCTTAATCATATTACTTAAATTTTCACATACATGACGCTTTCCTAGATTATTCAAATGTAAACCATGATGGGTGTGAAATTCTCGTGGAAGACTACTTACATCTAATAACTGTACATTTTTAAATCGACTACAAACTTTACTAATGATGCTATTTGTTTTATGTACTTCTGAGTTAACACAAGAACTCTTCAATAGATCATGCCGGTGTGGCAGATTAACTACTATTACATTTGTATGAGTAAGAGTGCTGAGTGTAGACTTCAAAACACGGACAGCATCTTCAGACTCATTTTTTGACACATCATTAGTGCCTCCTATAAGCACAACAGTATCAGTATCTGAGAATGATTTCTGGTCCACACATGAATTTACAACGTTATTTAGTTTTGCACCAGGCTTAACAATACCTACTACGTTCATATCATCACACTCCTGCATTAATCTGGAAGCAAGACCACGACCGTGACTATCTCCTACAATGAACACCTTCCCTTGCACTTTTTTTACCCGATTTACTGAAATTGAGTTTCCATTTTCAACACCAAAACATGACTTACTGCTTGAATCCTGTGACGGAAATCTTGGGCGATCCTGCTGGTTTAAACGATCTACACGTCGCACTTGAATAGGCCTATTTCCTAGGCTAACTTGCTTTACACTTACAATTACAACTTTATTTAACAGCCACGTTATATGGGAGACTGATACAGAATGAAGGGGGAGACTTAAGGTGAATTACATGAGATTTAGATGTACAAGAAAGAGAAGAGAATAAAATAAATAGAGAAAGCTATTATTGTTTATTGAATTGAAGCACCATTTAAGCGTAATATATTAGTTTGTAATGAGGTTATTAAATTGGGTTTAACTGGATACGTATGCACTTTGTAGGGTTGTTTATTATTTATTTAGGATTTTTATTTAATAATATGGTTTGTAGAAGTATATTGAATTGCTATAAAATAGAACAAACTTATATTTTATTTGTATAGATGTATTTAAGATTATATTCGGGTGCAGTTTTAGTATTGGTTTGCGTTAACGTAGTGAATGTGCGGAACGGCACACGATGGATTTGGAATGGGTGGATTATTACAATTTACACGTTGCTTGGGAATTGTTTAGTATTGGTTTGCATTGATGAATGTTGCACATATTGAGGAAATGTTGAAGATTGTATTTATGCTAATTGGCACTACGATTTCCATTTGAAAGAATTAAATAAATAATAGCTTGAAAATATTTTAAATTGGATTACGGTATGGAGCATAATATTTAAGTATATTGTATTTACTGCGAACTAGAGTATTTATGTAGCTGCTATTATAGAATTAACAAGTACCAGAGATAATTATATTGTTTTTATTTACCATGTATTGAATTATAAGAATATATATTCCTTATAATATTTGATAACAGTTGGGAAGCTTTATATGGTGATTGATTTTTTACGTGTGGAACTGATTTAATTTGAAGCAACAGCAAATACATTTGACAGATAATTGACGTATTTGCAACTATTGAAATGGGTATAAAATGCTTTATGTATGTAAAAATATTTAATATTTTTGTTTGTAAAGTATGAGGCAATTTTAACTGCTAATGTATAACATTACAGATAGGGTTTTAAGCTATTTTAGAATGAGCTTAGGAGATAACAAAATTATTATGGAATGAGACTAGCATGATGCATAGGGAAGATGACATGTGGAATGTTTGGGAAAGTTTTATTATTTTAGGAAATAATATATTATTGAATACAACGGGTAATATTTTTAAGAGAAACCCATATTTTAGTATTGGTGTACTATTGAAAGCATGAATCAACAATTTTGAAGGCATAAGACATAGGCAAAGACTTGTATTTACTGGTGTTATTGTTTTACGTTTACCGGAGAGGATGTTGCTCCCATTATGTTAAAACAGTTTTGAATAGATTTGAATTATTGGAATATAGTATTTTTTATACTTAGGACTTATTTATAAATACAACTTACGAAATTAGAATATTATCGATTGAATTATTTACAATGTATATAATTATTTATATTTTAATGTTATTGACTAGTTATTTAAAATTTAGACGAATTGTACTTTTAGTGCTGGAATGGTATATTTATATTGGTATAGATCATGTACTAATACGGAACACATTGATTAGCATACAACTCTGCAGATTATATATTTGCGTAGACGAAATTATGAAAACTGTTGATTTTTAGTATTCAACGCACTTACACGAAAATAATTGTACAATTAGAAATTGTTGAAAGTTTTGAATGGGCAATTATGTATATGCGTGGTGTAGTACAAGTATTTGGAATATACGTATTGTATTGTGTTATCAACTATTGATACAAATAGGCTGAAGGATTTACGTAGTATTTGCGTTTGCGACAATATAAAATGTTATGAGAATGACATGATACCACGTGATTGTCAGACTTGCATTATATAGTAATTAGATTTATGTTTTATTAAGATATAGAGGTACATATTACGCATTAATATAGACACAGATTGATTTATTTTATTTTAGGCATGAAAGAGAAACTCCATATATTGGCGTTGACTGTGGAAAAACAGAGACGTGTGTACATTACAATTTTCCATTAGTATCTGAAAAGTTACACAGAATATAAACCTTCATCCAGCCTATGAGGTGGGTGCTCTTTGACTTGGCTATGGAGGCGATGCAATTTATGTTTTTTTTTTTTTTTTTTTTTTATAACTGTTAAACCGCAGACGATAACGTCGTCTCTTCGGGAGGGATAAATATGGTAAACATTGGTTATGATTGATACACATATATGGTCTATGAGATTCGGCTACAACAATAATAAAGAAAGTCACTTTATTCATACAGAGGTGAATTATTATTGTTGTTGTGAACCATGTGATACAAAACAAGAAACAGATATGGATGGGGAAGGTTGAGATGTAAGTGCTGAAGACAGACAGTGGTCAATGTATGGTTAGACATAAGGAGTATTGAAATAATGAAAGATATGCTTATTTGAAGGGCTGAGCGAATGATGAGATGAAGTGCATGGACGCCACAGTACACAGGGAAGTGTTAGTATTCACAAATGAGCTTATCTTCTGTGTTGGGGCTACTCAACACTGATGGCAGACATGGGGGAAGCCCTTGTTAGAAGGAAACTCACTGTGCAAACGATGGGTATATGTGCGGATTGAATTCTGATGGATGATGGGTAGCGAAGAAATGATGGTCAGGGTGTTCCGGATGCTTCTGGCCATAGATGGAGAGTAGATGTCGCAGTGGAGGATAGTAATACTTAGGCGAGGTGGAAAAGTTACTATCAAGATATATAGTGTCCATAAGCGTATGGTGCTGAGTTCTCCATTTCTTATCTACGTAGCGGGAGCGAAGATCTTCCAGATGGCGTGTGATGTGCGGAAATGTGATTCTTTCGTATAAGAGACGTGTGGGACTAGGCAAGCTTATTCGAAATGCGAGTCTCAAAGCGTGGCGTTCTATAATACGTAGGCGCTCGTAGAAATCGTCATTCGCACTAACCCAGGCGGTGTGACCATGAGTGAGACATGGGCGAAGGAAGACCTTGTAAGTGTTTAGGACGGTATCCGCGTGCAGGCCCCAGGTAGTACCAACCAGGCGTTTTAATAGATTTAAACGGTTTTGTGCTTTCTCCTTAATAGATAGAAGGTGAGGTTTCCAAGATAATTTGGCATCAAAGACTACCCCCAGGTATTTAACAGTAGAGCTGGGATTGATGGGTACACCTTCTACGTTAATAGCGAGTAAGGATGGATTGCGGCGTACTCGACTGCGTCTCTTGTTTGGAAGTATCACTAGGGCTTGTGTTTTGGTACAATTCAATTTTAACTTCCATCGATTGCACCAGTTGCTAAAAGCATCTATAGCTTTTTGCAGAGAAATGTTGATTTGGTGCATAGTTTTGCAACAAGCCAGCAGTGCAGTATCATCTGCAAATGTGAAAGTGTAAATAGGCTCAGGCATCACGGGCAGGTCACTAACATACAATATATATAATAATGGTGATAAGGCTGAACCTTGTGGGACACCAGTACAAGGAAAAATTGGAAAAGATAAACTATTATTAATGGAGATATATGCGAGACGATTCGTAAGAAAGTGATACACCATACGTATATATGCGGCCGGAAGATCGAAGAAGTGTAACTTATATATAAGACCATTGTGCCACACGCGATCAAATGCCTTTTCAAGATCGAAGAGAAGAAGGCATGAGGGTGCAGTTCTATTATAATGGTTCGTGATGATGGTGCTAAGACGTAACAAGTTATCGAGGAGGCTATGTTCAGGTCGGAAACCTGCTTGGTGTTTAGGCAACAGATCATGAACTAACAGATGGCTATGGAGTCTCCGGACTATGATGCGCTCAAAGATTTTCCCAAGTGTGGAAGTGAGCTGAATGGGCCGATAAGAAGCTGGATCTGTTTTATCTTTTTTAGGTTTCAGAAACATAAGTACTTTAGATACTTTCCAATCACATGGATAGTAGCCAGTTCTGAGGACAAAATTGTACAGCGTTGCCAAAATATGAAGTAAAATAGCAGGACCTTCTTTAATATGGCGGTAGGTAATGCCATCAAACCCTGGTGCCGTGTTTTTCTTGTGACGTATCACGTCTGTAATATCCATTGGCGTTATTGGGGCCGTTAAAGGATGCTGATCATCCAGAGTATGGTCCATGTTAATTCCAAGGTACCCATTATGAGGGTTTGTATATCTGGCAATGCGCCTGTAAAGAGTTGATCCATCTCGGAAAGAGGGTTCTGGCGTGAAGGTGGTTTGAAGAACTTGGGCAAAGGCATCAGCTTTCGCAGAGTCCGTGGTAAGTGCAGAATTCTTGTCGAGTAGAGGGTAGTGAGGAGTGCTGGTTTTCCCAATTAGCCGGTTGAAATGTTTCCAATATTTAGTTGGATGGCTCTCCTCAGCTAAAGCATTAACTGTCTTTATCCAGTTGCGCTTTTTAAATGCTCGGATGTAATTTTGAACCATGCGAAGATACTGACGATGAAGTCGCAGTGTGGCTTCATTACGGCTGTGTAGGTAATCCTTGTACGCTGTTCGAGCTAAAGAGATGAGAGAGAGATAGTGAGGTGGTAGTTTAGGCCGGTAAAGATTACCTGTGGTTTCTGGAATGTGATTTGCACCGCTGGTTTGAATGCTTTGCGTAATGCGATCTAAAGTCATGTCGAACGTAGAAATGTCAGATGGAAGTTGAATATCTGCTAGTGCGTCGTGGATATCCTGCCGGTACATTATCCAATTGGCACGGTCAAAATTTGGCCGAGAACGGAGAGTTTCTTGAGGTGGTTTCGATCCATTAGGAAAAACTATGTCGACCTTTACAGGATCATGATCGCTACCAATAGAATCAAGAACACTGACATCAAGATATGGGACTATACTAGATGAGGCAATTACCACATCGGGAGTTGTATTAGAGGATGGGCGAGTTGCTCTAGGCAGTGGGCAAATTTCGCCGTTCGTGTGAGAAGTAATGAAATCAGAAAATAACCGTTTTTCAGTAGCATTTCTGCTATGGTAGTTAATGTCAGCCATGACAATATAGGAGCGAAAATTAGTATCCAGGTACGTGAAAAACGAAGTAGGTATGCGAACATGCGGTCGAACGTATATGGTTGCTACAGTGATAGGCCTTGATTTAAAATAAATGGTGACAATATTATGCTCCGGTAGAGGTTCAGGGAATTTGTGATTAATGGTTTTGATAGGTAACTTATGTTTAGTGCCAATAGCTGTTCCGCCATTTGCTCTCTGCCCCGGTGGTCCATCGTGGCGTGTGAATTGATAACCAGGAAAATAAACGGATTGTTTTGGAGTTAGGAAAGTTTCATTTAAGAGAAAACTATGGACCTTATGTTCATGTAATAAAGCAGTAAGTAGGTCTTTCCTGGTACAGAGTGACTGGATATTGAGGTAAAGAAACGTTATAATAAAGCCTGTATCCATGATTATGACAGTTAAACTTGGGTTGTAAGAGGATGAATTTGAAAATGCACTGTCTGTCCAGAATAGGTTGCTTTGACATCTAGGTTATAGAGTATTTTAGTTGCATATACAACTTGATGGATTATGTGGGTCCGCAAGAAAGGATGGATGTTCTGGAGAGCAAGACTAAAGAAGCGGATCATGTCTTCGACTGTAACAGGTTCTCGAAGAGAATTGTGCGGAGGCACTGGCGTATCTGGTGTACGTAAAGGCACTACTAGTTCGGGTTTAGTAGGCTCTGCTTGAGGTTTGGCCTTACATTTGTAGCTATATGTAGGATGCGCATCATGGCAAGTGTTGCAATTTGGTGGCGCTGCTCCGTTAGGGCAGTCTTTAGTAAGATGGTTTTGACCACAGTAACCACATTTAGAGGTGTTTGGACAGTTATGTGTCAGGTGCTGGTTATAAACCTGGCACTTTTCACACCGAATCGGAAGAGGTGGAGGTGTACGAGACGGTTCTACTTTATGACGGCGTTTAAAGATGTAGGCACCATATTGTAATAAATGGTCAATAGCTTGCTGTTCGTTTGTCAGAACTCTAACTAGATAGGTCGGGCCAGTATTGTTGCGTATACGGATACATTTTTGAATGTTCACGCCTTCAGCAGTAAGTTCTTCTTCCACTTCCGAGTCAGTTATCTCGGGATCGACACCCTTGATGACGACGGATAACAACGGTGGTTTCCTTGGTGGTGGACCTTGCGTCTGGCGTTTCGGTTGTAAGACAGTAATATTTGCATTCTTGCCAAAGATCTCAAAGGAAGCCTTGTTACGAACGTGTCTATGAAAATCGGGGTTCTTAGACTTGAGAATAACACCATTGTTTGTGAAACGGATCTCTGTTATTTCCAGTCTTGGTACGTATTTAACAAGCTGTTGAAAAATATGCTTTGAATTCTTGAATTTTGTATCAAAGTTTGTGAGAAGGAAATTATAGATTTGATCCCGAGATGGAAGTGGTGTAGGGTCGGAGCTTGTTGAAGGTTGGATGTCCATACGCAAATCCTGGTCATCATCAATATTAACATTGGCCGCCTCAGGAGCAGACCCCGAACGGGGACGCTTATCAACCGACTTATCCGAAGTATCCGATTCCCGCCTAGTGCGCCTACGTTGATCCCTAGGCTGGGGAACTACAGGTGGTAGCCTATGCATTGGGCCAGCGGCCCTACAAAGTGATGGAGATAAGTGCAAATGTATAAGTGATGATCGGAACCAGCCAGCAAGAAATGAAATGAAATGAAATGCAAGAAGATGAGAACAAAAATACAGGTTTTAACCCTCCAAAAGGCGTATAGACCTCTTGTCCACCCTGTAAAAAGCGTACTTGCACCGATCTCAGAAATACGTATTGCAATACTTCGTCATCGGAAGGTGCAATAACAGCTTTAAGACAGGTTAGGCTTAACCCAAAGTAAGTGCAATTTATGCTTACAAGTAACACTTCACATCGTTGCTGCCGGTCTGACGCTAAACTATACATTTTCGGAAAGCACTAGTCCTAAATAGGATAACTACACAGTGCGACGGTCAGACGTTGCCGCGTTCAGGACTTATGGAGCGTCAAACATTAACATGGGGTTTATGAGAGTTACAGGAAACGAAGAAGAACACAAGGTTTGTGACGTTTGAATCGACGTTGTCTGATTGAGCACTTGTTTGCGTAAGTTAAAGGGTACAATCAATGTGCAAATCGTCGAACAGAGCATGAGAGATGCAAAGAGTGCGCTCACAGTGTGCACACTTGACGAACGGTAGTTCGCCGCACGTGAAGCACACGTCACCTTCGTCGAGGGAGTCAAAGCAGTACTCGTGCGGAGAGATCCACATTCCCGGCTCCTCGTCCAGATAGCCAGCCTTGTGGAAAGCGTACCGGATCAGGTTCTTGAATCGGGGTGCGCTGAACTGGTAGAGTGAAAACGACTGTAGTGCCAGGAATCGATCGCGATGCCAGATATCCATGACACTGTCCATGGCCAGTGTGTCGGTCACAAAGCGTACAAAGGACTTGTACTGACGGAAGAAATGCACATCTAAAGGCTGAATCTTTCCAGTGCAACCACCAGGAATCAGTCTCTTGTGCAACGCAACGTCGGCAGGCTTCAGTGCGTTCGATAGATTGTCGTCCTTGTTCAGAGTCCACGAGTCCAATAGCAAAACGATCTTCTTCCGATCATCAGGCATGCTTGGCCAGAACACTTGCTCGTAGAAGTCCTTAAGGTCGTCCCTGTTCATGTTGGACGTTTTGCCAGCAAATGATTTGATGTTCGGTGGATCTGCAGGCTTGTTTCCCGGAAACTTTCCACTTGGTTCCGACACCAGTACATACATCGGCCGCAGAATCTCTCCGGCCATGGTGATCACGGGCATGATCATGTAGCTGTGGGTTGTTGCGCTCATGGATCCCACAACCGCTCGCACGACTGTTGTTCCTTTGGTACGGAGAGTGCGAGTACTCTGCAACAACTTCTTGAAGCTACTCTGATCTGCATTGGCAACCTGCGTTGGTGGGATGCTTTCGCTTGCAATGAGCTCGCGAGTCGCTAATACGAAAGCATCAGCCTGCTGCTGCAAGTCCAACTCTTTCAGTTGCCAGGTCCTGCCGACCCTGTGGGTGATTGCACGGTCCACGATGTTGTTGCGCTTCTTGAATCTGTACACCCACGACGGTGATGCCTTGAACTTGAGACTCTTGTTAGGGTCCAGTTCATTAGCTGTTTGCCTAGCCCAAATTCGCAACGTTCGATCGTGAATGATAGCAGTGTGCTGTTTCTCCGCGAACATGCCCCGAACTGCCTCATTGATCTCTGCCATCAGCGTCTTCTTGTCATCTTTGCCTTGTGTTGCCCCAAAGTGACGTAGCACGCCAATGTTCCGAATATACCTGAACTGATTCTGCAGAGTCGAGTGGGTAGCACGACCGGTCTTTGTGTTCCAAGGCCTACCTGTTTTTGGATTTACCGTCCAGTAGGCATAGGCTTTTGCCTTGTACTCGCGCCACTGCTCTGGTGTCATTTTGGAGTCTTCTGGAGGCTGATCCTGGAACTTCGGCTTCTTCACAGGAGAGGGCAGGTATTCTGACGCTGATGAGCCAGATGCGGAAGACGTATGAGACTGCTGCGATGACGAAGGCATCTCTGCATCCTCCTGCTCTTGGTCTTCCTCGTCTCCAAAATCCATGTCTCCGTCCCCCTGGTCACCATCACTGTCACCGAAGCCGAGCGTACGAATCTCTTCAACGACTTCCATCCCGCTGGTCAAAAGAGACTTGATGTGTGCCACCATCCTTTGCTCTTCCAAATTTGGATTGCGCTCATTTGTCCCGATCTCGGCCACCAGAGCCCAAACGACCACTTTCGGATCCATCTTACAACGCATACCTAAAAAACACAAAAACAACACAAATGTTAGCACAGAGTACAAATGCAAGACGAATTAGCATGAAATAATACGACTGCTACAACACAAATGTTAGCACAGAGTTCAAATGCAAGACGAATTAGCATGAAATAATACGACTGCTATGGTTACTCTCATAAACCCCATGTTAATGTTTGACGCTCCATAAGTCCTGAACGCGGCAACGTCTGACCGTCGCACTGTGTAGTTATCCTATTTAGGACTAGTGCTTTCCGAAAATGTATAGTTTAGCGTCAGACCGGCAGCAACGATGTGAAGTGTTACTTGTTAGAGCAGTTAAAATATGGGATTATATATGGGAACTTATATGCGAAAATTTGGTAGACAGAACATTTTTTGTCATTTATTTAAAAAAAACTATTGTATAGTTACAAGAGAATTTTGAATCGATTTTAATTTATTTAGGAACTACCATATACAATATTATAATTATTTACGGTGAATGCGGTAGCAACACATGATTGCATGAAAATATGTGGAGCCATCTATTGTATAAATTGGAAAACACAATTATGACTGTACTCGATAGAGGCACACGATGATGAATTACACACTTGTAACATTTCTGATAACTACATAAAATGTTATGAGAACGAGATGATACCACACGAATGTCAGACCTGCATTATATACTAACTAGATTTGTTTTATTAAGATATAGGTGTACATATTATGTGTTAATACAGACACACAATGAATTATTTTATTTGTGCATGAAAGAGAGATACCACATATATGCGTTGACTGTGGAAATGCAGAAGCATGTGAACATTGCAACCTAGCATTGTTATGTGAACTAATACACAAAATATAAACTTTAATGTAGTTTATTGTAATATTTATCAAGAGTTTCATTCCCATCCAATGGATGGTAGGACCGTAGAAGGCAATACCTTTTTTTTTTGTGGCCAGAATTCTAGTTTATATTTTTTTTTTTTTTTTTTTTTTTGCTAGCCGCGCACGACTAGCCCCGCCCAAAGGGTCATACCCTTTATTAGGGGATGAGGAATTAAGGAAATCTCGGGTGAGGAGAAAGAATAGATGGGGTAAGTGAGGTTTAATTTATTTATTAAATCTTTATTTTATTTTAAAATCATAATAACATTAGGGGGGAAGCATCAATTTTCAGCTCTGGTATTGACTGGAGGAGCTGCAGGACATCATGGCCTTTAACCATGATCATACTATTAGGTGATGATGAGATGAGGATGAAGTGCAGAAGACGTCACAACACAAGGTATTTGGTTAGTGCGACAAATGCTGATTATCTTCTGATCCAGGGCTACTCTGGATCGTGATGAAGACAGTGGGAGGCCTGTTGAGACAGTAGGACTACTGTGCAGTAGATGGGAAAATGTAAGGTGAATCGAGATGAGTGATGAAATCGGCAACGAGAGGAAGATCAATGCTGTCAGGTGGCAGTGAATAATGATACAGGGAGAAAAGCAGAGACAACGGTGTATGGCGAAGGAGTTCTCGTTTTGGGAAAGTGGCGTCGGCGTGCATGGTGTCAAAAAGTAAGGGATGGTGGTTCTGGAAGCGTTGAGAAATATAGCGTAGGCGGAGTGTTTCAAGGTGGTAGAGAATATGTGGAAATGGAGTACGGTCATACAGATCTCGAGTAGGACTGGGAAGACGGATACGAAAGGCAAGTCGGAGTGCGTGGCGTTCTAGAATTTGGAGGCGTTTATAGAAAGAAGAGGGAGCATCAATCCAAGCTGTAAAGCCGTATGTAAGGACTGGTCGGAGGAAGGATTTATAAGTATTAAGAAGAGTGACAGCAGAAAGACCCCAAGTAGTGCCCGTAAGCCGGCGAAGAAGGTTAAGGCGTGAGTAAGCCTTTGCACAGATGTATTTGAGGTATGGAGTCCATTTAAGATGTTGGTCGAAAGTAATGCCTAAATAAGTGACTGTTTTGCTGATGGTGACAGGAGTATGGGATATACGGAGATGGAGATTGGTAGGATTGCGATGAACACGGGAGCGCTTTCCAGGTGGTAAGAAGATAATCGCTTGCGTTTTAGCGGCATTGATGGTAAGACGCCACTTGTAACACCAAGAAAGAAAGGAATCTATGGCAGGTTGGAGAGAAGAATTAATGCGTTGCATCGTACTTCCTGTGGCTAAAAAGGCAGTGTCGTCAGCATATTGAAAGAGGGTAACGTTCGGGGGAAGTGTGGGAAAGTCTGCGACATATAAAAGGTAGAGCAGAGGGGATAGGGCTGATCCTTGGGGGACTCCGGAATGAAGGAAGATAGGATAGGAAAGGTGATTATTAATTGATATATAGCTAAGTCTGCAAGAGAGAAATTGATAGATGAGGCGAATATAACAGTAGGGCAAGTGAAAGGAGAAAAGTTTATAGAGGAGGCCAAGATGCCAGACTTTATCAAAAGCTTTCTCGAGGTCAAATAAGATGAGGCAGGAAGGTTTGGATGTGTTAAACTGATTAGTGATGAAGGTAGTAAGGCGGAGGAGTTGATCGGAAATGCTAAATGAAGGACGAAAACCTGCTTGATGGAGAGGGAGTAAATTATATGCTGAAAGATGGGTGTGAAGGCGAGTGACGAGGATACGTTCGAGAATCTTGCTAAACACAAGGGTGAGTTGGATAGGGCGGTATGAAGAGACAGATTGTGGGGGTTTGCCAGGTTTGAGAAACATTAAGGTAGTAGAAGTTTTCCAGGGTAGAGGATAGAAGCCAGTGCGAAGAATGAAAGTAAAAATGGTAGAGAGAAGGTAAAGCAAGACATAGGGACCTTCCTTGATGTGGCGGTAGGTGATTTTGTCTATGCCAGGAGCAGTGTTCTTCTTTCGGGAGATGGTATGCTGTATATCAGAAACAGTGATAGGAGCTGTAAGTGGATTGTGGAGAGGTAATGGATGATCGGGGTGAGGTTGAAGGTCCGGTGACGAAAGATCTAAAGTGTCAGTGGGATGTCGGCGAAATACTGGATCTGGTGCAGAAGGAGTGAATATATCCTGAAGGTAGGTGGCAAAAGCGTTGGCTTTAGCAGTATCGTCGGGAAGAGGTAGTGCATCATCTAAAAGTGGATAGGTAGTACGTGTGGATTTGCCGGTAAGTTGATGGAAACGCTTCCAGAATTTGGTGGGGTGGGAGTTATCAGAAAGAGAATTGCAAGTTTTGATCCAATTTCGGCGTTTGTAAGCTACTAGGTAATTATGGACAGTACGTTGGTATTGACGATGGAGCCTAAGGGATTCAGGATTGCCGGTACGGGTGAAATCACGATAGAGTTGTCTAGAACGCCTGATTAAAGGAAGGTATTGAGGCGGCAGGGGCGGTTTGTGTGGATGAATGGTAGACTGAGGTATGTATTTCGTAGATGCAAGATGAATGGTGTCTGTGATAGTGTCCAGTGTTGTATAAAGTTCAGTTTCGGTTGTTGGGGGCGGAACAGGTTCAAGAGCCGTATCAATGTGGGAGCGGTAACTAGCCCAATCGGCCTTGTCGAAACGAGGGGAGGTGCGAGCGGGAAGAGATTGATAATTTACAGGAGAGCGTTGCAGGAGCAGCGACAGTTTAATGGGAAGATGATCGCTTCCAAGCGGATCTAAGACCGAAATCGTGCAACGGTGAGAGAGATTGGATGATGTGAGCACCACGTCAGGTGTGGTATTACTGACAGGGCGAGTTGGTTTCGGGAGAGTATGAATAAACCCAGTAGTATGAGTGGTAATATAAGTCCGAAAGTCCTGCTGTTGTTGGGCTGAGCGGCTATGAAAGTTGATATCGGCCATAATAATGAAAGAGCGGAAGTTTGCAGAGATGAAGTGAAAAAAGTCGTGCGGAATGGGATGGCCAGGGCGAACATAGAGAGTAGCGACAGTGACAGATATATGTTTAAAATAGAGAGTGAGAATGAGATGCTCAGGAAGATTGGGAACAGCAAAAATATGTTGTCGGAAAGGAATGCTGGGAGGAAAACCAATGGCAACCCCACCATTTGCACGGCGTGCCGGGAGTGCATTATCATGGCGAACTATCTGATAGCCAGAGATGCGGGGATGGAGACGTGGAGTCAGATAAGTTTCGTTGAGGAGAAACGTACTAACATGTTCTTCTCTGAGCAGTTGTTCAAAGAGAGGTTGGTGTTGGCACAAGGAACGAATATTCAAAAATAGAAAATTCAATGCCATGATGAAGTCAATGAGAAATTTGAGTTTCTGGTGGGGATACCTAAAATGGTTACACTGCTGTCTGGAGCACATCAGAGTGAAAATATACAGTTGGACCAGAATAGGTTGCTTGGAGGTCGACGTTAAGGATGGCTTTAGCTGTTTGTTGAACCTGGTGCAAGATGTGATGTCGAAGGAAAGGGTGGATATTCTGAAGAGTGACAGTAATGAAAGACAGGAATTGATTAATAGTGATCGGTTGGTATACAGATGATGGCGGAGGAACAGTAGTATCTTGAGTCCCGTGAGGACGCAGAGGGACAACGAGTTCTGGCTTGAAAGGTTCGGCTGTGGGTCTGGCTTTGCATTTGTAGCTGTATGTGGGATGTTCATGAGAGCCACAGGTACTACAGAGCGGAGGTTGCTGAAGATTCGTGCAGGTTTTGGTAGTATGAGGTCCGGAGCAGAATCCGCACTTAGGTGTGTTCGGGCATTGAGAAGTATGATGCGAGTTGTACGTTTGACAGGTTTCGCATCTGACAGGGAGTGGCGCCGGAGATTTAGATGGTTCAACTCTGTGTCTTTTGCGATAAATATAGGCTCCGTGCGAGAGAAGATTGTCGATAGTTGTTGATGAGTTAGTAAGCACACGGACCATGTAGGTGTTACCAGAAGCGTTTTTGATGCGGATGCATTTAAGAATAGAGTGCCCGTCGAGTTTGAGTTCCTCTGCAATCTCCTCATCTGTGTAGTCAGGGGGAACTCCTCTAATAACGACAGAGAGTGCTGGTGAACGTCGAGGTGGTGGTGGTTGTTTGGTGCGAGATGGAGCCAGCTTAGAAAGATTTGCGTTTCTGCCAAAGACCTCATATGAGTGGGTGTTAAGAAGTGAAGAAGCCAGATTTGAATCAGGAGACTTAATGATGATACCCTGACGGGTCGAGACGATTTGAGTGATCTGTGAGCGAGGAACGTACTTGGTAAGGCGAAAGTAGAGCTGCTTAAGATCTTGATATTTTGGGTCGTAATTTGTGAGTAAGAAAGAAGTAGTTGCTGGAGCCTGTAGATTTGTGACTGGAGGTCGATTTTGCGGAATAGGTAGTGATGGGAAGTCTGTATCCATGTTGAAGTGTCCAGAAGTAGTTGATGAAGATGATTCACTGAGTGTGTGATGTTGTTTAGCTCGTGGTGAATGCGACTGGGGGTCCTCTTTAGAATGAGGCGATCGTGAACGTTCAGGACTTGGTTTAGAACGACGTTCTTTTCGTTTATCCACCTTAGTGGATACAACAGAAGTGTCTGCATCAGCAGAGGTACGTCCTGTAGAAGACATAGCGAGACCACAAAGATGATACAACGAATAAGGGTATCAGGTTGTAGGTTGAAGACCACCCATTCGGATAGTGGTCTAGGTGAGGAAATGCCCCAGTCTAAACGTGTCGCAACAAGCTACCCTTGGCTGAGATAAGTCTGATAGCTGTTGCTCAGCGAATATCTGACGAGCAAGTCCCAGGATCGAGGACAGGAATACAAAAAACAGCCGTACTGACGTTTGGTACGTCACAGCTGATGGTGTCGATATGACTATCGACCTGAAAGATGTAGTTTATTTTTTTTTTTTAATTTTTTTTTTTTTTTTTTTTTGCTAGCCCAAGGCTAGCCCCACCCAAGGGTTACGCCCTCGACTCGGGAAGAGGTAATCGGGAAAATGGAAGATGGACTACTTTTGTTGGGATAAGTGATATTGGTTTATTTATTTATTCATTTATTTATTAACATTTAATTCTCCTTGGATTTTATGATCTTGTGATCATAAACATTAGCATAGGTAGGTATGGAATTATTATATAGTATGAAAGTAATGAGTACGTGCAATACACATCACAACACATAGGTGAGGTTAGAAAAACAAGTGAGGTTATCTTCTCGCCCCGGGGCAACGCGGGGCATTGATGTAAGACAGTTGGTGCCCTGTTAATACAATAGGATTACTGTGGATGATGTGATGGAAAGATGAAATGTGAATGAATATCGAGATGAAATGCATCGAGAAGAGGAATGTCGGGGTGATTCGGAGGGACAGTGTATCGATAAAGGGTAAAAAGCAGCGATAGAGGGGTGGGGCGTAATGGTGTGAGAGTAACGAAGTCGGCTGCAGTATATACTGTGTCCATGAGTAGAGGGTGGTTCATTGTCAGTCGATCAGTGATATATTTTAAGCGAAGATGTTCTATGTGGGAAAGAAGTGTGGGAAAAGTAATGCGACTATAGAGATCGGCAGTGGGGCTAGGTAAGGATATACGGTAAGCGATTCTGAAGGCATGACGTTCTAATATTTGTAGTTTTTTATAAAAGAAAGGTGCTGCAGGTATCCAGGCTGTGAAACCGTAAGTCAGTACTGGTCGGAGAAAGACTTTATACGTAGTGAGAACTGTAGAGGCTTTCAGACCCCAATTGGTGCCAGTCAAGCGACGGAGTAGGTTAATTCGGTTATAAGCTTTGGACATAATAGATTTTAAATGAGGTCTCCAGGTGAGATGTTTGTCCAAGAGAAGTCCTAGATATTTGGCTGTGTTGGAAGTGTGAATTCTTGTTCCGTGAACGTAAACATTCAGCAGTGTTGGGTTGCGGTGGACCCTAGTGCGTTTGCCAGGAGGCACAAAAACAATTGCTTGAGTTTTGTCGGCGTTGATCTTAAGTCGCCATTTGGAACACCAGGATGTGAATAGATCGATAGCTTCCTGAAGATGTTTGTTCATGTGCTGTATGGTTTTGCCAAGTGCCAAAAATGCAGTGTCGTCCGCGTATTGAAAAGTGCTGATAGTTGCTGGAAGTGGTGGAATATCTGCCACATAGAGAAGGTAAAGAAGCGGAGATAAAGCAGATCCCTGTGGAACGCCTGAATGTAAAAAGACTGGATGAGATAATACATTGTTAATGGAGATGTAGGCTATGCGTCCAGTGATAAAATTAAATATAAGTCGTATGTAGGTGAGAGGCAGATTATATTTAGTAAGTTTGTAGACCAGGCCGTGGTGCCAAACAGTATCAAAAGCTTTCTCTAAGTCGAAAAGAACCAGACAAGAAGGTTTCGTGGAGAGAAATTGATTGTAAATATGGTTGACAAGGCGGAGTAGCTGATCGTTTATACTGAATTGAGGGCGAAATCCGGCTTGATAAAGAGGTAACAGGCGATGATCGGTGCAGTAACGGTGGAGGCGAATAACGAGAATTCGTTCGAAGACTTTGCTGAGTGTACTGGTTAACTGAATGGGGCGGTAGGAAGACACAAGATTGGTAGGTTTGTGCGGTTTCGGAAACATTAAAGTTTTGGACATTTTCCATGTGATAGGAAAGAAACCTGTGCGGAGTATGAATGTGAACAGTATAGCTAGGAAATGAAGGACGCAGTAAGGGGCCTCTTTAATATGCCGGTAAGAGATATTGTCCATGCCAGGTGCACTGTTGCGCTTTCGTTTGGTGACAGTTAGAATGTTATCGACTGTGATCGGTGATGTAAGTTCTTGATTATGACCTAATGTGTGACTGAGTGCGGGCTGAAGATGTGGAGATTGAAAATCAATTCGATCGACGGGATGTCGAGGATAAGGATGTGTTAAAGGCGGTGTGAATATATCTTGCAGATAAGTAGCGAAAGCATTTGCCTTGTCGGTATCAGTTTGAAGCGGTTGATTATGAAGAAGAATAGGATATGTGGTGATACTACGTTTGCCGCTGAGTTGATTGAACCTTTTCCAGTACTGCGTTGGATGGGAGGTATCAGCTAGCGTATTACAAGTTTTAACCCACTGCCGATGTTTGTATGTTGTGATGTAATTGCTGACAACGCGTTGCATGTATCGGTGGTGAACTAATGATTCTCGGTTTCCTGTACGCTCGTAGTCTCGATAGAACTGACGAGATCTACGTATGAGCGGAAGGTAGTGCGGAGGTAATTTTGGACTGTATGGATTTGAACTGGATGTAGGAATGAAGTTATGGGAGGCCTGATTGATGGTACTGGTAAGGAGATTAAGAGAGTTATACATGTCGTCTTCTGATGTTGGTTCGGGAATGTTAGAAAGTTTTGCAGTGAGGAAAGTTCGATATGCGATCCAGTCTGCTTTGTTATAATTGAGAGATTTGCGTGTTAAACTTTTGTGGTTGGAGGTATTAGGATGCGAGCGGTTGATGGTAAGCTTGATTGGCAAGTGATCACTGCCTATTGGATCCAGCACTTCTACGGTACAGGAAGATAGTAAGTTTGTAGAAGTAATTACAACATCAGGTGTGGTTTGAGATGATGGTCGGGTGTGCTTAGGTAGCTGATGGAAAGTACCAGTGGTATGAGTTGTGAGGAAGTTGAGAAAAGTCTGTCGCTGTTGAGGTGTTCTGCTATGGATATTGATGTCTGCCATTATGATATAATATGGGAAGTTATTTGAGATATACTGGAAGAAATCTATCGGAATAATATGACCAGGTCGAACGTAAATTGTAGCAAGCGTGATATACAAGTTTTTGAAGTAGAGAGTTGTTATTAGGTACTCTGGAAGATTGTGCTGTGGAAGGTCGTAATGACGACACGGTATAGAAGGGGGAAAACCTATTGCAACTCCACCGTTAGCACGTCTAGCTGGCATACCACTGTCTTTTCTTGTGACGGAATATCCAGATATTTTGCAGGAGCTTCGAGGTTTAAGGCGAGTCTCATTGAGAAGAAAACCTGAAGTGCGGTGTTCTTGCAGTAGATGTGTGAAGAGTGGTTTGTGCTGGATGAGAGAACTGATGTTAACAAATATAAAGGATAATGCCATGATGATTCGGAAGAAAAGGAAGATGGAATTAGACTTCGGTTTCAAGTGGACTAACATGAAAGTATACCTTGTGCCCGCTGTAAGTAGCATGGAAGTTCATATGAAAGATTGCACGAGTTGAGTATTGGAGTTGTTGTAGGATGTGAGGGCGGTGAAAAGGATGAATATTTTGAAGTGTGAGTGTGATGAAAGCAAGGAGTTGTTCAATAGTGACGGCCTGGTGTTTGTCAGCAGGTATGGAAGAAGACGGAATGGACTTGGTGTGATGCTGCAAAGGAACAGTCATTTCAGGTTTAGTTGGTTCCGGAGGAGGTCGCTGCTTGCACTTGTAACTGAATGCTGGATGTTGCTCATGGCAGGTGGAACAGGTTGGAGGTTGTGCGAGGTTTTGACATTGTCTCGTATTGTGTGGTCCGGAGCAATACCCACAGATTGGCTGATTTGGACATTTATCAGTAGAGTGAGCATTATATCTTTGACATCTTTCACAGCGTAAGGGTAGTGGTGGCTGAGATCTGGAAGGCTCGACTCTATGGCGTTTGCGATAAATATATGCCCCATTTGATAGAAGATCGTCAATGGTCTCTTGAGAGTGTGTAAGCACTCTCACCATGTATGTTAAGCCGTTATTGTTACGAATGCGAATGCATTTGGATATGGTATAGCCTTCTAGAGTAAGTTCGTCAGTGACTTCTTGGTCGGTAATATCAGTGTCTACGCCTCGAATAACAACTGACAGCAAAGGCTCTTTACGTGGTGGGGGCCGTTGTTTTAGCGGTTTTTCTGCTAGCCTAGTCAGTGTAGTGCCTTTCCCAAAGATTTCAAATCCATGTTTATTGAGCAGGGTAGTTCGAAAGTTTGAATCCGGAGTTCGTAAGATAGTGCCGTTACGTGTAGGTATGATTTGGGTGATGTTAGCGCGTGGCATGTATTTAACTAGCTGCTTGTACAGATGGTGTGCCTGCGAGTACTTTGGATCAAAGTTGGTAAGCAGGAACTGATAAGTTTGCGGACGAGTGGTCTCTGTTAACTCGGGAAAATTGTCGAGATCCATTACAAGACCTGATTCACTGGCTGTATCTGACAAGTCGCCTTGGTGAATTTTCTTTGATGGCGGTGACTTTTGATGGTCAGTATAGGGTTTCCCGATTAACGACCTAGCAGGACTGGTTTCACGACTCGTACTCGGATTGTTGGCACCTTTTCGTTTTGCTCCTGAAGCAGTAGCAGAGGGGGCAGCTAGAACCATAGGTAGGCCTTGGTGATGCCCTAAGTCCCGTGAGGTATCGTGGGACATGATAGTGATCTTGGGCCCGAAGGCCGTAAACAAAGCAGTGTAAACCTAACTGTATGATGATAAGATGAACAAGGTTAGACTACCCGTTTGGATAGTAGTCTAGGTTGAGTAGCTCCCGTTGCCTTTACAGTAGAACCAGACGCCCTTGGCTGGATCAGTCTGACGTCAAAGTTCTCTTGAGAAGAAACGACAGAGTACCCGGGATGAGGAATAGGAAGGTAAACAGATACAAAATACAGCTTTCAGACGTATGGTACGTCAATAGCTGGTAAGATCGATTAAAGTATCGATCTAAGTATGTAGTTTATATTTATGACACTTAAAATATGAGAGTATATATGAACGGGTGAGATTAAGAAGGGAAAGATTCCACATAACCAAATTTTTGGGAAACTGAAAAAAACTTCATAGTAACCAAACAAATAGTCTCAGGAAGAAACGTACTATTGGAAAGTTGCTCCTGATAACCTTAAGTAACATATACGAAAAAGTGTTTTACCATTACATTCTTATTACGGTTATTATATGCGTTTAAAAACGGTGGAATCTTTCCCTTTTTAATCTCAACAGACTTAGATGTACAAAAAAGTAAAGAAAAACGTATTTATGAGCTTGAAACTGTTCCTTACTTATTGTTAAACCAAAAAAATAATCAAAATTAAACATTATTCACATATGCTATAAAAATAAAATACATGAGATATTGGTTTGTGCCTTTGTACACTGTTTCTATTACTACTCACTGTCCTCACTCTCATGCTCATGAGTAGGCCACTCTAAAAGTTTATTGTAAAACACTATGGCTTGTTCCGGCACATATGGAACTACTTTGGCAACATCCTCGAGTTTCTTCCTTTTTATGGGAACGATTCCATTATATGCCTTTTCAACAGAAAGGTCTGCTTCACCACCTTTGTACAGTTTAAAAACTTCAGTTTGTAGCCCGTCTATAAAAGTGTGAGCTGTAACATATCCCCTTTTTGCTGCTGTGAATGTTAAGTGTTTGTAGGTACTGATTTTGAAAGGCTGTTTGGTTCGAACACTAGCACGAGTCTTTTTGAAAAATGTCGGCCACCATCCTTTGAAGTTCAGAATTTGTTCTTTTGAAACGGATTTCACCTGAAACAAAGGCTGCTTGGTTTTTGCAGTACTAATCATATCGTTGTATTGATTAGGGGAATAAATCCTATCGTGGCGTTTCATGGCTCTCTTAATAACACCAAAGTTCCGGTCGCAGGGGAGAAAACTGTGTCATCTAATGGGGAAAAATACATGTACTTCATTAAATCGCCTAATGATAGTAAGAAACAGGAACAATCTCACCAAAGTGTGATTGCGGTTTAGCCTGGGACATGAGTCACTGAACACGTATAGAGTTTTTACTTGATGGTCAACACTGTTGTTTATATAGTCATACAATAAAGAACACACCTCGTTTGCTCCTTTCTTTGCAACTCCTTCATGATAGGTGTACATAGTAGCTTCTTCATTTCCTAAACTATGAACACAAAACACGTAATGCCATAACTTCCTTAAATAGAACATTTCTTGAACAGGTATGCACGGCAAAGGAATATTTTGCATAAAATCAAAGCAGATTCCATGTACGTCATTTCTTTTAGGGCATAGTTCAGTTTCTTCTTCCATTTCTTTGTAAAACCTGCTCTTCTTTTATAAACCATCAATTCAGCTAAAGCGACCCGTTTAGCGTTGTCATTCAATGTCGATGATGATATTTTTGTATTTAGGTCCTTACACGTTGAACACACGTCAACTTGCGGCCTACCGAATTGGTACCCATAATTTTCCTTGTAATAAGTTAAAAAGTATTCATATTTTATTATGTCTTTTAGTTCTGGATGCTTTTCCAGAAGCATTTTATGCTTCTTTGTGCATGTCAGCCCAGCCTCTAAATATGTAACAGGATTTGAAGAATAGTGGGAGGTTTTTAGGGGTAAAACTCGATGTGTTCCTTTAGCACTATTAAAACATCATTGGGAAATCTCTTATGGTTATCGTGGTTTTCTCTCATGAACATACTGGAGTGCCTACCGAGTAGAGTAAATTGGGACTACCACATGTCCGCGCAACGGACCTTAACTCAGCAATATTAACCGATCATATTTTCTATAAAAAGCAATTACAACACTCGTACTAATGGAGTTAAATAAATATGAACTAGAGGAACTGTATATGTGAAGCCTCTAACAGTGACAACACGGACCTTTCCTAGGAAATAACCGAAAACTGGCCTCAATTTGAACAAATTCTGTTCCATAGCAAAACAATAGGAACTTCACATACCTAGGCACTCCAGTATGTTCTTATTTAGCTCCATGGCTGAGAATAAGAAGGGAAAGATTCCTGGAATGTTTCCTTTCTTAAGCTCAGTGAAATTTTTCACGTGCTCTTACGTCATAATGATGAAAGGAATCTTTCCGTTTTTCATGCCAAAATATGCGTCTTAATTAAAGGAACAAAATGGCTATTTCAACTCATTTTGACAAAAAAGTGGAATCTTTCCCTTCTTAATCTCACCGATTCATATATGAGAACGTATATGCGAAAAAATTTGTAGACAAAACTTTTTTACTTATTTAAGAATGCTGTGTAGTTACAATAGAGAATTTTGAACCCGATTTTTAATTTATTTAGGAACTACCATATACAATATTATAATTATTTACGGTGAATGCGGTAGCAATAACAGATTGCGTGAAAATATGTGGAGCCATCTATTGCATAATATGGAAAACACGATTATGGGTGTATTTGATAGAACTACCCGGTGATGAATTACACACTTGTAATATGTGTGATAACTACATAAAATGTTATGAGAACGAGATGATACCACACGAATGTCAGATTTGCATTATATACTAACTAGATTTGTTTATTAAGATATAGGTGTACATATTATGCGTTAATACAGACACACAACGAATTATTTATTTTGGTATGAAAGAGAGATACCACATATATGCGGTGGTTGTGGAAATGCAGAAGGATGTGAACATTGCAACCTAGCATTGTTATGTGAACAAATACACAAAATATAAACTTTTATTGGAACTTATACGTTTGTTGTTCGTTTGTTTGTTTATAGCTAGTTATATTGACTTGTACCATTTTAGAGGGTTATGCAGTTTTTAGGGAAGAGTGATGTATAATTGGAGGATTTAAGGATTGTGTGATGTTTCATAGAAGTTTTTATTACATTATAATAATTGCTAAGGTTTTAAGGATCTTTCCAATCCTTAACATTTGCTAGGAAATTAACGAGGAAATTGCAGTTAGTGTAGTATTGTATAGAACTGGAAGAGTAGAAATATGGAAAGAATAATGAATATGTACTGATAAAGTATATTATACCTGTATATTGTGAATGATGAGCATGAGGGATGAGGCGAGGTGTGCTAGTATATCACAGCACAGAAGTGTTAGGCAGATGAAGTTTTTTTTTTTTTTTTTTGCCTAGGGGCTGCTTAAGCTTTAATGTAGATAATGGGAACCCTGGTAGTGGTAGATGGATTTAGTGTACAAATAATGGAAATATGAGTGGCAGATGATCATGAACTTGATAATTTGGGAGACCCTACTGGTCAAAGGGCTCAGGAGGTAGATTGTAGCAATAGAGAGTATAGACCAATGATAGCGTTGGAGGATAATATTAACATGGAGAAGGATGGAGAGCTAAAAGGCACATAGTATTTTAAAGTAAGGGGTCGTGGGTTATAACGAGAGCATATGTATGCGAGACGCAAAGTTTTAAGATGAAAATGGAGTGTAGGAAACTG
Source organism: Thermobia domestica (assembly GCF_964235325.1). Lineage (NCBI taxonomy): Eukaryota > Metazoa > Arthropoda > Insecta > Zygentoma > Lepismatidae > Thermobia > Thermobia domestica. Next base: position 112,593,397 of record NC_137459.1, on the reverse strand, counting down.
AATTTGGTTGCACAACTTTGCTGTAGGACTAATTAGTTTGACTCGATATGCAATGTGGAAAGCACATTGTTCCATCATTAATAAGTTTTTGTAAACTGTGTGGATGGTTTTAACTCATGCAGCATTTTCGTAAGTTAGCACAGGCCGTAAAAGACGCCTTGTATGTATTTAGAATTGTGTTTGCTTTCAGTATTCAGGACGTTTGCCGACACTTTTTTTTTTTTTTTAATAAGTTAACTTTATTGTATGCTTTTTTTTGCGATTGTTTGAAGATGTTTTTAACTGAGATGTTTAGTGAATGTGACCATTAACTAAGTTACACTTGAATGTGCTTGGATGAGAGCTTGATTTAGTTTTAGGGAAAGGTAGTTAGGATTTTTTTTTTTTATGGATTTTTGATGTTTTACGGAGGAATGATGATGATAATTTGTGTTTTTGTGGTGTTGATTGCTAGTTTTTTTATTTGCTGCACCACTGAAGAAAACTGTTAATTATTATCTGTAGAGCAATGTTGATGGATTGGATACTAGATTTTAACGCAAGAAAAGATAGTGTTGGTGGCATATTGAAAGACCTGAAGTTATCAGGAAGTGGATACATATTGGGAACATAGAGATCTGGTGACAGAGCAGATTTTTTGAGGTACTCAACAGTGAAGGAAAATAGGATGGGAGAAGCAGTTATATATTGAAATATATGACAGGCGGTTGATTTAAAAACTTGTATATCAGTTTTATATACAAGATAGGAAATTGAAGATGAATTATTGTGTATGCAATTGTGTGGTGTTTACTTTGTTAAATATTTTTGAGTTAAATAATACAAGACATGTTGGTTTGATCTAATTATAATGTTGTGTAACCATGGTAGTTAAGACCGGTAGTTGATTGTTGATCGAATATCCTGGGTGAAATTTTGCTTGATGTATGGGATGTATTTTGTGTTGTTATGTATGCATACAGACGTCTTACTATAATACGTTATAGGGTTTTACTAAAAGCAAACGTTAATTGAATTGTACGGTAGGATGATAAGATGGTATGAGTTTTTTCTTGGTCTGGAAACATTAACGTCTTAGAGGGTTTCCAGGTGACAGGAAAATATCCAGTGTGCAGAATGATAGTAAAAATTGTGGGTAACAAAGTAAGTAATATAAGAGGGCATAGTTTAATATGACGATAGTTTATTGAATTAAAGACAGGGGCACTATTCCTTTGTTACGAATAACTGTACGGATATTTGAACTATGAATGGTTTTGTTTGAGATTTATTTTTGCGGAAGAGTATGAAGGATATGAGGTTGTAATGAAACAGAAGATGAAATGAATGTGTTGGATGGATGTCTATATGAATATGTGGGACGGAGTGGTGTGAAGAAGTCTTGAAGGAAATTAGCAAAAGCAGCAGCTTTAAAAGAGTCTGTCTATATAGATAACGCATTATTTAATAATGGATATGGTGTTTTACTGCTTTTGCAAAGAGCATTGAAATGTTTTCAATACTTGTTAGGATGAGTGACCTCAGAGAGAGTATTACAGATTTTATACCAATACCATAGCTTGTAAGCACAGATATAATTTGATTAACCTTTGAACTTTTGGTGATGATGAAGTGTTTTTTTTTATTATTTTTTATACGCTGATATTTATGATAAAACTGTTGAGAGCGAGTGATAAATGTGAGATATTTTGCTGACAATGCTGGTCGATAAGTGGATAATGTAGTTACCGGTATGTAAAGTGAACTAGTTTTTGATTGAAGTTGTGATGATATGATTGTTATGATACAGTTTTTTTTTTTTTGATGTAGGAGCTTGCAAAGGGTTTATTGCTCCCGATAGATATGTTTTGTATTGTTTTCAGGTGATTTTATTAAAATGGTCTTTAGTTCTTTGAAATTTGTAGACTGAGACATATCTTGAGTACTATAATGTAATTTGATTGGAACATGATCACATCAATTTTTAATGGATTGAGAACATTAATATAGATTTGTGAAATGTGATTAGCAGAAGTAATGACAATATTTGGTATGTTTTGTGATATAAACCTATTGGGTTTTTGGAAGATTATGAATGATATCAGTTATGTGACTTGTGACAAAGGTTTGAAAACTAGACCCCCACCCCTATTAGTTTTAAATACTATTCTTTTATTCAAATTAGCTTGAATATTTCATCTTTACATCAGTTTACAACCGACAAAGTCACCCAGACCGTTTACTGCGCGTGCTTGAATTTCTATATATTCACATTGAAAGCAATAATTAGAAATCACTATACCTGAACCCCAATAGCTCCTTTTGTATTTACTTGTCTTTTAATTAGCCTGTTGGATTTCAACGTATCAATAAATAATGCTTTTAAATCCATTTTTTAAAAAGTATACTTTTGGTTATTGTACATTTAAGACATGGTGGATTACTTCCTTTTGTGACAACTTTTAGTAATGAGTGGTGCTATCTTATCTACAGAATACTCCACACTTGAAAAATTTATTACAGTTGTTATCATAAGACAATAGTTATTTAACTTTCGCTAAATATGTTTACAGATAAAGTATTGCGTACAATAAGGAGGAACAAATGCTATCGAAAACTCGTCAAATGTTAAGGATTCTTGTAGACAATCCATGTAGTAAGTTGTGAATATATGTTAAAACTGAAGCCTACATTATGTATTTGATCAGTGCTAAAAAAATACCTGTGAATTTTCATTAGGTAGGCTATATGTTAAAAGCATAGGAAAGAAAAAACTAACACCAACTTTGCAATGGGAAAGGAGAATAAACTGTTTCACAAACTTCTTCTTCTTATGTCTGAAGTTTCATGAAAGTAAAATTTATTTATTTGTACAAGTAATCACCGATTTATTTCCTATTTATCTGTATTCTTTTTTCATGTCTATATGACATATATTCAAAGATCATTTACTTATTTAAACAGGTTTTTATGTCGATGCGCTAGGTTATATATTTCTATTGTATTGAATTAGATTCAATCTCCCAACATGACCCTCCTCCTCTTTGCTAACCGGATAGCGTCCCTGCTTTCGGGGTTGGCAGACTACAGTCATAATTCGTTATGGTTCCTTATCGATTTTGACCGTGCAATTTGACCTTGTATGTCCATATCAGATAACTCGCGGCCGAATGTGATTGTCGACATAGGTTGTGAGAGGTGCTGTTTCAGTTTTTTCCGTCACTTGCACCACAGATGCACGTTGGTTCTGATTGATAATCCTCTTTAATGCTAGGCGGAACCTGTCACTGAGGATTTCCTTCAGACCAGTTGTTCTTCTTCATCCATGTGGTTTTGTTGTGAATTTTGTAGACTGTCATCAACTACATATCCAATAACACACCACTTCGTCACGCTCACACCACATAAATAAGCATCAACTTAACCATTTTGGGAAATCAGAAAAAATCGTACGCACATTTTACAGTATCAGTTTGCTCAGTTTGCTGCACACTGGCGTTCTACTGATCCTAACATATTACGGAAAAAAGTGTGATTTACCATATACGAAGTAGCGTGCACCTTTGGCGTACAGGGTTCCGGGTTCGATTTCTGGTGGGAAAGCCATAAAATATTTTTAAACCCATTATTGTGATTCGGATTCCATGTGTAGATGCATATAATTTCTAAGTTTCGGAAGTCCTGTTTGATAGAGTGTACGAATGAGAGAAAAAATAAAGTAAGAAGAATGGACGGTCGTGTGTAACTGTCATACATGTATACATTTAAAATGACTGATCGTTACAAGCGATTGTACCCATATGGCAGAAATCTGGTAGTATACATTTCCTGGTAGAGAAACGAATAATGACACGTCCGTGGTATTGAGATCATTTGTTATTGATCATTTCGCTCTACAGAAAGTTTGTCATATGGGTTAGATGATGGGTTTACGTTTGTGCTTTGGAGGAAAGTAATATGATGTTTTGTATTTGTTAACGTATTAGATAATTAGAAGAATGTTTAGGTGCTTGGCGTGTGACAACAGTGAGTGATAGTATTGGCAAAATGGCTTTGGATCATTTCATATTTGTTTCTATCTTGCCTCGACGAAGACTAAGGGGGAAGGATGGAAAAAGCATACCAATTATAAGTGAGATGTTTGTACCTGTAGATGTGTTCTAGCCATACCTTTGATACTGTGCGTGAACTTCCATTCTTGTAATGCTGTATATGTGTACATGGCGATATTCATTTGTGAAGGATAGTTTATTAATTAACTGTCCAATTTGGTTGACATAAATCTCATCATTGGGGAGGGAAAAAGTAAAAAATGCAAAATGGGACATTGCCTTATCGTTATTTCTTTCAAAGATTGGATTTTCGAATCTGGGAAGATGGCATTTTCCTGAACTGAATATTTCTCAGCCATTGGATTGGCAAAGTATGTCAGCATCACACTAAATCAAGCTCTCATCCAAGCACATTCAAGTGTAACTTAGTTAATGGTCACATTCACTAAACATCTCAGTTAAAAACATCTTCAAACAATCGCAAAAAAAGCATACAATAAAGTTAACTTATTAAAAAAAAAAAAAGTGTCGGCAAACGTCCTGAATACTGAAAGCAAACACAATTCTAAATACATACAAGGCGTCTTTTACGGCCTGTGCTAACTTACGAAAATGCTGCATGAGTTAAAACCATCCACACAGTTTACAAAAACTTATTAATGATGGAACAATGTGCTTTCCACATTGCATATCGAGTCAAACTAATTAGTCCTACAGCAAAGTTGTGCAACCAAATTCAGTTTCCTACACTCCATTTTCATCTTAAAACTTTGCGTCTCGCATACATATGCTCTCGTTATAACCCACGACCCCTTACTTTAAAATACTATGTGCCTTTTAGCTCTCCATCCTTCTCCATGTTAATATTATCCTCCAACGCTATCATTGGTCTATACTCTCTATTGCTACAATCTACCTCCTGAGCCCTTTGACCAGTAGGGTCTCCCAAATTATCAAGTTCATGATCATCTGCCACTCATATTTCCATTATTTGTACACTAAATCCATCTACCACTACCAGGGTTCCCATTATCTACATTAAAGCTTAAGCAGCCCCCCCAAAAAAAAAAAAAAAAAAAACTTCATCTGCCTAACACTTCTGTGCTGTGATATACTAGCACACCTCGCCTCATCCCTCATGCTCATCATTCACAATATACAGGTATAATATACTTTATCAGTACATATTCATTATTCTTTCCATATTTCTACTCTTCCAGTTCTATACAATACTACACTAACTGCAATTTCCTCGTTAATTTCTTAGCAAATGTTAAGGATTGGAAAGATCCTTAAAACCTTAGCAATTATTATAATGTAATAAAAACTTCTATGAAACATCACACAATCCTTAAATCCTCCAATTATACATCACTCTTCCCTAAAAACTGCATAACCCTCTAAAATGGTACAAGTCAATATAACTAGCTATAAACAAACAAACGAACAACAAACGTATAAGTTCCAATAAAAGTTTATATTTTGTGTATTTGTTCACATAACAATGCTAGGTTGCAATGTTCACATCCTTCTGCATTTCCATAACCACCGCATATATGTGGTATCTCTCTTTCATACCAAAATAAATAATTCGTTGTGTGTCTGTATTAACGCATAATATGTACACCTATATCTTAATAAACAAATCTAGTTAGTATATAATGCAAATCTGACATTCGTGTGGTATCATCTCGTTCTCATAACATTTTATGTAGTTATCACACATATTACAAGTGTGTAATTCATCACCGGGTAGTTCTATCAAATACACCCATAATCGTGTTTTCCATATTATGCAATAGATGGCTCCACATATTTTCACGCAATCTGTTATTGCTACCGCATTCACCGTAAATAATTATAATATTGTATATGGTAGTTCCTAAATAAATTAAAAATCGGGTTCAAAATTCTCTATTGTAACTACACAGCATTCTTAAATAAGTAAAAAAGTTCTGTCTACAAATTTTTTCGCATATACGTTCTCATATATATACTCTCATATTTTAAGTGTCATAAATATAAACTACACTCACTCAGAATTCAGAATCGATTATCGATTCAAAGGTCTGAGGTCGATTGCTAACGCTCTACGAGCATTGTCTAGCATTTTTTTGTTCATTTCGGGAGGATTGTACTGTTACAGACAATCGACATCCCCTTGCAGTCCGTATTGCTGACTCAAGTGGGAGCCCGTGGCCATCATCATCATTTTCGTCTCATCTCTTTTGTGGAGGGCCAGTGCTCGCACTGACCGACATCTCCGCGAGGACGTATTGCTGCCTCAAGTGAGAGCCACAGTGGGCTTCCTCGATCATCCTCTTCACCGAAGTCTTTTGCGCCCATTTGGATGGCGTCAGGTGGCCATCCGGGACTACCACCGCAACCTCCTGGGCCGTCTCTGAATCCCACGTCAGTGGGCCAGAGAACTGACCGAAGGCATCCATCTGCTTCCCAAGGCAAAAATTCTGGTAGATCCCGATCACGCACACCGGACAAACATCACACTTCTTCAACTCAGCCACCGTCTAAGCGTCATCATACTGTTAGTGAATCCGAGCAGTCTGTTTCATCCATGAATCTCGACGACGCTAACGAATTTCCGACAATACTGGATTCTTCCAAACCTCGTCTTCATTCATTCCTGCTTACCAACTTTGATCCCAAATTTGAGAATACCAAGCTGGCATTCCAACAACTCCTAAAATATCTACCACGCGCCTCCGTCGCTCAAATTGTTCATACACGCAATGGGATAATCTTCAAGTCATACGATTCATCATTCTTAACCACTGTACGAAACAAATGCAGTTTCGAAATTTTTGGCAAACATGCTGAAATGAAGCGACTTGAATCAAAGGCGTTTAAACAGGCACCACCTCCACGAAGACCCCCGGCTCTTTCAGTTGTCATTAGGGGGGTGGATCCTTCCCTGACAGACGATGAGATTCAGGAAGAACTCACTCAAGAGGGGCACTCTATACTTAAGTGCATACGTATTAAAAACGACCATGGAGCCACATACATGGTACGAGTCCTTACAAATTCCGAAACCACCATCGATGACTTGCTAACTTATGGCGCTTTCATTTACAAAAGAAAGCATCGCGTCGAGCCTTCAAAATCACCTCCACCTTTACCATTGCGATGCGAGCGCTGTCAAGCGTACAATTCCCACCCGACTTCAAAATGTACGCAACCTAGCAAATGTGGATACTGTAGCGGTGCACACGATACTAAGGCATGTACCAACTTAGCTAAACCACCTAAATGCTCCACATGTCCAGAGCAGCATCCGACGTATAGTTATCGATGCAAAGCGAAACCTACAGCTGAGCCTCTCAGCCCGGAACTCACGGTTCCTTTGCGACCTGTTTTACCGCCAACTCAGCAAGCGCTACCACCACCAGCTATCGACGAACCTATTACTCTCCAACAATTACTATCTTTTTTCACTATCGCAATGCAAAACATTCATCCTTTTCTTCGACAACACATTCTCGGGGTGGTCAATCACTCTGCTCGCCTGATCTTTAAATGTTCCTTTCAAGCTACCTACTCTGGTCCACACGTGTATTTTCATGTCACTCCATTCGAAGAACATGCCTCCGCAGAAACTTCCAACCCTTCTACTGCACCGTAATCATGGGTATTTCGCTCTTATTTGTTAATATTCGATCCCTCGCTACTCATTATACTCTTTTCGAACAGCTTCTATTAGAAGAATCTATTCAAGCCTTCCTCATTAACGAAACTCACCTCACACCAGCTATGTCTTTTAAAATACCTCGATATACCTTACTACGTTGTGATTCTACGGTAGCTGCACGCCGAGCAAATGGGGGAGTGGCTGTTGGCTTTCATCCTTCCATTAGTCATCGCCAATACCACCCTGCCTTATATAACATACCGGAGCACCTCATTATCACTCTCTATTTTCACTCCCTTTATGTCACTATAGCCACCATATATGTGCGCCCTGGACACCCAATCCCCCTCTCCTTTTTTCAGTATATCTCTAATAACTTTAAATATTATATCATTATGGCAGATATTAATATTCATAGCCGTTCAGATAACCAGAAACAACGTTTCCTTAACTTCATCACCAGTCATACCACAGGCCATATCTTTGACATACCAAAACCTACCCGACCTATCACTGAAACCACACCAGACGTAGTGATTTCATCTGTCAACCTTTCCCAACGATGTACTCTCGAGGTACTAGATTCCATTGGTAGCGATCATCTACCCATCAAACTTCACATTGATCAACCACAGCCTCATAGTCCTCGAACCTTACCAGAATCTCGACGTGTCCCACGTTTTGACCAAGCAAAATGGGAACATTATCGCTCCACAATCACTGCCGATTTAGCCAATCTTGAGCCGCCTACCACAGAAGATGCTCTGTATAATTGCATTTCTGATATCACCTACTCTATCCGTCATGCATCCGAACTTCATATACCAACCAATGAAATCTCCCGGTTCCAACCACGCCTACCACCAAGTTATCTACCTCTTATACACCGCTCCCGCGCATTTTTCCGAGAGTTTCAGCGCACTGGGAACTTGGAAGCACTACAGCATCATCGCAAACTCCAGCGCACAGTCCGAAACTATGTTAAGGCATATAAACTCCGGACCTGGGTCAAGACTTGCAACACCTTGGCAGAAACTTCGCACCCAACTAAGTACTGGAAACGCTTTAATCTGCTGACGGGCAAGCTAACCAGGACGCCTTATCCATTGCTTATTAATGACTGTCCGCTCCAAACCGATGAAGATAAAGCCAACGCTTTTGCCGACCACCTGCAAACTACATTCACTCCTTTTTCACCAGACTTTCCCCGGAGGCATCCCACGGACATCTTGAACCCATCAGCACCTTACTTACAACCAAGTGAAACTCATAGTCTTCCCGACAATAATCCTCTCACCGCTCCTATCTCTACTGACGATATTTCGTCTGTCGTGAATCGCAAGCGTAATACAGCTCCTGGTTTGGATCGGATAACTTATCGCCACATCAAAGAAGCACCATACTGTCTTCTTCTTCTTCTTTCTTATGTCTATACATTTATACTTCGTACCGGCTACTTCCCCTCAGACTGGAAAACATCCTCTACTTTAATGTTTCTGAAACCTAACAAACCTCCAGATTCTGTTGCATCTTACCGTCCAATACAGCTAACCTCCGTATTTAGCAAGATTCTCGAGCGCATCATCGTCGCCAGACTTCATCTCCATCTCTCTACCCATAATTTGCTTCCTGTGCATCAGGCTGGATTTAGACCTAATTTTAGCATCAACGATCAACTGCTCAGACTCTTAAATCTCATTACCAATCATTATAATACTGCTCGACCGTCTTGTCTCATCCTTTTCGATCTCGAAAAAGCTTTTGATAAAGTTTGGCATTTAGCTCTTCTGTTCAAACTACACCGCTTCCGACTTCCGCTTTCTTATCTCCGATTCATATTTCACTTTCTTTCTAACCGCCTCTCTTATGTAACCATCAATAGCTCCTTCTCTCATCCGATTTTTATTCACTCTGGTGTACCCCAAGGCTCTGCTCTCTCACCCCTACTATATCTTCTGTTTGTAGCTGACATGCCGGCACTTCCTCTCAATGTGCACACTTTTCAATATGCTGATGACACTGCTTTTCTCTGTACAGCCCGAACCATTCAACAGATTAACTCCTCTCTCAGCATAGCAATTGACTCCTTCTTTCGATGGTGCAATAAGTGGCGACTTCACATAAACTCCACTAAGACGCAGGCAATTGTCTTTATTCCACCTCGCAAGCGCTCTCGAGTACAGAAAAATCCGAATCTCCTTAACATCAGTGTCGACGGTACACGAATTCAACCCACTAAACAGGTCACTTACCTCGGTCTCACTATAGACCATCATCTAACTTGGCGCCCACATCTTAAAGAAATCACTCGCAAGGCCTATAATCGTTTAAACCTTCTTAAACGTCTTATAGGTACCACATGGGGATTACAGCCTTCTACAGTACTCAATACCTACAAGGTATTTTTGCGCCCCGTCTTAACATATGGACACCCCGCCTGGGTTAGTGCATTACCTTACTTCTACAACAAATTAAAAGTGCTCGAACGACATGCTTTTCGTCTAGCATACCGAATCAAGCTTCCGAGTCCAACGCAGGAGTTGTATGACCGCATAACGTTTCCTACCCTACTTCATCACATCGAAAAATTAAGGCTCAAGTTCATAACTACCCGCTTTCAGCAACGGCACCCTCTACTTGTGGATACGATGGATATCGATCGCAACTACGATCTGGGTTATAATTTCATCACCTGTCCTTTATCTCTGCTCTTCTCCCTTTATCTCAAAACTCTTCCACCTGATCACCCCGACCATTTTGTCGCATCTGCCTATTCTTCCGATCATCTTCCCCATCATGTTTCACCCACATTTACTGCACTGTAAATCCATTCTACTAACAGGGCTTCACATGTCTTCATCACTGTCCAGAGTAGCCCCTGGACAAGAAGATAACCAGCATTCGTCTTTTTAACAACCTGTTTGTGTTTGTCCTGTGAAGTGCACCTCACCATCATCTTTTCCTGCCCTTATGATTATGATCACAAGATCATAATGTCTGATGAATACTATAATACAATGAAATAAAGTTGAAATATAATAAAGTGTTACTTAAATACATGATGTTCCAGTTCTCCTACATCCCATAGACCAGCTCCAATCTCCTTACTACCCCAATACATTCAGCACTCACCCCGGATAGAGGGCGTAACCCTCGCAAGGGAGCTAGCCTTCGGCTAGCATTTAAAAAAAAAAAAAAAAAAAAAAAAAAAAAAAAAAATATAAACTAGAATTCTGGCCACAAAAAAAAAAGGTATTGCCTTCTACGGTCCTACCATCCATTGGATGGGAATGAAACTCTTGATAAATATTACAATAAACTACATTAAAGTTTATATTTTGTGTATTAGTTCACATAACAATGCTAGGTTGCAATGTTCACATGCTTCTGCATTTCCACAGTCAACGCATATATGTGGTATCTCTCTTTCATGCACAAATAAAATAATTCATTGTGTGTCTGTATTAACACATAATATGTACACCTATATCTTAATAAAACAAATCTAGTTAGTATATAATGCAGGTCTGACATTCGTGTGGTATCATCTCGTTCTCATAACATTTTATGTAGTTATCAGAAATGTTACAAGTGTGTAATTCATCATCGTGTGCCTCTATCGAGTACAGTCATAATTGTGTTTTCCAATTTATACAATAGATGGCTCCACATATTTTCATGCAATCATGTGTTGCTACCGCATTCACCGTAAATAATTATAATATTGTATATGGTAGTCCCTAAATAAATTAAAATCGATTCAAAATTCTCTTGTAACTATACAATAGTTTTTTTAAATAAATGACAAAAAATGTTCTGTCTACCAAATTTTCGCATATAAGTTCCCATATATAATCCCATATTTTAACTGCTCTAAGCATAAATTGCACACCACATACCTTACCAAGAAACCTAACCTCTCTTGTGTCAGTTACTGTGCCGGCGAGGACCAAGTATAGCATACGTACTTGCGAGCAAAGCACAATTACAGCACTTAGGGGTCTGACGAAAGTTTTCGCTTTCGGAGGGTGTCTTGTTTTTTGAACTTCATCTTACATCTTTTCATCTTATTCATTGTCATTTGGGCTTCGGCCCTCGGCTCTTCCATCACGATGACAGACTTTGGCGAAGATACCGGAATTTTGAATGTCGGTCATGATTTAGGATCACTACCTCTTAACATCGGGCCTAACGGTCGCCAGAAAACGCAGCCACGTATTGTTACGGGAACATCTCGTTCAGACCGTAACACTATTTCTCCATCTACCTACGCTGACTGCATAACTAAAGGACATCGGATACGTTCTCGATCTCTCTCTGATGGCGAACAAACCCTCGATCCGAAGAAGCAACGAATTACTCCCAACGTTAGCCAGACTACACCTCCAACTGCTAGCCATACTATGGATTGGGCATCCACTTCAGCCGATAATCAACAGCAACCACGTCAATCAGAACCTGTATACAACTTCTTACTAACAGACTATGATCCGAAGTATGACACTGTTCGTGCTGTTTTCCAGCAACTAACCAAGTATGTCCCTCGTCCTGAGATTCGTGAAATTGTTAAAACACGCCGTGGTATCATTTTGAAATCCAGTAACCCGAATTTCGCCACGCATGTCCGTAACAAGGCAACGTATGAAATATTTGGGACGAAAGCAAAGATTTCCACTTTGCAACCGAGTACCCACAAAACTCCTCCTCCACCACGGCGATCTCCTATGTTGTCTGTAGTGATTCGTGGTGTAGAACCCGATCTTACTGATGACGAAATTCTTGCTGAACTTCATCAGGAAGGACTACCTATAAAACGCTGTATTAGGATCAAGAACAACCAGGGTCCAACCTATCTCGTTCGAGTGCTAACAGATCAACAACAGTTGATTGATCAACTTCTCTCCAAGGGCGCCTATATATATCGACGCCGATATAAGGTCGAGCCATCTCGCACGCCAGCACCTATGCCTGTTCGATGCGAGAAGTGTCAACAGTATAACTCGCACCCAACATCAGAGTGCACAAACACCATCAAATGTGGTTATTGTTCCCGCGAACATCCTACTAAAAGCTGCCCAAACCTTCAAGAACCACCACGTTGTGATCGCTGTTCTGAGCGTCACCCAACATACAGCTATAAATGTAAAGCTAAGCCTCAGCCTGATCCAGCTAAGCCTGAACTTGTTGTTCCTATACGTTCGGTCGATACACCAACTCCACCAGCAAATTCATTACGTCATCCAGTTACTGTAGAAGATCTACTCCGTTTTCTCACTATTTCATTACAGAACATTCATCCATTTCTTCGCAACCATATTCTAACTCAAATAATGCACGCAGCCAAACTATTGTTTAATTTACAACTACATGCAACCTATTCGGGACCAACAGTGCACTTTCAAATCCAACCACTTGAGGTTTATGTTTAATATGGATAATTCAACCTATTCACTTATATTCTTTCTCATTATGAGTTACAACTTACTTTTTCTTAATATACGATCTCTGTTGACACATCAAGTACTCTTCACCCAGCTCCTTCAGGAAGAACAAATTGCCGCATTTGCACTAAATGAGACTTACCTTGCACCATATCTAACGTGTTATATACCAAAGTATCATCTACTTCGCCACGACGCTCCAACAGGCCCACGTCTCTACGGAGGCACAGCTATTGGTATTCGGCACAATCTTCCTTTTCGTGCAGTTACGGTTCCACCTGCACTTCACCTTCCCGAACACAACATCACGACGGTCTATTTTCGAGGCCGCACAGTTACCCTTGTCACCATTTACTATCGTCCAGGACGAGCTATTAATTATGATTTCTTCCGCCACATTGATTCCAATTTCCGGCATTACATTATCATGGCCGATCTAAATTTTCATAGTCGCTCACAATGTGACAAGGACAACTTTTTAGATTTTGTTCGGAATGAAACAGGAGCTGAATTCCATAATTTACCGAAACCTACGCGTCCTATCAGTAACACTACTCCTGATGTAATCATAACCTCATCTTCCCTCTCTCAGTCCATCCATATAACTGTGCTTGACTCCATAGGTAGCGACCATGTTCCCATCAAAGTCGAACTTCACTGTTCTCCTAGCACTCAGCCTAAGCCCTCTCCTCAGAAGGTCTACTGCTACCGTAGGGCAAATTGGGAGCAATATCGTTCCGACTTAGACGCTGCAGTAACTTCATTCACTATGCCTAGCACACAACACGAACTCGATAGGACAATAACTGATCTAACTACAGCCCTTCAGCACGCAGCACAACGTTCAATTCCAACAATTGAAGTTCAGTTACATAAACCTAAGCTACCTCCGCAATACTTACCATTTATTACAGCCTCACGCAGAGCTTTCCGTGAATATCTAACTACGGGCAACCTAGAAGCACTTCGTCTGCATCGCCAATACTTAAGGATAACTCATAACTATATCGTTGCGTTTAAGAAACGTCACTGGATCGAAACTTGCAACACACTTGCTAATGAAGCACATCCTACAAAATATTGGCGCAAATTTCATCAACTAACTGGTAGAGTTTCTCGTACGCCATACTCCATTGTTCATAACCACCAAGCAGTTCTTACGGATACGGACAAGGCCAACATATTTGCTTCCTATTTTCAAGGCATTTTTACACCACTACCTGGTTGGTATACACCCGACCGCCTACAGTCAGCTATCAACCGACGTACTGATGCAACATCTGCTTCCTTTCGCCCATCTGCTGATCATACTTTAGAACCAAATAATCCTCTAACCATGGAAATTCACCCCGAAACTATTAGTAATGCACTTACAGGCAAACGGAATACTGCACCAGGCTTTGACTCTGTTACATATGTTCTCGTCAGACAGGCGTCTCATTCTTTCCTCCTCTTTCTTAGCAGCATTTATAACTTTATTCTACGAACAGGATTTTTCCCGCTCGACTGGAAGTACTCCAAAGTTCTTCTTTTCCCTAAACCAAAGAAACCTCCATCAGAAGTCACATCGTACCGTCCTATTCACCTCACAAGTTGTCTCTGCAAAATCTTGGAACGAATCCTTGTACGTCGCATGCACGACCATCTCAATTCACATAACCTTATTCCAATTCATCAAGCTGGATTTAGGCCACATTTTAGCACTCTCGATCAATTATTCCGTCTCACCACAGCAATTTATAATCAGTTTAATACAGGATATCCTTCTTGCCTTGTAACCTTTGATTTAGAAAAAGCTTTCGACAAGGTTTGGCACCCTGGTTTACTATACAAACTTCGTAACTACCTCCTACCAACCTCTTACATCAGATTCGTACATTCCTTCTTAATAGGGCGAATAGCTTATATCTCGATCAATGGAACGTTATCTCATCCCATCTTCTTACAATCTGGGGTACCGCAAGGCTCATCTTTGTCTCCTTTATTATACTTATTGTACGTCGCGGACCTAGTCGTTCCTAATACTACCACAATATTTCAGTTTGCGGACGACACTGCATTTTTCACAACTGCCCGTACTGTACGATCTCTTAATAAAACCATGCAAGTAGCTATTGACGCATTCGTGCGTTGGTGTCATATATGGAGGTTGAACATTAACTCTTCAAAAACACAAGCCATAGTTTTCTTGCCACGTAGACGCCGCTCTCGAATACATCGAAATCCGAATCTACTTCGTCTTCAGGTTGATCTTACGCCTGTACCCGTGTCAACCACTATTACGTATCTCGGTGTCATTTTTGACACTCATCTTACATGGATTCCACATCTTACCAAACTCGTAGGCCAAGCACAAAACCGACTTAATCTCCTGAAACGACTAGTTGGCACAACCTGGGGGCTTCGAGCACGTACCGTAATCAATACATATAAAACATTCATGCGGAGTACGTTAACATATGGACATACAGCTTGGATATCTGCACCGTTAAAATTCTACCAAAAACTTGCTATCCTCGAGCGTCATGCTATACGCCTAGCATATCGTATAAGACTGCCGCATCCAACGAGATTACTTTATGAGATGATAGACTTTCCGCCATTACTAAATCATCTTGAACAACTTCGTATACGTTATATCTGCAAACGATTTGCTCAGCACCATCCCCTGACGCTTGAAATCCTCCGCTACGACCGTGATAACGATGCACCGCCCAATTTCGTTGATACTCCTCTTCAGCACTTCATGACACTATATCATTTACAGTTAGATAACGATATGCTGGACCCCGAAATCTTTGCAATTTATCGCCCGCATGAATTTCCATCTCATATCTATCCATCATACGCACCGTAAGAACCTACTAACAAGGGCCTCCTCTGTCAATCATCAGTTCCTGAATCGCCCCAGGAACAGAAGATAACTTCATTCGTCTAAACTAACATAACCTAGTGTTGTGACGTCTAGAGCACTTCATTTCATCTATTTCATCAACTCCATTTGCACCTTTATTATTATTATTTTTTTGAGTCAAATTTACCTTTTATTCCATGCTTTGTGTTAATGTAATACCTGACAATGCTAACATGTTCATTTGTAGCACTTAAAATATTCCTGTTCATGTACGTGTTTTTCAATTTATGAATAACTTCACTTAATCCATGTTAATATAATGAATGAATGAATGAATAAAGAAATAATAAATATAAAACCTCTTAGACCACCTATATTTCCTTCAAATCAATAAATCAAATTGAAGCACTTACCCGAAGAAAGGGCACAACCCTTTAACCGGGATGACGGACAAAAAAAAAAAAAAAAAAAAAAAAAAAAAAAAAATTGCATCGCCTCCATAGCCAAGTCAAAGAGCACCCACCTCATAGGCTGGATGAAGGTTTATATTCTGTGTAACTTTTCAGATACTAATGGAAAATTGTAATGTACACACGTCTCTGTTTTTCCACAGTCAACGCCAATATATGGAGTTTCTCTTTCATGCCTAAAATAAAATAAATCAATCTGTGTCTATATTAATGCGTAATATGTACCTCTATATCTTAATAAAACATAAATCTAATTACTATATAATGCAAGTCTGACAATCACGTGGTATCATGTCATTCTCATAACATTTTATATTGTCGCAAACGCAAATACTACGTAAATCCTTCAGCCTATTTGTATCAATAGTTGATAACACAATACAATACGTATATTCCAAATACTTGTACTACACCACGCATATACATAATTGCCCATTCAAAACTTTCAACAATTTCTAATTGTACAATTATTTTCGTGTAAGTGCGTTGAATACTAAAAATCAACAGTTTTCATAATTTCGTCTACGCAAATATATAATCTGCAGAGTTGTATGCTAATCAATGTGTTCCGTATTAGTACATGATCTATACCAATATAAATATACCATTCCAGCACTAAAAGTACAATTCGTCTAAATTTTAAATAACTAGTCAATAACATTAAAATATAAATAATTATATACATTGTAAATAATTCAATCGATAATATTCTAATTTCGTAAGTTGTATTTATAAATAAGTCCTAAGTATAAAAAATACTATATTCCAATAATTCAAATCTATTCAAAACTGTTTTAACATAATGGGAGCAACATCCTCTCCGGTAAACGTAAAACAATAACACCAGTAAATACAAGTCTTTGCCTATGTCTTATGCCTTCAAAATTGTTGATTCATGCTTTCAATAGTACACCAATACTAAAATATGGGTTTCTCTTAAAAATATTACCCGTTGTATTCAATAATATATTATTTCCTAAAATAATAAAACTTTCCCAAACATTCCACATGTCATCTTCCCTATGCATCATGCTAGTCTCATTCCATAATAATTTTGTTATCTCCTAAGCTCATTCTAAAATAGCTTAAAACCCTATCTGTAATGTTATACATTAGCAGTTAAAATTGCCTCATACTTTACAAACAAAAATATTAAATATTTTTACATACATAAAGCATTTTATACCCATTTCAATAGTTGCAAATACGTCAATTATCTGTCAAATGTATTTGCTGTTGCTTCAAATTAAATCAGTTCCACACGTAAAAAATCAATCACCATATAAAGCTTCCCAACTGTTATCAAATATTATAAGGAATATATATTCTTATAATTCAATACATGGTAAATAAAAACAATATAATTATCACTGGTACTTGTTAATTCTATAATAGCAGCTACATAAATACTCTAGTTCGCAGTAAATACAATATACTTAAATATTATGCTCCATACCGTAATCCAATTTAAAATATTTTCAAGCTATTATTTATTTAATTCTTTCAAATGGAAATCGTAGTGCCAATTAGCATAAATACAATCTTCAACATTTCCTCAATATGTGCAACATTCATCAATGCAAACCAATACTAAACAATTCCCAAGCAACGTGTAAATTGTAATACTCCACCCATTCCAAATCCATCGTGTGCCGTTCCGCACATTCACTACGTTAACGCAAACCAATACTAAAACTGCACCCGAATATAATCTTAAATACATCTATACAAATAAAATATAAGTTTGTTCTATTTTATAGCAATTCAATATACTTCTACAAACCATATTATTAAATAAAAATCCTAAATAAATAATAAACAACCCTACAAAGTGCATACGTATCCAGTTAAACCCAATTTAATAACCTCATTACAAACTAATATATTACGCTTAAATGGTGCTTCAATTCAATAAACAATAATAGCTTTCTCTATTTATTTTATTCTCTTCTCTTTCTTGTACATCTAAATCTCATGTAATTCACCTTAAGTCTCCCCCTTCATTCTGTATCAGTCTCCCATATAACGTGGCTGTTAAATAAAGTTGTAATTATTGCCAATAGATGGTAGCACAGTTGCACATATCGTAGTACTGTGGGGTTCCGCTTTCTTTATCAAAATGTCTCGTTATCTATTATTATTATTTCAATTTTATAATAATTAAGTACATGCTAAAACAAAAAATAATATAAATTAATCACATAATGCAATAATATGTTAAACTATGCAACTTCGCCCAGCCAAATTCTTCACAATTTTAATTACCATCAATCTATACGACAATGCAAGCAAAACGCGCGCATTCGCATTTCAGAGTCGTACTATGGAGGAACCTCTGTTCAACAATCACGCAACGCCGCCATATTGGAAAAACAAATCCGTCCATCAAAACCACAATCGGCAACGCTCAATTCTTCATACGTAAGTATATACATATAATAAGTATTATAGGTTAATTAATATTGATCATTTCCAATTATATAAATAAAAGAATGTTCAAGGTAAATTCATAATTAATCTAGTAAAAATTAAAGTATAATTCATAATTAGGGCTTGGTCTCATTACGTAAAAATTATATTATAGGTAACTATACGTAGTCTAATCACTGTAGAGCTCCTCCCTGGCTAATCGGTTAACGTACGCAACTTTGGCGTGGTCAACCCGGGTTCTATTCCCGGCGGAAGCTCATGTGGTTCGGATTCCACGTTAATCAGTATGTCCACGTCTCATATAACCTCACTGCTAAAAGAAACGCTAAACTAAAGTCAACAACAATCTAATTAGTTTTCGCTGCAACACTACAAAACATCCCTAAAAGAAAAATTTACCTATTTATGGAAAAATCAGTGTAATTATTCTCATTACAGACAACACTGCGATATGGACATAAATTATATACAACTGCAACAACAAACAACCAGGAAATAGCCAACAAAATAGCGGCCGTGTCATCAAAGGTGCGTAAACTTTCTCTTCTTACTTAAGTCACAATAATAAATATATATACAAAGTGTGCCGGTATCTATAAATGAAAACACCATTAGCGTCCACGGCTACCAAGCAGCAAATATACAAATCGGGTGTGCAAAACTCGCAACAGTAATGGCGCCAGCGCAAAGGTTACACATACGTAATAAAATATAAAAAGCAAGCGGTAAAAGTATAAAGGGAAGTCAAAGCAAAACCAAACAGTAAGGGCGCCAGCGGAAAAATCACACATACGTAATAAAATATACAAAGCGAGCGGTAAAAGTATAAAGGGAACTCGCACTACGGTCAGACAGTAATGGCGCCAGCGGAAAAATCACACATACGTAATAAGCTATACAAAACAAGCTGTAAAAGTATAAAAGGAAGTCGCAATTAATTCCAACAATAATGGCTACAGCAAAAAATCACATACGTAATAAAATATATAAAGCAGGCGGTAAAAGTATAAAGGGAACTCGCACTACGGTCAGACAGTAATGGCGCCAGCGCAAAAGATCACAGAGACACGTAATAAAATATACACAGCGGCGGCAAGTCCTCTGCTGTGTAGAAGTACGTCAATTACTACTTTCCTAATGCGCGAAAAGAATAATCTCTTATGTGCATGATACGTCAATAAAACAAAGGAAAATAAGTTTCCGGGTCATTGAGAAACCAACCTTGATACTGTTGGGTTAAGTACATAAACAATATGTACAGCCATAAGTTATAGCTCTTGCCTTCAGCAAGTACACAAGTTACAGAACCATAGCACTATACAATCCTTGAAGTTATACAAGGAAAGTCCAGAAAGTTATTCTATCATGATCGAAATGAGTTAAAGATGTGCAATTTGGTCTACGGAGACGTCATTCTCTACATACTTATCCCGTACTACCTAACATTTCTCACATTCTAATATTAACCCATCATTTGCATAAAAGACTCTGAAGTTATAAGCACATTAGTGAAATTTCCACCACATTAATGATATCCTTGTAATTTAGCATTTGTCCAGCAAATGTTTCTTGGAAGGAGCTAGATCAGGTGAGTATGGTGATTGGAACAAGGTTCTCTGCAACACTCACGCATGAAAGTTAGTGTCTCCATTGTTCGGTGTACTGGGGGATTTTCTCTTAACAGCAACACACATTTCAAGATGAAACTATCTTTTTACTTTGATATCGTTCCGTATAATTTGCAACAGTTCATTTAATGCGAAATATATTCTTCTGATCGTAGTCTTTTTTATATGTATAATTAATTATTAGATATTACTCTTTTATAGTCACAAAATACGGACATCACTTTCATGGATGAATGCTACATTTTAGCTCTGGGGAAGTTAGTGGAGGAGGCATGTTTCCACGTTTTATTAATTTATTTGCTTTCAGAACCAAACAAATACACCCAACATTCAACCAGAATCACTAATATATTTACGAAAGCATTCTTGTCCTTGTAATATGCGCCCAAATTAATTTGTGCACATTGTACATGTTGCTGTTTTGTTTATTTCTTAACAATCGGGGAACCCATCTTGCTGCTACTTTGCCCATTTGCCCTACTACTGTCTAATGTTTAACTAATGTTTAACTCCATAATTGCATAATTAATAATTAAATGCATTTTAATGCACTTTTGCCACAACGCTTGTATCTGTAGTTGTTGAGGGACAACCTTCTCTTAGATCATGCTGTAGATTTATGTACTCACGTTTGAATTTTATTTTCCAGTGTCATAGGATAGGCATTTCTCGCCGTACACAACTGCTATACTTCCATGTATGTCGGTTCTGGTTATTCTTGAGGATGGAGCATAATAACAGCTAGAATATTATTTGATTTTGTTCCATATATTACCGCGTACTTTTTTGTATGTAACATCAATTCGACATGACCTCTAAACACATAAATTTGCGCATAATTATCCACTTGATTGTATTCTTTTTTTTAAAATATGTTTGTTAGATATGTTTGAAGATGAAATAACGCAGTGTTCGATTTGTAGGGGTGGATGCTTGGGATTTCCCCCGTCTGGAAAAATCATCCCGGCTTCTGGTTTAGCTAATGTCGTCCCAACCAGGGATAGTTGTTTTCCCCTCTTTGTACATAGTTCCTTTGTCATGGAAAATATTTAAAATCACACACTTAGAGTATTCTGTTTTCTAAGTTTGGATGACGCTTTTTCTGTCTCACTTCCCTTTTCTTCTTTCTCGTACATGAGGCTGTATTTGTTTTTGCTAGCTACTCGCATAAAAATATTGTTTTGGGGAGTTTTAAACGAATCTTGCAAGAAAACAAAACTAAAAGTGCATGTTGTTTCAAGGTCTGTAGTATATTTGGAAGGCCCCCTTCCTCATTGTCAGCAAAGATGAAGGGGAAGATTTTATGTTTAAGCTTACCATTGAAACTCGGAGCACCGGACATCAATATACCAATATGCGTTTCTTCTTCCGCCGACAAGAAAAGAAACAACTGAGGTACTAGCAAAAGCACAAGTAGATCAGAGTTTTCCCTCTTTCCCCGTGCATCACATTACAGAAGGAAGAAATGTTTATTGGTCTTGCGGTCAACATACGTGTGAAATTTTGGGTTCTACAGCCTCCCCAATCAAAGGCAAGAATGAATACAGTAGTCATCTACAGTAGTCTTTTTTTAATAGCTAATAAAGGAATAGAACTGGAAAATTTGATCTCAGGAGAACACTGAAAACCTACACTATCACTAGAATAGAATGATTGTTGAGAAACTATAAAGGCAATGGGAAAAATTACAAGTATAGAGGAAATTCAAGTTACTATACATTCGCGCTTGCGGGGTCAATGCCATATTTGTATTTCGTCTGCGGCTGTCGCAGTGACAGATCCGTTTAGGACATCAAGGTTTATTGCTCGTTGGGCGTAGGAAAACATAGATGATTTCCTCTATCGGTCGTAGCCGGTGTTAAAGTGGGTTTGGGTACAAAACCTCGCGGCCAGAACCTCGCGGCGACAACCTCGCGGACCAAAACCTCGCCTGGCCAAAACCTCGCCTCCCAAAACCTCGCGGCCCAAAATCTCGCCGGGCCGAAACCTCGCCTGGCCAAAACCTCGCCGCACAAAACCTCGCGGGACAAAATCTCGCCTGGCCAAAACCCCGCCTGGCCAAAACCTCGCCGCCCAAAACGTCGCGGGCCAAAACCTCGCGGGGCCAAAACCTCGCCTGGCCAAAACCTCGCCTGGCCAAAACCTCGCCACCCAAAACCTCGCGGGCGAAAATCTCGCCGGGCCAAAACCTCGCCTTGCAAAACCTCGCGCCCCAAAACATCACCATACCCAAAATTTCGCCTGACCGAAACCTTGTTGTAATGATCTAGCGACACAGAATCTCGCCTGGTCTACATTAAGCGAGACGTAGTGTCGCCTGGAAAGAAATGTCGTCAGGATAACACCTATTCACGACGATTTCTTCACGCGAGACCCCAGTTATTGAAAACAACTAACTGGATCAGAGCGCCATATTGCGTCAATATGTAATACTATTTATTTAAATGAAAATTAATGTATATTTGAACTTTTTTAAATCGGGGAAAAGGAGGATTAATTCGCCCTTAGTTGGAGGCTAAATTCATCGTTTATTCCAGACTGATTTTAATCAAAGCTGTGAGAACTGTGCCAACCTTCAAATAATATATACTTAAAATTTTAACAAAAATCTAATAATATTTATGAAAGTATGAAATAGTATATGAGTTTTTACGACGTCCCTTGATTATGTCCTGTAGGTTAAAGGAGACGCAGATGACCAGGATGAAGGAAATGATCGAAGAAAGAAAGTGGGAGGAAACGGGAATAACCCGAGAAAGCCCACGCACACGATGTTTTGTATCTTCTTCTTCTTCTTCTTCTTCTTCTTCTTATTATTATTATTATTATTATTATTATTATTATTATTATTATTATTCAGTATTATTCAGTATTATTCAGTATTATTTCAGTAGAAGAAACTGAAAATGAATTGAGCAAAAAGGAAGAAAAGTCAGGTAAATAAAATTGTCTTTCTTTGTAGCTTAAACCAAATATGAGTACCTTGCACTTATTTTATCAAAATGTAAATGGTATTAATACAAAAGAACGGTCTTTCACGGACGAAGTAAATTGTGAAGATTACGATATATATTGTATTACAGAAACATGGCTAAAGGAAACAAATGCACATTTCGTACAATTATAAAATAAGTACAATATCATTAGGAAAGATAGGAACCTGACACTAGAAAACAAATCTAAGGGAGGTGGGTGTATGATTTTAATAAACAATAAATACTCGTATACAATGATACAAGTTCCTGACGATAGGTTGGACGTAATAATATTATAAATTTTAATCCCTGACAATAAACCACTTTTACTATGTTTGCACTATTTTTCACCTACACTGCCGTTAAAGAATTTTATAGACTACTGTGATTGGTTGTGTTCCTACTTATTGACAATAAAAAGTAATTTTATAATATTAGGTGATTTTAATGCTGGAGGAATTGACTGGAAAACAGGGACTGTAACTGCTAGCAATTTTTATGCTAAGAAAAAAGCAGAAAAGGTAATAGAATTAAGCAACCTTCTCCAATTAAACCAGCTAAGTAAGTTCTATGATGCCGTAAATGAAGTTAGAGTACTTGACTTGTTGCTGACGAATATAGAAAATAGTACAATTAATTTTAATGTTGAACCATTAACTAAAATCGATCGTTTCCACCCACCATTTGTATATTCATGGAATACTATAAGAAACAATAGCTCAAAAAAGAATACAAAACAGACCAGTAATTATGACTTCAAAAAAGCTGATTTCTTGCAGGTTTATTACGGAATAAAGAAAATAAATGAAATTAATGATCCTACCAACAATGTAGATAAAATGTCTGAAAATTTGTATGACAAAATATATGAAGTTTTCGATTCCCATGTACCAAAGAAACTGTATAATAATAATATGACATATAAGGACCCGTGGATGAATAGAGACCTTAAATCATTAATAAATAAGAAAACAAAATATTTTATAAAGGCCAAACAATTAAATAATAAAATATGGTATCAGAGGTACTCCGATTTAAGAAAGTTGGTCAAAAAGAAATATCTAGAGGCTAGAAAATTTTACTTTTTAACGTTGGAGAACAGTATTTGTAATGATAGTTTGTACTTCTGGAGAACATTCAAACAATCACATAACAAACAAATGCCAAAACAAATAAAATATAATAATACATCAGTGTCAGAAATTTTAGATATAGCAGAATGTTTTAAAGTTGTATTTCATAATTATTTTAATTCTGATTCCAACCAGAATAAAAAAATGTAAGGTTCTGAAACTGACAGAAAATGATAATTATGTACCCATTTGTACTCCATCTTTCAAAAGGAAATAATTGAAACAATCAGTAAAATTAAGGGAAGTACTACACCAGGGCCTGATAACATTCCATATTATATCATTAAAGCCTGTAGTAATGAAATAGCGTCAAATTTAGCTATTATATGTAACACATCGTTAAAGACTGGAGTATTTCCTTCAAAATGGAAGCAAATATATGTTGTGCCAATATACAAGTCTGGTGATAGATATGATGTTAAAAATTATAGGCCTATTAGTTTGGTAAGTGCATTCTCTAAGATTTTTGAATTAATCGTACACCAACATTTATATTTTAATGTAAAGAATGTTTTAAGTGATACGCAACATGGTTTTTATAAAGGTAGATCGATTGCAACGAATCTCATTCATTTTACAGATTTTACGTACTTTGCACTAAAAAGTAATTTACAGGTTGATGTTATATATATTGATATGTCAAAGGCCTTTGACTCTATTGATCATAAATTACTTCTGAATAAATTATCAAACATTGGCCTATCACCGTCTTATATTAAATGGTTTGAAAGTTTCTTATCAAATAGAACTTTTAAGGTAAAAATTGGCAAGGTAACATCTACTCAAGGTCATATAGGGAAGGGAATACCTCAAGGGTCTCCCCTGGGTCCGCTTCTTTTTTCTCTATTCATCAATGACCTACCAGGAAAAGTAAGGTATTCAAAAATATTATTATACGCAGACGACATAAAGCTCTTTAGAATAGTTAATAATGAGTATGATAATTATCTCCTGCAGAAAGACTTAGATGCAGTAAACCATTGGTGCGAGAATAATTTATTAACTCTTAACTCCGGAAAAACTAGATATATGACATTTACTAATAAAACTCAATACTTTGTCAGTAAATATAATATTCATGGAGTAAGAATAAACAAAGTAGAGCAAATTAAAGATCTTGGTATTACTTATGACAGACAATTGAAATTTAGTAATCACATAAAAGATTTAGTACAATCAACGAGAAAAACCATAGGTTTTATCTTTAATCAATGGCCTGATTTTTTAAATTGTATTTCTTATGTGTACTTATATAAGACACTTGTTAGAGCCAAACTTGAATTTGGTTCAGTCGTTTGGAACAGCTTGTCTAATATACTTATTAACAAACTTGAAGCAGTACAGAAATGTTTTATACGACTACTATGTTATAAAATGAAAAAGGACTACTATTCACACGAGTATGAATATTGGTTAACTTTTTGGGGACTTCAATCTCTAGCTGAAAGAAGAAATTTTATGGATAAATACTTTATTCAAATGGTATTGGATAATAAATATAATAGCGATTACTGCTTGGAAAATATAGGAATAAGAGTGCCGTGTTATAGTGTAAGAAGTCAGTCAACATTGGTAGCACTAAATTCAAAACGCGAAATATTGAGAAGAGTGACAATGTCTTATAACAGTTTAAAATGAACATTTATTGGGAGAAAGAATAGAGCAATTATTTTATTTAATTATATTTTTTCTAAAGATTAATTTGTTTTAACTTCACGACAAGGGCCTTCATTTTATTATTATTATATATCTTTAGATTCTTTATTTATAACATGTTATTCAAATAACCAATATTTTATGTGAAAATGTGACAATAGGTAACCAGGATCTTTTACATAGAAGATACGAAATTTTAAGCAAAGTTGACTCATTATTTTAACGTTAGTTAAATGAAACTTTAATTTCCATAGTTCTGTTAATAGTATTTTATGATATTGACTGTATCTATTTTAATCTTATTTTATAATCAGCTTTAATCTTGTAATGTGAATATATTAAACTTCTGACAAGGGTCTTAACCTACTAATATTCATTCTATATCACAAATTTTCTGGTCTGTTTTAAATGATTGCATAATAGTCTTAACATAGTGCTGTATTTTTGCCAATGAGCTGTTCACAGCACTGAAAATAAAGTTATTATTATTATTATTATTATTATTATTATTATTATTATTATTATTATTATTATTATTATTTGTAATGTGGAATTGCATATTAAGAAACTCATTGGGTAAATTTTAAAGAAAAGTTTCATTCCGCAAGGTTTTGGCCGAGCGAAATTTTGGTTCGCGAGATTTTGGATGGCGAGGTTTTGACAGGCGAGATTTTGGCCCGGCGAGATCTTGGCCCGGCGAGATTTTGGGCGGCGAGGTTTTGGCAATGCGAGGTTTTGGCCCTGCGAGGTTTTGGCCACGCAAGGTTTTGGGCGGCGAGGTTTTGGCCACGCGAGGTTTTGGCCCGGCGAGATTTTGTCGCGCGAGGTTTTGGGCGGCGAGGTTTTGGCCGGCGAGATTTTGTGCGGCGATGTTTCGGCCGCGAGATTTTGTCCGTATCCCGTTAAATTGATAACAATATACCACTTTGCTTAGTTTGGATTTCCATTTGGCTTTAAAGAAAAATAAATGAAATAGGCAGGGCCAGGACTTTAGAGTTGTTCACAGCAAGTTAGATGTCGTTAACCCCTATAGTGTTCTCTCGTGTTCAGTTGATGGTAGCTGTGCGTTCGTTCTTGCGCGGAGTGCATTTTACACAGGTGTAAACCGAATACTTATATCGATCAATATTCTGGTAGTTTCTTATATATATATATATATATATATATATATATATATATATATATATATATATATATATATATATATATATGAAGTCATAAACCTATGCGTGTGTATTATTTATGAACATGTGTGTTCGTGTAACTAATCTTAAACATTAAACTGCGTGTCTGTAGTACCATTTACGTACAGCTGTCATAACGGAGAAACAACGAACTATATTGTCATTTTATGCTCCCAATACGAAACAACAGGAACAGAGACCGCCAAATACAACAGCAAATGAAGGCACTTCATCGGGTAAGGTAAAACTTTCTGATGATGTGAATACCGATATAGAAGTTCCACCAGCAGAAAAAAAAAACGTGCTAAATGTGATGCTAATAGTATTGTTTTCATAGAGTCGAGAAACGAGAGTAGTGCGAACGTCGGTGGTTGTGTTGAATTATCTCGTTTTAATAACTGGAAGAAGGGCAGACCGTGGTTGGCAATAAAAAAAAATGAAATTAGTTATTTGTTCCGTGTGCAGTGAAATTCGATCTCTTTACGTAGATAGTATGGAACGCGTACGTATCGACAATGCGTTTATAGACGGTGTTTCTGCAACTAATTCCATGAAACTTAATGAAAAAAATTGGTGATCATGGAAGATGCAAGTCCCACCTGAAATGCATGGAAATAATGGATAATCGGAAGAAACAGCACATTGAGGAATCCATACAAAAAAGCACGAGTCTATGGCAACTCCAAAATGAAGAAAAAAAAATAGAACAACAGCAGCACTCATGCATACTGCATATATGATTGCTAAAGAAAATCTGTCTTTCTTGACAGATTCTTTGGTTGAACTTCGGACATTAAATGGGGTTTCCGTGGGAAATATGTCATACTGCGATCATGCGTGCATAAACATGATAATGTTTATTGCTGAGGAGATAAAAAAAAAGTCTTGCTAAGTTTATTGTGGAGTCAGAAAAAAATAGTATTTTAATTGATGAGAGCACGACAACATTAATAAATCTTGTATGATAATTTATTTTCGTGTAGTTTTTGAAGGTGTTGCGTGTAACTATTTTTTTTAATTGTCGAACTTGACAACACTAAAGCAGAAACTATATTAGAAAGCTTGTTAGAGACTTTATCTAATCATAGCATGACGGAAAACGTTCTGAAGAATCACCTTGTTGGCTTAGCAACAGATGGCGCGGCAGTGATGCAGGGTTGTTACAGTGGAATTGCAACAAGATTACGTGAACTGTTGAACAACGACTTAATTGTAGTTCACTGTATGATACATAAACTTGAGCTTACAGTTCAATATACGATTAAATCTGTCTCTGATGTGTATCATATTCAAACATTTGTGGATGCTTTATATTCAGTTTTTTCTCATAGCCCAAGAAACCAGAGACTACTTAAACAATTATCAGAGGAACTGTCAACAAACATTCTGAAATTGGGTCGTGCGTTTGGAGTACGTTGGATTGCATCTTCATTCAATTTTGTGCAGTCACTGTGGGAAAGTTACATTGTATTGCGCAGTCTTTTGACTAAATTTAGTAAAGATACATCCCGTCCGGTGCGTGAGAGATCGACATTCGAGGGTTTAGTAAAGCAGCTAACCAGATGGATTTCATAAGGGAATTTATGCTAATCTATGATGTTCTTGAAATTTTGAAAGGACTTTTGCTCTAAGTGAATCTGCAGTTGAAGGCAAACGAGAAATCGATTTAATATATCAATCAATTTGCGCGTTAAAGACTGTTGATCCCCCGAGATCAAGAAATGCTCTTAATGAACTAGAGCAAAGAAATACATTCAAAGGAGTGTCCATCACTAAGCCCACTGCTAGTGATAAAACAAAATTTGACATTTTCCGATTGAAATTTCTTCAATCCCTTTTAGACAACATAAACTTCCGTTTTCCAAATAAAGACTTTTTCGTTGATGATTCAGTGCTAAACCATGCTTCTTGGCCTGTTGATCAAAATGAACTAGTGTTCTTCGGAGATGATGCCATCCCTCGATTATCCAAATTGTTGAAACAGTCAATGAATGGTGCTTCCTTCTTAGTGAAAGAATTTCGTTTGTACAAGAACAATCCTTCTTATATGCCACCAGCAGTTCAGGAATTTAAGAAAGATATGGAAGTAATACCGATATCAACTGCAGAATGTTAACGTGGGCTTAGTGCTATGAATCAAACGTTGAATGATCTGAGGAATCGTATGCAAATTGAAACACTTAGCAAGCTCCTTTTTGTATATATAAATGGTCCACCTTTGCGTTTTTTTAATGCCGAAAAATATGCAACACTGTGGATAAAACTGAAGCTTCACAACGTTACATACAATCCTACCGCGAAAGCAAGAAATATCGAAGAATGTTCACATGCATCTTGCATTTTCAACTAAAACGTAATGTTTTTCTTTTAAAAAATACAACTTTAGTTTGTTGTATGTATGTACTTTTTGTATTACTCTATCTTTACTACATTTTCTGTTATTATTTTGTTACTTTTGATAATTTAATGTTTTGTTTAGCTAGATTTTGAATTTGCACATAAAATATTACTCTGATCAGAGGAGGCTCCAGGAAATATTTTTAGCGATCTCACAACTTTGAAGCCCCATTGCCCCTAATGTATATGCAAATGCACTCCACATTGTGATCCACCTATCCCCCCACTGGTAAATTAATAAATCGAACCCTGAAATAATGTATTTATAAATTGAGTTTATCAACATGCATTCATGAATTTACTGATTTATGTATGCTGATATGTCACACTCAACCGTACAGAGATCCAACTCTCTTGAACACGGAATATGGGTAAAAAACGGACGGTTAAAAAAAAAAGCTTTGAACCAGACAGATCTATAAAAGCTATATTAAATAATTATTTTCGTTTTGTTTTGAACAAACCCTAATAATAAACTGCATGTGTCTCACAGTCAATCAGCACGTAAAGTTAATTTTAATAGTAAACAGTGAGGTTAGTAGATGCCATTACCTGCGCTGTTCTTTCTGTATATAACAAGTTCATTGACTAATTCTAAAATATGGTACGGAATTTGAGGTTTTTGGGAAACAAATCAAAAATATATAAATAAAGAAATACATATATTTGTTAAATGCAAATAATTAGAGCTTTTAATTAAGCACGATTTTAACCGGTTCATTAAAGTTTGGCCTATTCCCGTTTCGCCTAGGGACCTTGCAGCAAAATATATCGTTATTTCAATCTCATCTTAGATGTAGGCCAAATAGATAATCCTGTTTGGCCTATTCCCGTTTTATCTACACTCATTCGACGAGGGATATTTAGTGTCTGAAGGATTATATTATTATTATTATTATTATTATTATTATTATTATTATTATTATTATTATTATTATTATTTTGCAAACATTAATGGACAAGTTTATTTCTCAATATGAACAACAGCTCTGACATGATAGACTGTAATTCCAGCGAAGTACGTGCCGTGCCACTAGTAGTTCCAAAGGTCACCGTTTCAAAACCGATATACGTTCTATTTTTTTATAGTTTCATAGAACAATTTAAAAAGGCCAGTGGCTAGCTATTCAAGTTCAGTTTCTCGAACTTTAGATGGCTGGTCGGTACTCCCGTAATTCTGAGAGATGAACCATTAGATATCCCGTCAACTGCCCTTCTAGGAAATCTCTTAATGCAATTTTTCAGCCTTAGTAGTGTGTGGAAATAACTTTATTATTATTATTATTATTATTATTATTATTATTATTATTATTATTTGCCTGAGTGCAGAAATACTTGTAATATTGCAAGTAGAGTAAAATTGGGACCCCGGAGAGAAGGCTTAGGATAGCATGAATGCTGGCTATTAAATTAAATTTTGAATGCTTGATTCATGTCCAGATTGGTGGGCAAGTATCGAATCAAAGGTAGCAGAGTTGTAGTAAACGGAGTCAGTCTTCCCCCTCGTTCTTCCTGTTTGAATAAATTCGGTACGAGTTTCTCTCAATGAAGAGATATAGCTGTATTGCTTTGATAGTATATAAGGAGGCTCTGGTGTAAAGAGTGAAATACCACAAATGGGAGCACATTACCCTCCAAATCTGAATTTATTTAAACTTATTTTAGATAAAATTATTAATTTTTAAACCAAGTTTCTCATAATCGAGGAAGCAGTTTTATACGGTTGATGAGCCGGGATAAGTCATCAGTCAAGATATAATGTTTACGACGGGATTTGAACGTTGCTGAATCACATTTAAAAATAGTATGAGGCCTAACGCGCTCAATTTACCTAAATCATAACTTTAAAAATAAGTTAAAAAATAAAGTTGAGGAATTTAAGCAGAGAAACTTAGAAACACTGTAAAGAAGCCAAACATACTACATCATCTATTAATTAGTATGAGAATTTTAGACAATAAAAGGATCACTATACAGTGTTAATTCTGGAATTTTCTTTTCTGTAAAGTTTAAGTTAATTGGTTTAATTTATTATTTCCTAGACTGATTAATTTCCATAGATGTAACTTGATTGAAAATGGAGTGACTGCATTTAGTCGGTATATTAATATTTTCATTATCTTTATATTGCGTTCCCACCTCATACACTCAAAAATTTCCTCAACTACTAAACATTCCTCGTCGACTGAGCGTAGGCGAAATGGGGATAGGCAAAACGGGAATACTCGTTTTACCTACAAATAAGATGAAATGATAATGATAGAAGTTGCTGGAAGATCTGTAGGCGAAACGAGAATAAGCCAAACGGGAAGATACCTTTTAACCTATGGTGTGCAGCGAGCTGAAGGCTCTGGAGGAGCCACTAGTATACAATAAATACATAAATACAACAATGACACCACTAAACTTCAAGGAAATTAGCTATCAGATAAGAGTACCACAACATATAATCAGTGTTTAAGACATATGATCAAATTCCGAAATAACCTATTTCAAGATAGCCACTATTTCCCTATTATCTCCATTATTAGAGTTGTTCCTATTTTGTACCAAATCTGGAGT
Source organism: Thermobia domestica (assembly GCF_964235325.1). Lineage (NCBI taxonomy): Eukaryota > Metazoa > Arthropoda > Insecta > Zygentoma > Lepismatidae > Thermobia > Thermobia domestica. The sequence goes on along the minus strand of NC_137459.1, from coordinate 112,560,987 downwards.
GCTTTGTTTTATTATTCCTTGCACCAACGTAATTTTGATTTGGCCAGGCAGTATATGTATTATTTACTTGAGTGTTTAATATTGTCTTCAGTCTAAACACACACATGTATAAAGTTTTAAGTCGATTGGAATGTGGAAAGTGGATCCAATGATAAAACAAGTATATAAAATTACCCCAGTACAGTATTTATAAAAAATGAATACTTATGTATTAATTAAAATATTTGAGATTTTAATTCAACTAGTTATTCAATTAATTTCACATCACAAGTATGACCCGTCTTTCCATATATTTCTGACACATCGACTCAGAGCACGAGCAGCTTTCCAGCCATTACATGATAATATGACATGAAAAAAAAAAAAATCTTCGATAAACTCTACTATGCCCAGTTATTACCTGTCAGAATTCTAGTAACTTATAGCAAATTAAATTAGTACTGTAGTAGATTTTGGAGGTCAACAATTCCGAATAATGTGAAACAAGTGTCTCGTTCTTGGTTTTGTTTTCTGTCTATGCCCAGGCCTCTAACTTGACAATGCAATAATGAGGTCAGGTGAGAATGTAAGAATGGTGTGTGAGCAAGCATTTGAGGTTGTAATTAGTATTGTGCAGAGATCCTGTTTACAGCAAAAAGCAAACTGGAAATCCAGTGGCTGTTATCAAGCCACATTTACCGATTGGTCACACCTTGTAAACAAGACATGGCAATTCACATACCTCTGCACGTGGACGGCTTCCAAAGAACATTAAAAGCAAGGGAAATAAAAAAAAAAAAACTTTGGTTCTGGGACCTGAAACAAACCCTTGGAATTTTAAGTGTGAAATTTCGCTGCCACTACCGAGCCTTCCCTTCAAAATAAAACAAGAATGTATTGCGTGGTGAATCGTGAAAATGAAACTCCCTGTTCATCATGCTTATAAAATATGAAACCTTTTAAAGACAATTAACTTCAGTTTTTTTTTGTTGTTTTGTTTTTGTTTGTTTTTTTTTCCTAGTTGCTGCAACTCAGCTCAACAGCACGCATTAGTGCATATTTCAATCTTGTTTTAATGTTCATAAAACATTGTTAAACTTACAATAAAGATGGAAGACTTTATAATAAATTGTCCGCATTTTTGAGTCTTCTTCTTCGACAACAAAATCAATTTGCGAAGATAGTTACAAATTGTATTCAATTTGAATCGTGTACACACAGATTCAAGTTAAGGACTTTATTAACGTAAATTGATTTTTTTTTAATGTGACGAAGCATCAAGACGATGTTAGTGATGCATCTATTTTTAAAACAAAATTGCAGACACAACCCTGAAGCAATTTTACACTGGCATCAACTAAACATTTATTATTATTATTATTATTATTATTATTATTATTATTATTATTATTATTATTATTATTATTATTATTATTATTATACCCTAGTATAGTCTAAACATCGACTGTTACACTAATAATAATAATAATAATATAGTATTTTAGTTGGGCTGCGTATGACTTCCAATCAGGGGCGGATCCAGGACCGACTTCTGAGGGGGCGGTGGGTTGTCATACTGCTACTTTTAAGGGCTCCAAACTTTGGGATGGATTTTATTTATATATATATATATATATATATATATATATATATATATATATATATATATATATATAAAATAAGAACCCCCCACCCGCTGGATCCGCCCCTGCTTCCAATTTTAGCAATATGCACTTGAGACGAACAGAGAAAAATGTGAGAATATATCAGAATTTAACGAGTATGTTTCTACTAAAAAAAAAGTCATTGTATATCTTAACCGTGAGATTAATAAAGGTAACAAAAATAATACAATGAATAAGAACAAAAATACAGTACATAGTAATTTTGGACGTGACTGTAGAATAGAACTTTAGGGAATACACAACACAATTTGCAGTATTGTGGTTATGTATCAAATACGTTAATGTGCCTAGAAAGAAACGGTTAATGCGTTCGTGAAATTACTTTTCCTTTGATTTCACTTCCTTCAATTCCCTTAATTCATTCAGTGGATTTCTGCAGGAGAAAGTTGAGATTATTCATTTTCATACACACCTCAGGTGACAAATTTACTTCTGTGGTTGGAATTTGATCCGTGAAGCTAATACCAGATCATCGTGGTGTCTATTTCACAGTCATCGCATTAGCAATATGTCATTTCAAATGCTATAACATATATGTAGTCTTAAATTACGAATTTAATGTAAACCAAATATATATTTACTTGAAGCTATCTCAAGTGCAGATTTCTACCAAGAAAATTGCCAAGTTTGTAATACAACATTTTTTGAAATAACTTCAGAGTGTATCGCTATTTTTTATTTGATAATTCGTAAGACATATGATGTTAAGTTGGAAAGAAGGACATAATGTGAATGGAAAATGGCGTGTATCAAGAAAACATTAGAAAATAATAACTATTACCATATGATCAAACATGTTTACGGTGGGAGCTCAAGCGGTAGAGATTCCACGTTAATCAATAGGTCTCGTCTCATATAGTCTAGCTGCTGAAAGAAATGTTAAACTCAAAATCAATTCAATGTCACCCAACAACTAGTGATAAATAGGCAGAATATTTATTTTTTGTACGTTGTCTAGTAAACCATTAAGCTGAGAAAATCTTAAAAAAAAAATACTAATAATTATAACTAAGTATGTGTACCAATTTATTTTATTTGTAAGTGTTCTACATTTAACGTACTAAAAGGTGGTGTTTAAGTTGTTTAATCCACTAATATACTGTGGTGTTTCTTGTTAAGTGAGACGTCGCTTCCGAAATTATGATAGTTTGGCAAATTGCATTTGATACCCGTTATGAGTATGATATTTGTAATGAGGAAGATTAGCTTTGTGTATAAATTACACACTATTATAAACGAATCTCTCATTTCTTATATATATATATATATATATATATATATATATATATATATATATATATATATATATATATATATATATATATATATATATATATATGAATGTCTGTCATAGATTAAGATGTGTTTATTCTTTTTGGTACGTTCCACTTTCCTTTTAGTTAGGAACACAGTATAAACTATATGCATTTAAACATGTCCTATAAGCATAAGAAAAACGCTTATAAAAACCACCCCATGTACAAAGTTCTGAGCATCTTAATTGAATATGTATAGTTTTCAAAGCCCGTTTTTATTTCTTAAATCAACTTTGCAACTGGATATTACAAAGCTCTCAGTAGCGGAAGTTGATCCGCAGGAGGTCGCTATGTGAAAAATCACTCCCATCACTCTAACTGTGTCTAAGATAACAAATAGCCGGAGAATTCCCGGGTTTATTCCTCAGCAGGGGTTGTAGAATTGAACACGACGTTGAACTGGCGGCTTTAGAGAACCTTTACAAAGAGCAGGAGTTAATATGGCTCCCGAGGCCAAGAGGTAAATAGGCTGAGGATAAGTAATACGCTTGTAAATGATGCAAGCATAATTATTTTTGTACAGTACACTATTGTAGTTCATTAAGATAAACTGCTTTCTAAGATCATTCTGGCAGCTCATACCAAGCACGTGCTAACTAAAAGCCAATAAGAAACCCTGTACTCAGTAACGCTTCTATTATATACCTTGTAATTTATCCGAACATTTTCTTTTTATTATTATATAGTATTTCCTCCTGGCGGCCTTCTTGAAATGCACACGACATTAATTACTTTGAATTAATTACTCTAGATGAAACCCTGTATATTGTAAAATATCTTGGGACTTCGGAACTGTATCTTCAAGAGGTTATTTTTTTTTGTATGCAATAAAATATAAATTCTGACAATATTATTTAGTAAATAATATTGTTCAGTTTCGGTAATGCATCTCTGTCTTCATCGGACGCACTATTTATTAAATAGTGTATACTTTGGTCAGAATTTGTCTTTTATTTTATACAATAAGTTTAAATGATCGAATGAGTGGTATTCAGATAAATGATTCTGAATGTATCTGTATTCAAAATGTGAGTTTTTATAGAACATAGACATGTTTTTAGTAGGTTTACTCATCACAACGAATTACCATCGAGCACTTTTTTTTTTTTTTTTTTAAAGAATTTGTCAGTATTTTAAACATTAACAGGTCTTGCACAGATACGATAAATTAAAGCATAGTGTACATTAATTTTACTTGTATGCTGAATATATTGAAACTACTAGAAATAATGTTCTGTGACTTTTAACACTTATTCAAATATCCCGTCAAATAATCAAATATCAAATGTTGCCATCACATTCAGTCCCCGAAAAAAAATATATGTTATACCTAAGTTTATAGCAAACTTGTTAACCTAAAAATCAGCGACGTGTCCCCCCCAAAAAATGTTTTTCTACATTTCTTTTTTTTTAAATCAACACGAAAAAAAAGAAAAGAAAATACGCATCGATGATTTTGAAAAAAAAATGCACATTTACATCTAGATAGTATCTACAATCTGTGAAATTTTCAAAATGTTTGGATCACTCTCACCAAAATTAAAAAATAAAAAATAAAATTCAATTTTGAGCATGTACGATACGATAATTCGGTAAGAAGAGGGGGTAGGGGGTCATTTTTGGGTAGTTTTAGGTAAAGGGTAACCTTTTGGGTCAACAGCTACCCAATTTGGATCAAGGGCCGATTTCACTATCATACTAGGAAAGACCCTTTGCTAGAAAAGGCTGACATGTTAAACCGGAGACATGTCAGAGCAACGCACTTATACGTCATTTTATATCGATCAAGGTCAAAAGTATTATGGCATTTTTAGTTCATAGAATACCGGTTTGTTTTCATAAACCCTTGAATTGTATACAATGTTAGTCGTTCATAGTGATGAGCAAATGCAAGAACAAGACAAAGACCAGAGTGGTCTTGGTCTTGGTCTTGCACTGGAATCCTTGGTCTTTGTCTTGGCCTTGCTTGCAAGAGTCTTGCAAGTCTTGCTTTTAAGAAATTGTATGCTTTTCATAGGTAAATTTTACTTTGGATATAAGGGGTAATAAATTCTACAATGCGCCAATAGTAACAGAAATACAATATATGTTTCTAAATGTAATATAGTAAGTATGATGATAGTGTACAACATAGGTGGTGATCTTTATATATTTATTTTTTAAATGGGTGTCCACGCTTCACTACTTTGAGATAAGTCATAACGTTTCGTAATCTTTTTATATTTTTAACAGATCCAGTACTTTACTTGTTCCCAAACTGGGAGGCTACCCTTGAGACGCATGAAAGGAAATCAAGACGGCACAGATTACTGAAATACCATAAATTTCATTTTTTTTATTTTTTTCTTGTTGTTTTTTTTTACATTATAAAGGTGTTAGATTTCTTTCTTTTCAATCACAATTATCTAATTTTTGTATTCAACAAACCTCCAATTACATATTGAGATTTTGTTTTACTGATTCCAATATGCACTCTATGGAGCAGAAACGTGGACAATACGCAGGAGCGTTAAAAAATAGAGACTTTCGAAACGGCATGGAAAAACAGAGAGAATTATCTGGGTTGAACGGAAAACGAATGAGATGGTGTTAGAAATAGTAGCAGTAGGGGAGAAAAGAAGAATTTTAGATGTAATTAAGAGAAGGAAGAGGAACTGGTTGGGACATTGGCTGAGGAGTAACTGCATTATGAGGGACGTGCTAGAGGGTACGGTGGGAGGAAAGAGAGAGAGGGTCAAAGGAGACTGTAGTTAAAGGAAGATATTGAAACAGAAGATTGCTACGTCAAGACGAAGAGACAAGCTGAAGACAACCGTACATCGAAGCTTCTCAGTTGCAGTAAGTGACCTGCCGATAATGGCAGAATAGCTATGATGATGATGATAATATGTTTAGCAACATTGACCATAAAAGACAGAGAAAAAATTAAAGTAATAATGATTATAATCAAACCTCTTAATATTTTAGAATAATTTGAGTGAAAACTGAAAGCGACTCAAGTGTCTATGTCTATTGTGTAAACTCAATTTATATACATACTTTTGACCTATATTAGGGATACAAAATAACGGTATCAAACTCCAAGTTATTTCAAATAACTGCAAAATCACTTTTACTTGCAAATATGGGCTATTTATTGTTGTATAATGTTATATCGCCCAGTCCTCGATGTGGCGTATACCTAAGGAGGCTAAAAGTTATATTGATAAGCAATTATTCAACGTATAAGCATCAGCCTATGAAATCAATCTTGCAGTCACATGCATAAAGTTTCTGTCAATGTCATGATTGGAAATGCTATTTCGATATTAATTTTATGAGCACACGTTAAAACTTTCCAACTGACGCTTGAGCATCGGAGATAAGGCCATACCCATGTAGTCGGCAACTATGATGTACGGAATCACCGATGTTCAACACCGATGTTGAAATGAAATGAAATATCTAGTTTAATGACCTACGATTATGCGCGGAGGTTAAGGCAGATGTGATTATGAGAAATGAATGAAATGGTGGAATGAAGAAAGTAAGAGGAAAAATTAAAACCCACGCACATGGTGTTTGCCACGAAAAAGCTCATGTGGAGCAAACTGGGATCTAATCAGGGACCCCATGCACCACAGGTGAACTTGTGCAAGACTCTTGCGCAAGAGTCTTGGTCTTGGTCTTGGTCCCACCCCTTGGTCTTGGTTTTGCATCGGGCTTCCTGGTCTTCCTCTTGGTCTTGGTCTTGCATGCAAGACTCTTGCAAAAACTGCAAGACTAAGACTCTTGTGCTCAACACTAGTCATTCATAAAATTGACAAAAGAATTTATTGATCAGGGATGTAATTGCCACTGTCTCATTGGCATTGGTAGTAGCAGAGATTTTTCAGTAAGAGAAACAGGCATGTGTGGTTTAGATAACCAGTTGTCAATGCATCCCAAAAACTGGATGTTAGCATTATGTAGTGATTATCAAAATTGTCTTTATTACTGTAACATCACTTCATAATTAATTAGATCTAGATATATTTGTGTATTTGGGTGATCATGTTGTTCTCGGACTGAACTCAAACAATTTTGGTGGAGTGGCTGTGACTGAAAGAATCAGTAGTTGATAGATAGATGCTACATGTTCCCATGGTGAATATTCATATATAAGCCAGTTCTGATTATCATGTCATATAGCTGTATCCGAGGGTTTAACTGTAGCTGATTGAAGCTGAAGAGATATTTCCAGGTTTGGAGTCATGTGGCGACCTTTTGGAAGCGTCTACTGGATCTAAGTTTTACATTCCTGTTTATTTATTAATTTATTTCATTCCAAATTTAACATCACGTAGAAAATTCTTTATTGATGATATAGCTGGATAGTATGGGAAGTTACCTGGACTTTGGGTAAAATAGATAATTTGTGTCTTTCCAGCCATTTTCACTGTTAGCTTTGAAGTCAAAGCTGCCAGTATCACGAAGGTTTTGTGGAATGCGAAGATAAGTGAATAGTTAGTGTGGTAGACTCACTATTCATATTTAATTTGGAAAATGATTTATTTTTTTTTTTCTTTATTTTTCAGCTGTTATTTTTCTCTAAGACAAAAGGAAGCAGGCAATCTTATTTGTAAGGTAAAACAATGCATAACAGCATTTGTAATATTTCTTGTAATAACTGCGTTTGCATTGATTATGTGCGCTGACTTCAGCCCTACGTAAAAGAGTCAAAATTTATCAAGTACAACATGTATAGACATATTTTCTCCACGACACAATTCTCCAGTAAAAAGGTTTCCGGAACTTTCTTGCAGAACATTTGGAACACAAATAATATGTCACTCTATGGTTACCTGACATTCAGCAAAATATTTGCATAAAATGTTCCAAACATTATAAAATGGAGAAGATAGGTAAGCAGAGAATATTAGAGGCAGTTAGATAGTTAGTGTTCCAGAGCTGACATGAGTCTGAAAGATCACAAACTGACCCGAGAAGCTTTATGATGAAAACTATAAATTTTCATTCAAACTGAACATGAAATAGATCTTTAAGTTTATATATTCGTTTATCAGTGTAAGAAGCGTAATGCTGTGTAAAATGTAAAATTTCTATCGCAGAATACATTCACTTTCTGGTGGATGTCTAATCTTCCTGTAACATTGTATTTTTTTCTCTCAAACAATGAAGATACAACGCGATTTTCTGCTCATATTGTACGAGGTGCGCATCAAAAGTGCATGCCATTTTGTACATGCCATAATCCACACTTTTGTTATTTCAGCAAAGCAACTGCGGGGTCGGAACCTACATCCTTCGCTTCTAAGCAGTGCAGATTTGGTTTATTAGGTGGCAGCAGCTGAGTCACAGTGCTTGCACGAGTAAGACGCGTTTCTAATACTATCGAGAGACATTGCATTTTCGGATGAAGAGCAAGGGATAGTTGTCAGATTCTCCACCGCATCTTTAGAATTTGCAGCTAATATTAATTGCCAATTGCAGGGTCTATGATGATAGTGCTCTCGCAGAAAACACTTCTAAAAATTGGCTGCACGAGTTCAAAGCATGGCAAACGAGTGTGAAAGATGAGCATAAAAAAAAAAACTAGGTCTAAGGAAATTTTCTTTTTGCTGGATTTCACAAATGTTTAATTACGATCAAAGAAAGGCAAGAATTCGACCAAATGTTACCAATTTGACATAGTTCAGAAGATGTGACAATGGATGGATCAAAGATTCCATTATTCAACTCAGAAACAACAACAACAACAAAGAAAGAAAAATCAGTCGATGCAGTGGAAACACACTGATTCAACCCCCCTCAAAAAATGTGTCAGATGAAATTTAATGATAAGGTACTGTACGCTATTTTCTAAGATTCTAAGGGAGTGATGTTTTCCACCTTGTTCCGAAATGTCATACAATTAGGGGGAGCATTTTCGTACACTTTTGGATATATATATATATATATATATATATATATATATATATATATATATATATATATATATATATATATATATATATATATATTTGCCAAAATTGTCTGAGAAACTACACCAACTGGCAAATGTCAATTTCATCTACTACGTGGACTACAACAACCTTATTAATGTTGTGGCCTAATTCTGAGCTGACCTTCTTTCATACCCACCCTACTCACCAGATTTAGCGTCGACTGACTTCTCGTTGTTTCTGAACCTCAAGAATTATTTTCGTGGAAGCTATTTTGCTAGTAGATCACGCCTGGGAAGTGCTATTTTCCAGTATCTGAAGCATACCCCCAAAGATGAGTATGACACATGCTACACAAAATGAACGGAATATGACAATTGTGTTTCAATAAAGAGGAAGAGTTTGTTGAGAAGTAGACACAGGTTACTTCCCTGTACTTCCTTTTTCTTGGAAATTAGAACGAAACGACACCTACTTTTTGGTGTACACCTAGTAATACATAACTCTTTTCTCATTAATAATGCTATATAGGGGGACGGGGAGTCGAGGCGCAGTGACGATATATAAGTTAAATATTCTTCATATATATATATATATATATATATATATATACTAAATCATGGTGTTTGCTTAATGATCCAAAGTTTATATTGAATGTATATTCTGTGTGTAGCACAAATGTCTTCTCTATTTAAGTATTAAAGAAAAGTTAAAATAAATTTCTTTCTCGTGGCACTTGTCAGGCGTTGTCGTGAATGAAACCCAAACGAGAATAAATCAATTGTTAGCATCTTCTTCTCTTCTGCATATCTTGAGCTTAAAATTTCTGATTAACATATTTGAAAGACTACAAATTTAACTTCAAGCTAATAAATTTTGATGAAGAAACAGAAACGCAACTTCTTGCAAATACTGATGATCAAAAGAGTATTTTTGTGTTAGCATCCGGTGATGAGATAAGAGCGAGTGTATTGACGGTACCTCGAATCGAAGCTTTTGAAGTGCAAGCGTTATCTTCAAACCTACCTTTCAAAGCAAGTTGTAGAGCTTGTTTTTTTTAACATTGCCAACTTCAACTCGCTTTTTCCCGCTCTTATATATATATATATATATATATATATATATATATATATATATATATATATATATAATTGTACTGGAAGAAGTCCAAGTATAATCAGGTGAGCTTATTGCTTATTGGACGAGTTGATTAAGTAGGCGTGGATTAGCAACGCTTTGCTGTTTGTCCTTTTGTGCCAGAGATTGTTTTAGACGTGCAGGTATTTACAAAGCAAATCTGTGACTGACAAAACCTTGCCGTCGGTAATAACATCTAGCAATCAATTGACCATGATGTTCAGAACAATCTCTACAACTAAACTACATTTAAAACGAGATTAAATGTCAATAAAAGCTTTTAAACTGCTGTCTTCATTACTTAAATAAATTAAAATAGTATCCTTTGTACAGGGGAATTCGATATTGTACAGATCAGTGGGTGTCACATGTTAGGATTTCTACAGGTTTGATAACAATCTCGTGTAGCAGTAATGAATGATTGGAATCAGTTCCCTTCCTCTACATACTTCTTGAGTTAATGACCTGCCCAAATTTTTGCATTATGAAGTTGTATCCGCTATCTGCAGCCAATTTCATTACTTTGCTTCCGTTTAGTCAAGTATGGCGTATTTTATAAAGTATTATGTTGCCCTCTCTTATAAACATCGATTTATTAGATAACTCAATAATTTCAAGTCCTTTTGATGTACTGGAAACTTATTGATGCACTGTTATTTCCCTAATAAACAATAAAATTATAAGTACTCGCTATCAAATGCAGCGATGTAATGCTTCATAAAAAAAAAAGAAAATCAAATTATTGTGTGTAGTGTTGTACACGATGATTGTCTTGTCTAGTCTCGAAAATGAGGTGAGATTCGAGATGAGAAGTACATTAAAATAAATGAGACTATATATATATATTGAGTATTGACGGAAACATTAGTCTACAAAGTTTTAGATTGTAAACATTGTTTTAGTGCTGCATGTTTAATAGTTTTTTTTATAATAATAATAATAATAATTAATAAAGCATTTGTACGAACACAACGAAGTACATTTATTAACTTTTAAATTTGATTTGATTTTTAGTTTGGCGTCCCTCTCACCAGCGAGCAGATGTGAACTTATAGCTTAACAGGGGATTCGAACCAATTTAGATCCCGCCGGGAATCGAACCCAGATCTCCCACGCTAAAGGCAAGTATGTTAATCACTTACCCACAAGGGAGCTTTTGTCAACGTTTAAACATACGCAAATCGTTACGCAATACACTCCAATAATAAATTTGGTCCCAGTGCTGTTATGTCAGGCCTTTCTCGGAGTTTTTGTGACACAGAAGGATGCTGATAACTTCTAGATGAAATTCAAAAAATAAAATAAAATAAAATACGGATATACAAAGTACATTGTGTACATCAGTTTCCAACAGACACAAATGTTTTCTAGACGAGACGATTAAACCTTATTTTTCGGCTCATGTCATCTCTCGGGGAAAAGTAATCATTAGAACATACAGTTCACATTAAAATAGCATTAATTTAACATTAATGAAATACTAGTTATTGTCTTAATAACTGACCACATTTCTTAGGTTGTTCTTGGTTACAATTAAGCAACGACGCTATTATTGCATTTTTTATTTGTTCATCGGCCGCTGTAATTTTACTGGAAAAGCATTTACGATGTAACTACAGGTTACCCGAGAAAAAAAAAAATAATTGTGAGACTTGGTTGTGCTATTGTAAATCGTACATTATATTATATAAAACGAAGATGACCTATTGTTACGTTGTTGCGAAACACACGGGCGTCTCTGGCGGGGGAGGGACGCGTCCCCCAATATTTTGTGTAGTTATCAGTGCTGTAAGGTATTAAGTTTTTCTTATGGTACAAGTAAAAAATTAAATGAAATCTTTGAGTTTTACGTCCCACGGTTATGTTGGTTAGGCTAAAGAAGACGGTGATGATGAGTAATGAATGAAATGAAGGAAGTGGGAGAACCCCGAGAAAACTCACGCACACGTTGTTTCTCCACCACAAAGTTCACTTGGCGGGGGCTGGGATCGAACCCGGGATTCCAAGCACCAGAGGTGAACGCTCTACCACTGAGCCACCGCGGTGAGGTGCTGACTGCCACAGCCAATTATTGGTGCTGATTGTCACGACTGGCGCTGATTGCCAATATCAAGGTTCTGATTGCCACGATGGCGTGCTGACTGCCACAAGCCTGAGGGAAAGTTGCTAGACGTAACTTTACCGGACGCCAAGAAACATGAAAGAAACGTGATGAAACTTAGGATGGTGTTGTTCAGACCAACTCCTAACAAAGGTAAAATGGTTTCTGTATGTATACTCATGTCCAAAATTATTGTCGCAATGACTATAAATATGTTGTTCTAGTAATATAATTTGATAATGAATTCGCCCGGTATTTCTTATAATGTTAGTATGTGTATAATCACCAAAGACAAGTATGTGGTAAATTTCATGTCAAAAGAGATGCAAATAAGAACAATGAAAGTAAAATAAAATTTTCTTGTCCATTTAGTTACATTTTATTTTACTCATTATGATTTTCGTATTTATATTTTTTTTACTATTAAATTTACCACAAATATACATCTTCTGATTATAGACATAGTATCAGTATTAAAAGTACTCTGCAAAATCATTATCAAATTATATTCTTACAAGAAGATAGTTATATTGGACATGAGTGTACTTTCAGTTTTGTCAGGGGGCGGTGCGTACAAAATTGGTACAATTTATTTGTTCTCACTTAAACTCCCTATGTCATCATGAACTGTGTACAGCTGCACAAACTGTTTCGAGCAGCTCTTGAAAGTTCCATCAAAAAAGCACTGCTGGTTGTCCCTCACAAGGGAAGTTCAGGAGAAAGCACTCGCTTGCAGAGAAATTAAGTATGCCATTTGAAGCCCCAATTCATGCTGATTACAAGCTAATATAATTCCTGTACGGTTGAGAACGGTTCGAGATATTCAACTTGGAAGTTTATATGAGAAAATGAGGATATGCGTATTTATACGCGTTAAATACAATATAATTAGTAACGAATATTGACATACGAATTGAAAGCTATAAGAAGTAACAGAAAAAAAGTGTTTCGTAATAACTAACGGGTTTGTTAGATACAATTAGTCATTACATTGTTCACAATAATCATAGGTTAGAGATGAAAATTGATCACTGTTGTTCTTCTGTTTTATGAAGAAATGACGCAGGCAAAAGACTCCCTTGCACCATGAACATTTTATATGTGTAATTTTGTTGCATCCGTCAAGGGAACAGTTCGCAGAACCAAAGCAAAAAGCAAATTCGATAAGTGATTCAAAAGTTATAGGCCTATAATGTGTTCGTAACCTGTCTCGTAAAACGCAAACTGAAACAACCCAATGTATCGCGGTGATCGGAAGTGATTCATATGGACAATTTTATTTGATTGTTTCGTTGGTACATTATAACGTCCGGATGAAGAAGTTTCATACTATGTACACATCTCCTGCCATAATCTTTGATTGATCGGAATCAAAACACATCAAATGGTTGTACAAATCGTGGGCAATTCTTTGGTATCTTCTCAACCATTACGTCTTTGCCATCCGTCATGCAACTTGTAATGGACAGTTTGTCTGTGAATGGACACCAGTGACAAGGGCGCCGATCCTGGGGGGCCAAGGGGACCTGGGCCCCCTATTGTATTTATGAATATACGGTACATTTTTTGCATAATTTGAATTCAATTTGTCTTAAAAATCCTCATATATATACCTTCTGTATCTGGATCCCCCCCCCAAATTTACAGATAAATCGGTGCCCTTGCCCAGTGACCAAGCAATAGGAAGATCAAACCTTCAGGCTTCGCCATATTTTCTCATATACGGTATACTTCCAAGCGGAATATCTTGAACAGTTCTCAACGTACAGAAGTTTTATTAACTGTTGTAATCAGCATGAATTGGCCCTTCAAATGATATGCTTATTTCTCTGCAGGCGAGTGGTTTCTCCCAAACTTCCCTTGTCAGTTTGCTTCAGACCACCATATCCATTAAATAATACAATAAAACAATTAATATAAACAATGAAATATGCAAATTGTACATATAAGAGAAAAGACAATCCCTTTATAAACCGCACGTAATAGTACGTTCCAACCACTTTCCGTTTTGGTAGTGCCCTAGGTTATGATCGTATGTTCTTGAGACCCTGAATCGGTAGGGAAAAAAATGTCGCTAACTATTACAATTTCTGTTCTAGGGTAATACATTGTGAAACCAGAAAAAGATAAATTATACCCATCATTTCCCAGAACAGGGTTTTCTTCATGTTGTCTGTTGAGTCTTATTAGCTTGTAGAACATATTTTGAGAGATTACACTACAATTTTATTATAAAGGATTTGTTCCTTCTCTCAAACTCAAATTATTGTCGTGTTTTCAAATATATATTGTTGTTGTTGTTGTTGTTGTTTCGCCATACCTAGTAAGTGGCGTGTGGCAAGATACCCCCCTCCCAAGCTTTAGAAAATTGAAACAATGACTAGGTCATTCGTTTGTACTACGTTTTTACCGTTTGTACCGAATATATTTTCGCTTATACCATTATCCTTATAGGGTTATTTGAGAGGTTAGCTGGGCGAATATCTTGGCGCCAAGATAGCCCCTTATATCACAGCACAAAAAATGAAATATACCAATCGAAACCAAATCGTTTGTAATGTTTGTACCGAAAAACGTTTTGTTTGTACCCTAATAGCTTTCGAAAAAGAGGGGATGACATTTGCGGGGCTATCTTGGCGCCAAGATAACCCCTCCGTATCACAGCACAAAAAAATGAAATGCATCATTTGGAAGCAAATCGTTTGTACCGTTTGTACCGAAAAAACATATCGAAAAAGTGGGGATGACATTTGGGGTAGCTATCTTGGCGCCAAGATAACCCCTCCGTATCACAGCACAAAAAAATGAAATGCATCATTTGGAAGCAAATCGTTTGTACCGTTTGTACCGAAAAAAGTTCTCTTTGTACCCTCATAGTTTTCGAGAAAGATAAGATGACATTTGGGGGAGGGTGTCGTGGCGCCATTACACCATTCGCGCTTTTACATGAAATACATTCGTGACATTGACGCCATTACATGAAATACACCTTTCGAGAGTAAATTGTTTGTACCGGGAAGAAAA
This sequence comes from Thermobia domestica, assembly GCF_964235325.1. NCBI lineage: Eukaryota > Metazoa > Arthropoda > Insecta > Zygentoma > Lepismatidae > Thermobia > Thermobia domestica. Next base: position 112,545,821 of record NC_137459.1, on the reverse strand, counting down.
CATGTTTGTACCTGATAGTTTTCGAGAAAGAGGGGATAACATTTAGGGGACTATCTTGTACGCAAGATAGGTCCCGTAATGTTTACTTTTTTTCCATCCCTATTAATAAGTATTATGTATTTATTCATGTGAATTTATGTGTATTTAGAACTCTGGTTGTGCATATAAAAAAAAAAAAAAAAAAACTTTTTGGGAATAACTTAACGTTACCGGTAAATGATAATTTATTTGTGAATATACACTCGTCCAATATACATTTGCGAGATTTTGATTATAGAAATGAAGTGTATACAATATTGAAGAGTAAAAATAGTAAAATAAAAATATAACACTTTTTATTTTATTTAAATCATTATGCTTATTTTTAATTCTAATTTAAAAGTAGAAAACAATGTATATTTATCCAAACTGGATTCAAAACATTCTTCATGAACATAGTCAAAGTGGTTGTCAGCCTCCTCGGATATGTCTCCTTCCGTCTTATTGTGTGTTATAGAAGAAAAATCTCGTCCAGTTCTTTACCAGGAGGTAATGTGCCTAAGATCGATGACACATTCCCGCGCTGGATGGCGATGCTGATACGTTGGAAAAGGAATGCAGTAGCTCGGGGGTCACCAGTTTTGATTGCTATTCGATGACCAACTTCATTAATTAAATTAAATCCTTCGTGACCCCAAGACCCACTGGTTTCTATTGCTACTGTTACAAACCAATATTTGTCCAATAGGTTTGAGTATTTTAGTCTTTTGTCTGATTCTCTGTGAGCGGCGACGAGACCTGCCTGAATTGAAGAATGGGGTAAGTTGGAAGGAGCAAACGTATCGGAACATGTGAAATCCCAGACTAGTGCTTTTCCATTTTTCCACGGTACCAAGGTCATGCCATCAGGCCTTTTACCATCAGAGCGGCAACAACCATTTGGTTCTTTTATTGAAGGAACTCCCGCTGAAACGAGGGCTCTACAAATAATGTCGTTTACAATATGATGTCGAGATTGTCTTCCCGCACTTTTTTTACATGAAAGGCCATGTAATCCTTTATTATCAACATATGCGTTGCAAGCAGGACAAAAGTGAGGCTCACAAATATTAGCACCTAAGCGCAGAGCTGTAGCAATACGAAAGCTCTCATTAGAAAGGTGTAGGCCGAGTGTGTGAGAAGGTAGGGCTTGAAGCCATGCTCCGTTTTTGGAGGAAGAGACAGCTAACAGCCTGGCTTTGTCATCTGGGTTATTAGTTGATGATAGGAGTGAAGATAAACGAAGCTTGACTATAGGTTCATCCCAAACAGACTGAACATGTCTTTTGTCGATAGGTGGGGGATCCATTCCAACCAGACTAGTCCATTTATCGGTGCATTCGTGTACATCTCGAATCGAGTCTAAGTCAACTTCCTGTTGAAGAAGAGATCCAATTAGTTCTCGTGAGCCATAGAATGATGCAAGGAAAGAAGGTATGGCGATATCCATGGCTCGACGAATCCCAAGGCCTCCATTCTCAACTGGTAAGGAAGCTTGTAACCATGAACTGTCTTTCAAAGAACAGTTTAGAATGGATTCCAGTCCTGTTCTAAGAGTGTGGTCGAATTTGTCAAGTAATTTATCATCCTGCCAAGAAGGGGAGCAACGGAGGAAATACAGTAATCTTGGAAGTGAGAGTGAAGCTCGTAGTAAATAATAAGCGGAGTGTGCAGAAAGTTTTGATAATTGAGAAAAGAAGAATTCTAATTTTGATATCTTGTCCAATAAAATTTTGCTCCTTGATTCGGTAGAGATGGCAGCCCCTAAAAGTTCCGCATTGGTAGGTGATAAGAGTTTGATACCAGGTGCTACTTCGTTAAACTTTTCATAAAGGTCATGGACTTCATCAGCTCTGGCGCTCAGAAAACTCACTTCACATTTGGCAGAGTTAAGAAACAATCCAATAGATGAAGCTTCTAGACGAATTTTATTAAAAGCGCGTAGTACTACGTCGATATTTCCAGCTATGGTACCGTCATCTAAGTACCAGATATTTAAATCTGTGTTAATATCCTTAATAATGTGATGGATTGTTAGGGCGAACAGTGCTGGTCCAAGTGGGTCGCCTTGCTGTACTCCACGTTGTGAGTGAATTATGTTATCCCTTATAAAAAGATTGCTTGGTTCGGAGTAGCATTGGTAGATGTATGGATAGTACGTTGGAAAGTTAGTTTTAACAGATTGTAACATTGAGTCGCGGTTGAGTTCATTGAAGGCGTTGCGGAAGTCAATTTTCAAAAATTCACACAGATACACATAAATTCACATGAATAAACATAGATTTATAATACTCATTAATGGGCATGGAAAATGCACATATTACGGGGAATATCTTGCGTACAAGATACCCCCCCCCCCCCAATATCATCCCCTCTTTCTCGAAAACTATCAGGGTATAAACATTTTTTTCGGTACAAACGATACAAACAATTTGCTTTCGAATGGTGTATTTTAATTTTTTGTGCTGTGATAAGGGGAGGAGCTATCTTGGCGCCAAGATAGCCCCCCAAATGCCGTCTTCTCTTTCTCGAAAACTATCAGTGTACAAACAAAACTTTTTTTTTTCGGTACAAATGGTACAAACGATTTGCTTTCGAATGGTGTATTTCAATTCTTTGTGCTGTGACACGGGGGGGATATGTTGACGCCAAGATAGCCCCCCAGTTGATCTTTCAAGTAACCCTATAAGGAAAATGGTACAAAAGAAAATTTGTTCCTTACAAACGTTACAAACGTAGTACAAACGAATGACCTAGTCATTGTTTCAATTTTCTAAAGTCGGGTTCGGGGCTGTCTTGCCAGACTTAAGACATGTCCTATAACAGAAATCACGGGGTCGATGGTGTTTGCGTCTAATCCTACAGTATTAGAGTCGAGATTAGTGGTGGGGAACAACATAGTGTCCATGGATTTTCTCGGGGTGCTCCTGTTTCTTCCAACTTTAACATTTCATCAATATTTTCATCATCATTGACTTGCTTTAATCATTGTCTCCCTTAGCCTAAAGGGCATAATCGTGAGACGTTAATCTGAAAAATTTCATTTCATTTCATGAAATGTGCTAGATATCTTCGTCTAACATTCTTGTGGATAATCAATTAATAGATATTAACAATTTCAAGAATATTATTTTGAACAGTACATAATTTATTTTATGTTGTGTATACTGTACGTTTAAGTTTCGACTCACGTTATCATCTTTATGGAAGTAGAAAATAATGTATCCCATTGACAATGTTGTTAAAATCATATTAAAGTAATTTATTGATAACGAGAAGAAAAAAAAATACCCAAGTCATAACCACCTGATTGAATACTCAGAGCCACAGTGAATGGAAATTTGAGCGAAATCTAAATCGTGCATCTTTTGCCATGTTTTGTTTTCAATTAAGATCCCTGATTAGCCTGCGTGTCATGTTCAGGAAGGACAATAACTTGTCCCTCCTGCCTACTTTCCATGGAGAGAAGTGGGAGTGGGGGAAGAAGTTATAGAAACGAAAGGTGGGGAAAAAGGTAAGAATCATCATCCAGAGTTGCCATGCTTCTAACAATTGCTTAAACTTCTTTTAGGAAAGAGGAAGAATTTCAACTGTCGAATTAACTTTATATTAAAAAAAAAGAAAAGAAAATGGAAGGTTTAACGTTGCAGATGCATAAAATAATAAAATATTCTAATCAAGAATGTGGCCAAACTTCTTTGACTATTTCTTCATATTACCTTTTCACCTCCTTCATGAACTAGGGGCAAAGTGGTTCAGTTGCAACGTACTTACATCTGATGCGACATATTCCTGAATTGATCCTATGCTGAGAGTTAATGGTAGCCAATATCGTGTATATGTTTTTTATGACGTTCTCCTGTTTTGCCACATTATCATTCCACCAAAATTAATCAGTATTACTCACTTAGATTTATCTCTCTTCCTCAGTCTACAGGACATGGCCTTAGATGATAAGAAAATGGAATTAATTAACAGCAATTTTCCTATTTCTGATTTACCCAAAGACATTTTCTTTAAGGCTTGCAATAGAACGCTGTACATTCTACCTATATTTTACACATGTTTTACCCCGTTTGAATGAATCAGTGGTTTTGAAGAGGTCATGATTCCGGAGAGTAAAGCTATGAGAACATTGAATAACAAAGTTTTTAATGTTTGAAAATTCTAATAGACATGAGACGATCAATCTCTGTTTGAGAAAATAGAGTTTACTTGTGATTGTAGGAAATGAGCCACTTGTTGTGAGCAAGTAGTCTTACGAAATGAATAAATAAAAACTTGGACTAAAGCAAAATCGTCATTTTCTGATTCATGACCTTTCTAAAAAATTACTGATTCAAATATGTTTTGTCATTTAAATCTATATGCTGTTATGATGGAGTACAAGCGTTAAAAAAAAAAAACAGCACCCACTCATTTTTATAAATTTTGGTGATCTTACCAGGAAGCGAAATTTTATAAGACGAATGCATTTTTGCAAGCTCGATATCTTTATTTCACACCAAAATATTAGATTGGAATATGATTATTTAAGAGAGGTTGGTGGTCAGATATTTTAAACAAGACTGTACCTATTCTGAAGTACAGTCAATATTCTAGATTTTCCTCTTTTCTCTTCTTGTACCAAATATTTTCGCAAGCTTACCTTATTTTCTGTAAGATACATTTGTTATATATTTTATATTATACAGCGTTAAGGAAGACAAATTGTACAGACCAGCAAGAAACTCGATTTTTTTATTAAGGGATAGTTAGCAATAATCATCGCTTGATAAACATGGAAAACACTGACAGGAAAGTCCTCTTCGCTGGTCTAGCGCTTGTGTCTTTGGTGCAAGAAGATCCAAGGTTCTATTTCCGATAGGAGAACCTTGAAGTTGGAACGCATTTAGTGGTTCTGATTTCACCTTAAACTTTAGGTAGACGTCTCAAACTAACACAGTGTGAAAACATACACTGAACTTCACTTCAACGAATCAATTTCAACGATATTTATTTCTGGGGGGATGCATTTTCAGGTTTCTTAAAGTTAAGTGGTAAGATCTAACAAGGAACGGACATAAACGTGTCGTCCGGACATCCGATTCGAACCTAGCCCATTCGATAAACATAACTAAGACATGTTCGTGCACAGAAAAAAATGGGTGTCATGAACAACGGAGTAAGGCCCTGGGGCCCGTTAATCCTCTTAGTATCAAGCAAATCGTAGACTCGCAGTAAAATAGCTATTGCATCAACAGTGTTCATTTGAAAATCATGGTTTATAGTTCATTCTCTTTACCATGAAGCAAACTTTCTAGAGGTGCTATGTATTGGGACCCATATCGTACTTGAACGGCGAAAATTGGGAGAATGTCGGGAAAATTCCATCCAGAAATCCCTTCCATCAACTTTGGGTCCCTCTGGAATGGCCCCGGATAAAACACACAATTCAAAATGTATCTTGGAAAATACTATAGGGGATACGAAATATGTGTACCAAGTTTTGCTTTGATTGACAGAATAGGTATGAGAGGAAATGTTGTATACCAAAACACGCTTTCCCCTCATACCTATTCTATCAAAACAAAACTTGGTACACACATTTCTTATCCCCAATAGTATTTTTCGAGATACATATGGATTGTGTGCTTTTATCCGGGGTTACTCCAGGGGATCCAAAATTGATTTTAATTTAATATTATTCAATTTATTGGAGTTTTTAGTGCCACAACAGTCAGAAACCCACTGTAGAGATTAGCACTATACTTTGTATATCCATAACACATTGAATAAATATACAAATGAAAATTAAATATCATGGAAATATATAGTAAATTCTGCTTGGATAACATACACGGACATACTGAGAAAAAAAATAAATAAATAAAAGCAAATGTAACTACACGAATAGGAATACAATGAAGCTATGAAAATGATATATGAAGTAAATACTAAGGTATTATTCGTTAGCATTTACAATTTGCAAAGGATATGATATGGTCTGCTTTTAGGAGTGATTGTTTACTTCTTTTACCTATACTAGATATATTGTTCTCCATTTGTGAGCTGGTACTCGGAATAGTATTTTGCTCGAAATAAGCTGAATGGGTAATTTGATTTCCAAATAATTTATCATTGAGGATTGTGCTGTTGTTTTGTCTCCTTGTTGCAAGGGAATCTAGTTCAAAGTGGTCAGAGAGTATGCTATAATCATAGTAAAGACAATATAAATTGAAATGATGGTACACTTCTGCCCACAAAATCTTAGACTGCCTCCCAGGAACAAGCCCGAAAACAATCTAGATCCTTACGAATTCCGTTTACGTCTGGATCAGTATATGTGCATTTTTACCATGATCAGGGGTTGATATTGAATAATAATAATAATAATAATATATATATATATATATATATATATATATATATATATATATAGAGAGAGAGAGAGAGAGAGAGAGAGAGAGAGAGAGAGATAAATATAGATAGATAGATAGTAACTGAAGCAGTAGTCGACATGTGTCATGAATGCGCCAGGTGTTGTTTGCAAATATCCAGTTTTGTAGAAAGCATATCTAATCATAGCTTGGATCCTTGGTGCTGTAAACTAGAAGTAGGTGAGTGATTGCAAATTAATGAAGTTGTCCCGTTGTCATGTTTTGAAGTCAGATGACAGAAAAACGGTGTGTGTTGTATGTTTTACAACATTCTTATACGGACGAGAATAATAACACATGCAACGGTTGTATAAGTGACGTGGAACTATCACGGATAAGGAGTCGGGTAAGTTCAAAATTGTCCGGTTTCTGCACCAAGTCTTCATCTTTATTGGTTCTCAATGAATCAACGAGAAGTAGCAGTTTTATCTGTCCTACAGAAGACCAGAAAAAACGCCAGTCATAACCTCCTTCAGGTTGTCCTTTGTCATATTTGCACTTTTACCAGCATATGAACGAATATGGGTGGATCGCGAAGTTTGTTGACCGTAAAGTGGCCTCATTGAAGATGTGGTTGTTCCTCTTTCACGTTACCTTACAGTATTGATATTTTTTCATATCGTGGAACTCATCATGTTAGAGAGGTCTCAAATTGCATTGGCCACTATTGATTTCAATAGACGGTGTGCGTCAAGAGCCATGTGTCACATGACCCCTTTCCCGTATATTCCTTTTACGCTAATTCCAATATTGCGGCTTTTCAGACATCTCCCATGATTAGCATTATGCATATTCAGTGGAACTCTACATGTACTCCTCATATCCCACATTTGACCCCAATCCCTCTTCTCGTTTCGAAATTAACATGGCATTTCTAGACACTTTCTACGTTCTATCTTCACACTTTGCCCTCACTTATCCCCCACCCTGTATACGGTCTGCCACTAAACACCATCTTTTTCTCTGTTTCTTTTGGTGATGAATCCAGGCTAGCAATTATTTTCAGCAATTGAATTCACCAAATCGTAATTTTCCCTTGTGAGCTGGAGGGAATAGAAAGAAATCTTGAAAGTGCGTGTTAAATGAAAGCATCTAATGATGCAACAGAATAAAAATGAGTTCGTAATTCGTGCTAACCGAAATTCATGTTAACCGATAAAACTTACTATAAGATAGCAAGGGACGGAAGTAGGGGAAACATTATAATTAAAATAGAATCCAACGATAAATCATCTGCTTCAAGCGATTTCCAATTTTTTCACTGCCAAGTTCAGTGTTCCCAAAGCATTCCTTTATTCGTTTACCTTGCTTGGAGCAATACAAAAAAGTAATTTATGAAAAAAAAATCGCAATCAACACACTAAAAGCAAGAATATTTTGAGGACATTCTGTTATTTTCTGGTATAACATTAGATTATCCAACTCGTCTTTTTCATAGGAGGTTGAGATGAAAATGATCTATGTTTCTAAACGGGATAGAGATTTCAAGGAACAAAGTAAAATCATACTTTATTGTACTTATAAACTACCAGAAAATGCATTAAAACCTGAACAAAAAATCTGTTGCACATAAGACGAGTTATTTTTTTTTTTTTTTCATTATTTTTTTAAGCTGAGCCCTTAAACCATTTTTCTCGAACTTTGGATTAAGCGATTCAGAAGTAAACAATTGTAGATTTGTTTATGGGAGATGAATAATGAATGAAATGGTGGAATGAAGAAAGTGGGTGGAAACGGGAAAACCCGGAGGAAACCCACGCCAGGTGTTTGTCCACAACAAAGTTCACTTGGTAGGGGCTGGGAACGAATCCGAGTAATCGAACTCTGGCCTCCAGCGCCAACGAAGCGTATGCTAACCATATATTCATGAAGGAGCTAGAGTAATATAATGCGAGTGTACACTTTTCACCATTGTTCATCCTTCAAACTTATTCATTGATATGTTGATTTGTACTTAACTCTAGCAATGAGCAGATATCCTATATAGAATGACATCTAGATCCTATATAGATCCTACAGTTTAAGGGGGATCTGAAGCATCATAATGTATTTCACAATCTACTACTGCGAATTGAGCATTCTCATAGTTATAAGGTTAGCGCATGTGCCTTTGGTGCTAACGACTCGGGTTCGATCCTTAGCAAAAGTTCATATGGTTCGAATCACACCGTAAGCAATAAGTCTCCGTCTCCTTGACTCTTGGCCTGAAAAAGAACGCTAAACTCCAAAACAACTACCGGAAATTAAATTTAGAACCTCATTCACTGAATATATGCACATTAACACATTCTTTATTATAAAGGTGACCAAGAAATTTATGTCCCTTTTTCACCCGCCACTTTTGAAAATCGATATGTCACCTAAGGCGTGCCTGGAAGATCAAAAATAGTCCCCATCAGCATTGACGACCTTCTGCCAACGTTCTGGAACGCCAAAGATTCCATCGCGGTATAACATGGTGGGTCGTGAAGCGAAAAGACTATCAAGTGCATTTTGCACCTCTACTAGAGATTTGAACTGGCTTCCTCTAAAGTAATGGTCCAAGAAATGGGACAGGTGATAATCGTACGGTTCAATGTCCAGGGAGTGCGGCGGATGCAATTGTGTTACCTATCCAAGGTGTAGAATGATGTCCCAGGTCGTCCTAACCACGTGGACCTTAGCGTTGTTCTGTAAGAGGAGGACCCCTTTGCGATTCAGCAGTGCTGGCTCCAAGGTTTTGAGGTTTTTCTTGAACACGTCTCAACTGCTGACGGTACACAGTTACATTGATGCTCTGACCAGCTGGTGGCAGTTCCCGATGCACAATTCTGCAAGCAGTCCACCAAACACACACGAGGATCTTATTCTGGTGCAGTGCCTGTTTCGGCTGTTTTGGAACCGGTTCATGAGATGCTAATCAATGGTGACGGTGCTGTGGAGCTTCGTACTGGATCCACTTCTCATTACATGTCAAAACGCTGTCCAGAAACTTCTTTCTCAGGCGAGACAGCAAAGAAACACAGGTGTCTACTCGCGTTGCCTTATGACCAACTTTTAGTGCTTCCCAAATTGATGGAGGTGCTTCCGAATAGTTTCTCCACTCACAGTAAATTGTAGTCCCAGTTCCTCTCATATCTGGCCACTGTTCACCTCAATTCTGCCTGAAGATCTTCATTCTGTACATGTGTTGGTCTTCCGGCACGTGGTGCGACTTCGAGTGTTTTGTCACCGTCATTACACTTGCTTAAACCATCTTGCACTGTCCGCGTAGTCACGACTCCCTCACCAAAGGCCTGGCATATCTTCCGCCCCACTGTAGAAACATTTGACCCTAGTTTGAACTCGTACACCATACACGCTCTTATAACGCTCTATGGAGGTTCCATGTTCACTCCGACCTTACGCAAGTTCCCGGTGTAGTATGTTGGATATACTCACACCAGCAATTGGCCTTCGATCTTATCTCCGTTCGCATTCAACTCATGGCTTGAAGGCCAATTGAACACAGACCTCCACATAAAGTGACATAATTTTATTAGTTACTTTTTATACTTCTAAGAAGAAAAAAATGAAACATTCAACGTGCCCGCATTTTATTTTTTATCGCTTTATTTTGAAACATTAAAAACATCATATTCTGTTTTAGTGAACCGACTTTACTCACCTTTGCTCTATTTTTCTTCATATTATGCAAATGACCGGAGTATCACGCAAAAACACCGAGTACAGCTAAAAAGAACATATGATTTTTTTATTGGAACTGGAACCCAGGATAAACTATGCCTTGCCATCTCCTGCTAAACGCTACATATCACTCATATATGGATATTAGCAACAATATCAACGACGAGGTTTTTTAAACAGACTAAATCATTTTGAATATCCGGATATGCCTCTGCAAATAGAAAATAAGAAGTGTCCCTCGCAAGTGAAATATTCACTATGTAAGAAATGTTTCGGTGATTCATGTTTCACACCTTTCTTTAAAAAAATTACCAAACTACCAATACAACTTTATGGACTTTTTTTTTTAATTAACAAACCACTTGAAACATTACTCTGATTTCTACTAGCAGATACAGAAGGGTCGTCCAGGGAGGGCGGATCACCTTCTGGACAATGAATGTAGGCTTGAAATATGGAGTTTTACATCAAATCAGAATAAAGTAGTGAATTGTTTTATGTTATAGGTCTCTAAAAAGACAGTCTTTGTTAGGCAGTTGTCCCATCCGCCCCCTGGATTTGCCAGTGCTGACTCGTTTGCTCCGAACATAATGGAGACGAAACATAACATTTTATTTCTGACAGAACACCCAGAAAATCAAGAAAATCCATCATACTACGAAGACTAAAATGCTCGTGAGCGATTTGATTACAAATTGTTTTTTATGGAAAACTTTGGTGTAAGTCGTCTCCCTTTCAGTGAGTAGCTTTGCTCATAGGTCAATCGCGATACGGTTGTTGTTAATTAAAAAAAAAAAAAAAATCCATGAAGTTGAATGTGGTTAGAACTGCCATTTGCTAGCATATTTACATGGAAATAAAATCACGATATCTTGTTGAAGCCGAACACTTTCCGAAACTGAGTTTTTAATTTAAAAGACACATTTTATTTGCAGTACAAGAACACACACACACACATGAAAGAAAAAATGACATTACATGAAAAGCACAACACAGATATAAACAAATTAGATATATCGATAATTCGTGTGCTTTTATGACCAGTGTCACTAACCGAAAACAAAAGTAGAGTAATGTGAGGGTATATAATGTTTTTGCGATGAGTATTAATAGTTCGTCCTAATTATGAATACAACAGATCGCTAAACTACTTTTATATAGGGCTATTATAAATGGTTCATTAGGTTTCAAAACTCTATATTTTTCAAAAGTAGTACACGTACGAACATGAGATGTGAAAATAGCCAGAAGCTAATCAATTTCGTATTCTCTATTCCAGGTGGCACCAGATGAAATCATGCATTTAGTACTTCTCCAAAATGGAGGTACTGAAAGAAAAGAGTTTGTGTGTGCTGTGTGTGTGTGTGTGTGTGTGTGTGTGTGTGTTAGAATATGTGTGTATCTGTAATCGCTATGCTTGCTGTATGTACGTGTGACCAAAGAGGCACATATAGAACATTTGTAGAGGATGCAAAAAAACTTGGTGAGTTTGCTATTATTTTCATATATATAGCATGTTTGTATGTGTAACATTTTTGAAAGTATAGCCTTTTGAAAACGAGAAAAAATAATCACTTATAACCCACAATATCATGTATAGGCTATAAGGAACGTGCTTCAGAAAGGCGATAAACTGACCATTCACAGTTTATTGTCATTATCGATTCTACAGTAGGTGATGTACAGAAAAAGTTCAGTTTAATACCAAAAAAAGCATACAGTTGGTAATACTGAAGTATGGCAGCATCTATCGAAATCAAATTATGGATTGTAGGGAACGAGGAGGGGTAGGAAAACAAGTGTTTGTACATGCGCATTCTAACTTTAGCAGGGAATTTTGCCAGGAACCTGATGTTTGCAAATAGCTCTTGGACACCCAAAGGACCTAACACATAACAAGAGGCAACGAAGGGAACAGGGTGGCTCAGTAATAGAGCGTTTGCCTCTGGTGCGTGGGCCCGTGGGGTCCCTGGTTCGATCCCCAGTCAAGTAAGTTAATGGTGAATAACATCATGTTCGTAGGATTTCTCGAGATACTTCGTTTCTTCCCACTTTCTCATTCCACCAATTCCTCCATCACCATTCACTTGCCTTAATCATCGTCTCCTTTAGGCTAAAGGGCACAATCTTGGGACGTTAAACTGAAAGATTTCATTTCATTTCAAGAGGCAATAAAGAAAGCATACATCTGAACGACGCATATGTGCAGTATTTCCGTTTGTCCAGGCGAGGCAAGAGGTCTTTTTATCCAGGAGAGGAAACTTCGGTTGAATAAATAGCGTTAAGTTAGTTGTAAGCTAACAATTTGTAGGCATAGCAAAACATGTATATGTTTCTAATGAACAAGGAATGTCGGGCATCGCAGCGTTCTCTAACGCTACGCCACTGTTAAAAGAAGCATCTATATCGAGCTGAGCTAAATGGGACAGCCCCACAAGGAGTGCCATCAATTTGGCTAAAATCATATTGATGAATACGAAAATGTAACATTAGTTGCAGGAGTAGTCAGGTTGACTTTAACTACTGAAACACTCTATAGTGAAAAGAAAGTGAAAACATATTAAAAAAAAAATAAATAAAGGAAAAGAAAAAAAAATCAAAGAAAATAACTACCATACAGTTTTCTTAATTTGCTTCAAACAAATAACGGGGGGAAGGGTATTCACAACAATCATTCACAAGAAAAAGAAATCCAGATTAAAGATGTCTCACATTTAAATCTCCTAGGAATAAATAAATATATGTTTTGAGGTAATATTGGACACGGACAGAATAATAAATTTCAAAACGAAATTGTTCAAAATAATAGCATTAATGGCATGCACCATGTCATAGGGAGGAATATGAAAACTGTTCTTTTTCTTTTTTTTTAAGTGACAGTAAATATTTATTTCACTTTTCACTACAAACACACTTCTGATGCTATTTTCCACTTACTGATATTATTTAATATTTATTACAGTCATAATACAGAGCATATGTTGTACATTAACTTACAACTAACTACCTTTTTGAAGTTACCAGGCACCTTTGCATCATATTATGTGATGTAAATGCATTCAAAATTTATGGTCGCTAGGGACACCATCTATTATTATTCAATTGAGCTAATTTGATACAAAAAATCTCAGAATTCGAAAAATAAGGACCACCCTAATATACATAAGGACGACCAACACAAGCAGGGACGTACGCAGGAATTTCTTTCGGAAGGGGACCAAAGCTTTTCGGGGGTGGGTTAAACACAATTTCAGGCTAAATTATATTAAACATTGTAAAATTGCCCCTAAAATTAGAATACATTTACAAAAAAGTCCGGATTTGGGGGGTCCGGACCCCCAGGACCCACCCCCTACGTACGTCCCTGAACATAAGGCTTCACTGTACGTCTACTTCCGCGACAGTGGAAAATTATTTTCTCTCATGATTTTTCTTTTTGACTAAAAAGGATACTTAACACATTTTAACAAATTGAGTGTTATCATAGCACAGCTATGTCAGGAGCATCTTTTTTAATGTTTCCTTTCAACTAATAGCAAAAACATATCAATATCTTGATTTATCTATATACGTGTCTCGAACTATGTGTAATATATTATAAATTGAGAAATGTAAATATGGCAACATTGTGACAGATCAGGGTGGTGTCAGGAGATGTGGACAACATGAGGAGATTCTGATTGGAGACTTGTGGCCGCCATTGTTCCCTTTGACAGAGGGAGACGGAAGGAGAAGCGACGACAACCTTTTGAACCCCTTCCCCTTTCATTTCCATCTAACAACACACGCACACATACACACAACTCCTGGAGATCTTATAATCTTGTCAAAACAAGGCGACATATAGGCGCCATGTTGGATTGTCCACCTGCACGAGCTAGTTTGTGAATGAACTGCACGTGAGATTGTTGGCAAGAAGATTTTGAGATGGCAGACCGTGCCGAAAGGCGTAACCGAAAAGTGTGCTGCGCTTTGAGTCGGCGTGAGATGCTTGATTAAGACTTAAGCTTCTTTCTCCTCCTTGCGTTTCCCCCTTCTGTGCAGCCTTTGGCGATGCACGAAAGATGAATACTGTCAACCACGAGGATAAAGACGACGTAGCATCCAACAGAAGCTACCACAAGATTCATTTGTTAGGGAAGAAAAGAAAACATCATGAACGATTCAGTCCTCCAGCTTTTCTCTCAGCACGGAACACCCCAGCCAGTACCTGGCAGCCACTAGTGTCTGAAAAAGCATTTTTTTTTTATTTGTGTTTTATCAGCAACGTAATCAAATATTATAAATAATGCTTACGAGCTCCAGTGAAGTTTATTTGGCTGATCTTGGGCGGCCGAAGAATATAAACCTCTTCAAGACAGGATATAGGATTATTTTTACAGTTGTATAAAAAATCGGGAATGCAGAGACTCTCACTAACATGCCTCACAATTACTACCAAACGAGATGTAAACCTTGTCTTTTCAAACATTGTAAACACAAGGTTAAGAAATGTTCATATTTATTATAATGAACACACACAAATTTCTTTGAGCAACAAATTTCGGATTGAATGATTTTGGAGTTCACTTATTATTATTATTATTATTATTATTATTATTATTATTATTATTATTATTATTATTATTATTATTATTATTATTATTATTATTATTAGTAGTAGTAGTAGTAGTAGTAGTAGTAGTAGTAGTAGTATTAGTATTAGTATTAGTATTAGTATTAGTATTATTCCAAATGTCCCTTTCTGTAAATAAAACATAAAATACGATGATCTTATTCTAATTTGCACAAAAATATGAAACAATATAAGCGTAGCGTATAAAGAAATAAATCCAATTTGTTACCACCATAGTAAACATTTGAAACCGAACTCAGCAACCTATGAAGTAGTGATTGTCCTATAAAGTTGCGTTCTATTACTATATTATGATTTCAAAGTTAAATTCGCTTTTTATCACAGTATATTACTACTATTGTCTCCAGAGGATTCTTTAAAATGTATATTCTGAACGGTATTATGTTACTTTATTAATATTTTATTATATTTAGAGAGTACACATAAATGTACTCCCATGCGCAAAAAATATTGCGCGTATACTGTAACTCACGATTTTTCGCAATTATTTCATTTTCCATATGTTTATGGGTAAAATTTAGTTATTAGTAAGTGGAGATAATAGAAAGCAATCCATCTAAGGAGATATTTCCAAAAAATATAATAAAATAATAAAAATATAAGCAAAAAACAAAATTATGTTCGGTTTTGTGTATACTGGCAATAATGTTTTCGAGGGAATTTTTGGAGTAGCACAGCACGATTGCAGAGGGAATAACAAGATTAGTAGGAGAAGACCTGAACCAAGGAATGGAAATTGGAGTAAAATATTGCATTTATTGGCTTAAATCTAGGGTGTAAATGTCTGCCAAATATAAATTAGCTTCTGTAAGCAAGATGTTATGCGAAAATATATAAACAAAGAGAAAAACTGTTGTCTTAAGTTTGGAAGTGACATGCTCTATAGCCATGAGCATTTATTTCTTAAGAAAAAGATAAGCAACAAAAGAAAATCTGTGTGGTCAAGTGGGTAGTGTGACGGACTAGTAATTCTTATACTGTTTTGACACCAGATCGAATCCCATCCGGTCCTGTTCAATTTTTTTTCTTTACAAAACATTGTAGAAAGTGTATAATTTTTATGTTGATAAAACTGAAACAATACAATTAGGAAATAACTTTTTGTTTCCTCTGATGACGTATTTATTTAGAATTAGTGTACTATTAATAATACCGATTGCTTTCAGTTTATGGTGTTGTATAGCTTCCTTTATCATCCTCTTTTCTTGAAAAAAAAAATTATCTTATATATAAAAGAGAACGCACAAATCCTTTGTTCCCTCATCACGCTAATACGGCTGAACCAATTTCTTTCATTTTTGGGGGGTTATTAGGATTTGGACCCTAGATGGTTTTTATCATATCACTTTAATTTTCAATTACCAGTGTCTTGAGATAATTGACCATTCAAGTGTCCATAACGTACAAATCCTTTGTTAGTTCATCATAGGTAAAAATAAACGTATTTATATGCAACCCGCATGACCGTGTCACTCGGCGGGTTAACATAAATGACAGGCGATATAATGTTAACATTTACTGCAATCTACTATGGTTTTTATCATATCACTTGAAAGCGAAAAAGTAAAAATTATCTAAGTAACAAAGTTTATTGCGTTCCGGGGTGACCGCAGCGAAGCGGGGCGGGTTAACATAAATGACAGGCGATATAATGTTAACATTTACTGCAATCTTCTATGGTTTTTATCATATCACTTGAAAGCGAAAAAGTAAAAATTATCTAAGTAACAAAGTTTATTGCGTTCCGGGGTGACCGCAGCGAAGCGGGGTGAACGCTGCTAGTCTTATATATAAAAGAGAACGCACAAATCCTTTGTTCCCTCATCACGCTAATACGGCTGAACCAATTTCTTTCATTTTTGGGGGGTTATTAGGATTTGGACCCTAGATGGTTTTTATCATATCACTTTAATTTTCAATTACCAGTGTCTTGAGATAATTGACCATTCAAGTGTCCATAACGTACAAATCCTTTGTTAGTTCATCATAGGTAAAAATAAACGTATTTATATGCAACCCGCATGACCGTGTCACTCGGCGGGTTAACATAAATGACAGGCGATATAATGTTAACATTTACTGCAATCTACTATGGTTTTTATCATATCACTTGAAAGCGAAAAAGTAAAAATTATCTAAGTAACAAAGTTTATTGCGTTCCGGGGTGACCGCAGCGAAGCGGGGCGGGTTAACATAAATGACAGGCGATATAATGTTAACATTTACTGCAATCTTCTATGGTTTTTATCATATCACTTGAAAGCGAAAAAGTAAAAATTATCTAAGTAACAAAGTTTATTGCGTTCCGGGGTGACCGCAGCGAAGCGGGGTGAACGCTGCTAGTCTTATATATAAAAGAGAACGCACAAATCCTTTGTTCCCTCATCACGCTAATACGGCTGAACCAATTTCTTTCATTTTTGGGGGGTTATTAGGATTTGGACCCTAGATGGTTTTTATCATATCACTTTAATTTTCAATTACCAGTGTCTTGAGATAATTGACCATTCAAGTGTCCATAACGTACAAATCCTTTGTTAGTTCATCATAGGTAAAAATAAACGTATTTATATGCAACCCGCATGACCGTGTCACTCGGCGGGTTAACATAAATGACAGGCGATATAATGTTAACATTTACTGCAATCTACTATGGTTTTTATCATATCACTTGAAAGCTAAAAAGTAAAAATTATCTAAGTAACAAAGTTTATTGCGTTCCGGGGTGACCCCAGCGAAGCGGGGTGAACGCTGCTAGTCTCCAATAAAGTATGAAAAATATATATAGTCAGAAACAGACATCTTAGTATCAAACGTGATTTATCGTGATGAATGAATAAGTTTCCCGTTATTAAAAAAGAAAACTATAGAAAATCATTGAATTTGGTCTTAAGGTTTTTATTGTGCTATATATATTCTTTATAAGACTATACTTTATAAGGGAAGATGAGCGATCATACCCTCAAATTTAGCTAGTGAGTGAAAGATGTTTTCGGCACAAATATTTTACAGGTTTAGGTGCATGAAACACCAATACGCCATGGTCTTGACCTTCGTTTATTTCACATTATTATCCGACATATCATAGCAGGTAAAAAGCAGCATCAATCGGCAAGAAGAACTGCAAGTTGTGGTCTTAGTCTGTTTTTGATGCTCCGGACTCGATCGCCTAGCACGCTCGTCTATACCTTGACTCATACGTCTATCATTCAGTGCAGGCACATATCCAACTTTTCTTTTCGGAGGGGACCCGACACGAATCCTCGTAAGCACGTAATTCTAATGTTTCAAAAATATCAATAATAATAATAATAATAATAATAATAATAATAATAATAATAATAATAATAATAATAATAATAATAATAATAATAATAATAATAATGCAACAGTTCTGTATTTCTCTTAAACGTTTCTTACTTGTCATTTATGAACCGGTCAAACTTAATTCTAACTCACACGAAATCGAAAAATATTTTCTAGAGACATGTAAGGAAAACTGTCTGCTACGTATATCACATAACAAAAATAGCAAATGGCAATGAGTGTATCGTTCTAATAAAGTAATGTTATAAACAGACCGGAAACGAAATTGTAATCCCATTTAAAAGTGTTCTTTAATTCCACCTGGTATCAATGGCATTACGGTATATTCTTACAAGTAACACTTCCCAAGTGTAACACTCCGATTTTGATAAAATTTGACAGTCAGATACTACACATAAAATAAACGAATACATGTTTTTTATTTTCTGCGGAAAAACTGTTTTACGGGGGCAAAAGCACTCACCCAAAATTTTGAAAGTTGACGCCCGAAAGACAAAAACAACTGGACCAAAGTGTACGAAATTGTGCACAGATATGGCAGACGTAAAATGAAGGAATACGTGTTTTGTATTTTCCTGGAAAAAACGGTTAGGTGGGACGCAGACCCCTCCAAACCTTTGATCATGAAATATCAAAAGTGCTAGTAACAATATGTCTGATGTGTGTAAAGGACGAAGAATTCCGATGACACTTTGTGTATGGACAATACGCAAAAACTAAACGAATGCCTGTTTTAGGGGACAAAATCCCCTATCCAAAATGATGAAAGTTGACGCCCGAAAGGCAAGAAGAAGTGAACCGAAATGAATGAAATTGTGCACAGATATTGTAGACGAAAAATGAGGGAATATGGGTTCCGTATTTTCCTGAAAAAAAAAAAAAAAAAAACGTTTCGGTGGGACACAGACCCCTCCAAAACAGTATGTCAGAAGTGCTTAAAGGACATGAAGAATTGGAACGACACATTGTGTAGGGACAATACGCAAAAAAAAAAAAAAAAAAAGGTTTATTTTCTGCGAAAAATTGGTTTTAGGGGGCAGAATTCCCCCCCCCCAATTTTGAAATCGTGCACAGATATTCTAGACGTAAATCGAGGTAATTGTGTTTCGTATTTTCCTGGAAAAAAGCGATTGAGTGGGGCTCGGACCTTCTAAGCTGTTGATTAGGAAATATCAAAAGTGCAAATAAGTATGTATACGTCAGAAGTTCCTAAAGAGTATGGAGAATTGCAACAAAACTTCGTATAGGGACAATTTTCAAAACAATAAATGAAATGCATTTTAATTTGTATGAAAAAACAGTGTTGGGGCCTAGAGCCCCTCCAAAAAAAAGTTAATATTACCGTAAAAGTGCAGGAAGGAGTGGACCGAAGAAAATGAAATTGTGTGTAGATATTGTATAGACTGTATGCAAAATAAGGACTTTCGTGTTTTAAAGATGTCCCTATCAATTTTGGCACATCAACAGCAAACAGGAAATTAATCGGCACGAGTTTTTGTTTATGCGGAAAAACATTGTAAGGGTTAAAGTTGCCTCGTGAAATACTACAAAATACGCTATACTGTTTGTGCTTGTTGTTGATCGGCCAAATTTGAAGAAATCTGATGGAGACACTTGTGAAACACGAGGGCTTTATTTTTCATATCCAATATCTACAGACAATTTCATTCGCTTCGGTCCAAGCCTTCCGACATTCAACGCCTCGGTCCACTCAAAAGGTTTTTTTCTCTTTTCAGGAAAATACGAAGCACGTATTTCCTCATCTTACCTCTACAACATTTGTGAACAATTTCATTCAGTTCGGTACATTTTTTCTTGCCTTTCTTGCGTCAAATTTCAAAATTCATGGGGGGGACCTTTTGTCCTCTAAAACCGTTTTTTCGCAGGAAATAAAAAAGCCGAATTTGTTTATTTTTTGCTTATTGTCCTAACACAAAGTTTTGTTCCAATTCTTCATGTAAATTTAGGCACTTCTGACATACTGTTATTAGCACTTTTGATATTTCATGATCAAAGGTTTGGAGGGATCTGTGCCCCACCTAACCGTTTATTCCAGGAAAATACAAAACACGTATTCTCTAATTTTATGTCCGCAATATCTGTTCACAATTTCGTTCACTTTGGTCCACTTGTTTTTGCCTTTCGAGCGTCAACTTTCAAATTTTGGGTGAGGGCTTTTGCCCCCTAAAACCGTTTTTCAGCAAAAAAAAAAAAAATAATAAAAAATAAAAAAGCACTTATTTGTTTATTTTATGTATAGTATCTACCTGCCAAATTTTATCAAAATCGGAGTGTTACACTTGGGAAGTGTTACTTGTTAGAATTATAACAACAACGCATTGTCCACAGTTTGGACACTGACTCAAAGTAATCTGACATAAAAAAAAAAAAAACTCAAAAGGGAAAAAGTAGGTTTATTAAAAAGTGCTTGAGGTTTGGTAAGGGACAGCTTCCAGGACCTCACGCTGGATATCACTGAGTCAATGCATTATATTTGTTTCTTGCAAAGATGATAATTAGATGCGTAATGTGTAAAATTATATCATAGTTTGACTTTTTATAGGTCTTTCCTTAACACATCCATATTATCCGGCGTTCTGCCTGCCTGTTTTATGTCGGATAAGCGAAACTCTACTGTGTTTTCAGATAGCATATACACAGGAGCTAGAGGTCTGCACGGGCCGGAATTTTTAGAACGGACTCGGCCCGTCCCCTTTAATTTTTAATCTATAGGCATTAGCATTAAGGGCAGAGCCAATGGAGCCCAGGGCCCCCAGCTCAGGGGGCTCTTTAAAATCCCTCTGTTTAATACTTACGCTCGCGGTATCGCTAGATTTAAGTCTTTGCATCAGCAGCATTTACCTGTTAATAATGAATGCAATTATTTAATTGTTAATAATGAATTTAACTAAACTAATTATTGTAAACTTGGAGCACATTCAAATATTACAGCATAGTTCTCGGTAGTTCCATAAGTAATTTCAGAGACCACGGTGTTTCAGTGGTAGAGCGTTCACCTTTGGTGCATGGAGTCCTTGGTTCGATCTATGCTCGCGCCAAGTGAACCTTGTGCTGGACAAACACTGTGTGCGTGGGTTATCTCGAGGTTCTCCCGTTTTATCCCACTTTTTTCATTCCACCATTTCATTCATTTCTTATCATCACTGTCTCTTTTAGCCTATCCGGCATAATCGTGGGACGTAAAACTTAAAAATTTCATTTCAAATCATTTCAATCAAAAAACGGTTGCAGGAAGTACCGGTATGTAATTTCGAATAAAACAAACTACTATATACAATTCTGAGTATATTATTCTTTTATGAAATTCTCGCGAACCTTATTTCTAAATTGAAGGGTAAGAAGACTAAATTCATTCTCTTATAATTATAGATCCATTTCAATTGAAGCAGTTGGAATAGTTGGAAAAAAAAAAAAAAAACATACCCTATATTCCAGTGTGCCACAATCGGTATAACGCGCCACACTGGTGTGTCCAGCAAAGTGAACAGTGTGACGCAAACTTTTTCCTATTATTTGCAAGAATATTTGTCGAGTTCCTGTTATTTATTTATTTATTTATTTATTTATTATTATTATTATTATTATTATTATTATTATTATTATTATTATTATTATTATTATTATTATTATTATTATTAACGATTTTTTCATGGATCAGCTGTCTGTATACGGTTAAGCAACCACAAGTATCACATTGAAGGAATGAGTGTAATTATTTACTTTAATAGTAATACAAAAGTCTATTTGCTTGTATATTCTACCGGTAATAACTGCATCCGTCTAGAAAGCTAGGACTAACAACAAAGGGATACCAAGTTGTGACCACACACCGCCCCAAATCGTGGGTGCCACAAGTTCTCTTCTACGCCTTAGAACAATAAGGGCTGTAGCGTTCAGGGAGAGAGAGAAACAACTTAATTCCATTGCAGTTATATGCTTATTAAATGTTAACTTATATTTATAAATTGTGTAAGTGATCGTATCGTTTTCTGTTTATTATTATTATTATTATTATTATTATTATTATTATTATTATTATTATTATTATTATTATTATTATTATTATTAATAATAATAATAATAATAATAATAATAATTCTTATTATTATACATTTCTTAATACGTTGATTGCCATGTGTATGGAATTCCATACACACGGCTGTCCTGTACAGTAGAGCGTGATTATTTTCCATACGCAAACAATGTAGATATTCCAAGTTTGTTGTGTTCGTTCTATAGGTGTGTATGTAATTAGATACATATGGCGTAGAAATCAAAATTTAATGTCCATGCCACGTATATGCAAAACCATACACAAAGACATTTATGAACAAAGACATTGAGTTTGAGTTTAACGTCTCGTTCAGCAACGAAGCTATATGAGACGTCGGCCTACTGATTAACGTGGACTCCGAACCACGTGAGCTCTCGCCAGGAATCGAAGCCGGGTCTTCCACGCCAAAGGCGCGTACGCTAGCCACTAAAGAGCTTATGACTGAGACATTTATGAGCTAAAACAAAGGCGAAAACAAAGATGTGTGATGTGATTTTGAGTTTATCGTCCCTTTCAGCAGCGAGGCTATATGAGACGTGGACCTACTGATTAACGTGAAATCCGAACCACATGAGCTCCCGCCGGACGAAAACAAAGACCTTTGGAATTGACAATTGTTTGGACATTCCAGTCGAACCTACCTAATATTAACAACGTTTCTACGATAATTTCGTAACTTGTATTATTTCTTTTGTTGATTAGCTTGGTTAGGCTTATTTAAGCACTTGCTTCTTTGCACCGACGTGTCACATCTCTTGGATGAAGATACACTAGCTCTCACTGGAAATCTAATCCAGAACCAATGCACTTGAACCATTTGACCACAACAAGGCACATTTAAAAAGAAGTTTCGATTTTGTTCGGAAAATTGCGATTAGGTGTAACATTTAAAAATATATTTAAGAAAGGGTACGGAGTAAACGCACTGTACTTTCTCGCTCGAATTTTTTACACTGACTTATGTTAGGCTGCAACTGTTATTGAAACATTTATTTGGGAAATTGCGAATAAAATAATGTTTTGGAAAACTTTGCTAGAAGAAACTTCAGGCCCAAAAGTAAAGTACCCATTGGTCATATTTCCGTTAGAAATAACTTGATCCATATATTAGAATTATAAAGGATATAATTGTATGTGAACTATAAGCAAAAGCGTCTGAGTAATTTCTGAGAAAATTATGCAAAAAGTCATCCCCAAGAATAAATTATCCCTTGTGGATCTTTTCAGTACAAACGAGCTATGCTATATTGTTAGTGTTTTCATAAAACATTTATTTATGAAATACAAACACAATCGCCTAGTCGTTCTTGAAAATATCGCAGGGTAAAACTTACTGTCAAAAGTAATATACCATTTCTAGATTTTCCGGATGAGGGAATTATACCATATAGCTAGGTTATTTATGTAACACGTATTTATAAAATATGAACAACAAACATCTCCTGAGTTGTTTTTAGGAAGGTCATCGGGAAAAGCTTACCCCCAAAGGTAAACTCTTCTATCTGTACTTTTGACAGTATATCGAGTAATTTTTAAGCAAATCGTCGGGAAAAATTTCACTGTCAAAGTAAACTCTCTCTTTTGGATTTTTCTTTTCGGAACAAGCGAGTTATACCATATTGTAAGATTATTACAGAAAATATTTTTACTGAAATTAGAACAAATTTGTCTCAGTTATTACTGATACAATTGTCCAAAAAAAATCAACCCTTGAGAAAACCACTTCTTCTGTATGTTATCGGAATAAACTATTTATGCTCTATGTTAGTTTATTAATGAAATATTTCTTTACGAAATATGAACAAAATTGCCTGAGGCGTTAATGGGAAAACCATCGGGGGAAAGCTCACCCTAAGATTAAGCTACTCCTTCGAACGAGTTGTCATATTGTTAGGTAATTAATGATACGTTTATTTATGAAATGTGGTTGAGAAAATTGTGCAAAAAGAACGCATCCCATACAGTAAATTACACCATATATATTTTTTCAGAAAAAATATTCATATGTGGTGGAGATTTGTTAATAAAATATATATTTATCAAAAGTAAATAAAATCGTCACAGCTTTTTTTTATTTGAGAAAATTGAATTATTTTAAATTTTAATCCTTCAGTAAATTACCCTTGCTTTTAGGTGTCGAAGGACATAAAATTCGAAAGATATTATGTTATTAAAACGTTATGTCTAGAATTCGGTGCAGATAAGTTGAACAGTATGGCCTCTATTTGAGTGCGTGTAAAAGCGTGACGAACCGAGAGACAAATAGATGGACAGACATCGAAAAATCATTTTTTTCGATATGTAGGAGCCATGTAACTTGAATTTATTGAAATCTAGTATTCGGTTTTTATAACTATCACCACACTTTCTTCTTTCGTCGCTCGAATGTGAAAACGAATAGGCCTACACCGACACGTACTGTGATAATTTGTAATCTCAAAAATTTAATTTGTTATGTTTAATGTGTGGTTACTCTAGAAAAAAAAGCTTATGCATGTTACATCATTTTATTATCAGTTTTTCATGCTACTGTATAATTTGGTACGATTATAGTTAATATTCATGGCATCTTTTGGAAGCATTCGCGTTCCTCACAAAGAGAGCTGTAAAATTTACTTTTGTTTAAAGAAAGCACTCTTGATTTTTTTTCACACAGACTTGCATTTGTTGCACTTGTGGATATGAAACAAAAGGAGAGAGATAGAGAGTCAATACTTTAAAAAGAAACACACACACAGAAACACTAGAACAGTTTTTTTTCTTCATGACAACGAGCTATCGCTGTGACTGTGTTCCTCACGCTGTGTGTAAGCTGCAGGTTGCTCTTGTTTTGTTTTTTTCTGTTCCTGACTCACAGACACTCGCAGTGAGTTGAAGCTGTGTAAAAACGGAGAGGGAACGGTTAAGCATACCATACCATAAACTAAAAACAATCGCTATTAGTAATAAATAGTAAGCTAATTCTGAAAAAATACGTCATCAGAAAAACAAAAAGTTATTTCATTATTATATTATTTCGTTTCTTATTAACATAAAAATTATACACTTTCTACAATGTTTTGTAAAGAAAAAAAATTGAACAGGACCGGATGGGATTCGATCTGGTGTCAAAACAGTATAAGAATTACTGGTCCGTCACTCTACCCACTTGACCACACAGATTTTCTTTTGTTGCCGATATTTTTCTTAAGAAATAAATGCTCATGGCTATAGAGCATGTCATTTCCAAACTTAAGACAACAGTTTTTCTCTTTGTTTATATATTTTCGCATAACATCTTGCTTACAGAAGCTAATTTATATTTGGCAGACAATTTACACCCTAGATTTAAGCCAATAAATGCAATATTTTACTCCAATTTCCATTCCTTGGTTCAGGTCTTCTCCTACTAATCTTGTTATTCCCTCTGCAATCGTGCTGTGCTACTCCAAAAATTCCCTCGAAAACATTATTGCCAGTATACACAAAACCGAACATAATTTTGTTTTTTGCTTATATTTTTATTATTTTATTATATTTTTTTGGAAATATCTCCTTAGATGGATTGCTTTCTATTATCTCCACGTACTAATAACTGAATTTTACCAATAAACATATGGAAAATGGAATAATTGCGAAAAATCGTGAGTTACAGTATACGCGCAATATTTTTTGCGCATGGGAGTACATTTACTTACAATATGTTTTACGCAAGTAAATATGTGGCGAAAAATGGTATAGTAAGTCCATATACTGTTATACCGCTAAACAGTTTAAATTTATATGTAAGAGGATTTTCTTAACTTGACTCTACTACTGATATTATGAGCATGTTAATTTTTAAAATGTTATAAACAAATTAGGTTGGGTAACTGCCATACGACATATGTACCGTGTTATGCAAAAGTGAACTAAGCGCCAAATTTTGAAAATCCACGTAAATGCGACGATTGGTTCCTGATAAGCATTAGAACGTTTTGCACAATCGAAAAGAGAGGAAAATCAACACCTTTCCAAAAAAAGAAACATAATTTCACTTTTGATTACGGCTACACTAATGCTAGACATCAACCTTTAAACGTAATTTTCTCAAAAGTATGAAAGTGGCGCTTAGTTCGTTTTCGCAGGACACGGTACATATGTCTCACCATTTTTGTCAACATTTGCGCATACATATTGGTGTTTACAATATTTGCAAGATACTGACTTATCTTTATAATTTTGCACGTAACATTGCAACACATGAACTTTCTTCCTACTCATTTCTCGAAATTTCAAGCCATATTCGCATGTAAGGGAAATCCGTGTAACTATTTAAAAGTTCAAGTCATACACAGGAGACAGACCGACGTCTATTACTAACGGTAGTTCGGGGTGATAGTATTTCATCTCTATTCCTACATAATTTCTACATTACTTTTCAAACTGGTTCATTTTTATCAGTTGTAAGTTAGTACTTTGTTACTTTTTTAAAGCAATATTATTAGTGATATAAAGTACAGTCAACGAATTTTATTTTTTTTAACCTCCAAATTCTTTAAGAGGCCCCATCATGGCGAAATTAAAATACCGCTAATTTTACAGTAATTATGTGATATCTCCAAATATATAAAAGATAATCAAAATGTGGAACAAGATCGCCCTAGACAATATTATTTTACATGAAATACCGTTATCATTACTGACATATCTGCTTTTGATTTCTAGCCATTTAGAAAATCGGCACTTATTTTCGCGTTTCTAAGTGGATGCAAACGTAAAGCTACTAAGGGACTCGTGATAACGATACATCATGCAAAATAATATTGTCTAGGTCGATCTTGTTCCACATTTTGATTGTATTTTATCTATTTGAAGATATCAAATAATTACTGTATAATTAGCAGTATTTTAATTTCGCAGTGATAAGGCCTCTTAAAACCTAGAAGTAAATCATAATAAATGAAAATAAACTAATTTGGCAAATTTTCTTATAATTTGGAAAATAAAGTAAAGAAATGGAAATAAATTCCTTCCCGGGAATTTATATGCCAGGGAAAAGCCCGGAAATATTCTCATTTTTATTTTCCTTCCCATCGGGAATATTCCCACTGCCCATCACTAGTCCTGAGGCGATTTCTTAACCGGCCACCCATGACTTCCCACATTCTTATTTATAATATTGATTATATAAACAAATATGTGGGTTCGATTCCCGTTGAGAGCTCATGCGGTTTATATACCGTATTAAGCAGTAGATCTACGTTTCGGAAAATGGAAAGAAAAGCAAATTGAGGAGTGTATTTC
Organism: Thermobia domestica; assembly: GCF_964235325.1. NCBI lineage: Eukaryota > Metazoa > Arthropoda > Insecta > Zygentoma > Lepismatidae > Thermobia > Thermobia domestica. The sequence goes on along the minus strand of NC_137459.1, from coordinate 112,518,415 downwards.
CAAAACATGCTAAATCCGTTTGATAGAATTCTTCAGAAATGAAAAAAAAAAAAAAAAAACTATATCGTTTTACATTGAAACACTATCGCAAGTGATATTTCAAACAAAAATTTCCACAGAAAATAATGTTTTTTGACTTTAAAAAACACAAAGTTTAACGTAAGAGATTTCATAGTATAGTCTTCCATATTCAATTCAAAACCGGACATTTTTGGATTTAACATGCTTTGGAAACACTCCTCAATTGTTGGAAATAAGTTCCTTTCAATTCAAAATTGTGGAATTTTCTAATCGCGCCATCCATTTGGGTTTCACATTGGAGAGGTGATTTATGTTAAATGAAAACGTAACGTTCCCAGTTTAGCAGACTGTTCCTTCGGACTCTCACTATATCAAGAATATAGTGTTGTTGGGAAACAGATTCAAGGTGTAGATTTCCTCAGACAACAAAGTGCATGCTACTAGGACCATTTTTGTGTGTCCATAGTTCACGGCCTACGATGTGTTCACAATGCATTTTTATGGCTCATGCGTAAGCTTGGAATACGCCGACCATTTATTTAAATGTGGATGGCTAATCGCAATGCGCTGTAAACGACAAAGCAATAAAAACGCATACAACTCGTCGATTTGACGGTATTTGATGCGTCTCGGAACAATAGGAATCAGTAAAAGATGTCTATAGGCAGATAAAAAGGAATAATGTGTTGCCAAACAAGGGGACTTTTTGCAAGAAACAGCTGCTTGTAAGATGATTTGTTCAGATTGGAACTCTGCTATTATAAAATATATGTGTTCATAACAGAAGAAAATTTACAAATAAATAAATAAATAAATAAATAAATAAATAAATAAATAAATTCCGAAAAAAATAGCTAATTACAGAAAAATCTATGTGACAGAATAAGGTTATTTCTCGGGATTCGCATGAATGAGAATAAAGGTGTGGCAGTAAGGCCTGGAAACCCTGACTGACTCACAGTATGATTTATAACTCTGGCGAAAGTAATATTTGTAGCAAGCCTCCTAGGTCGCGTTCGCTGCGGGGAGATAACGCATCGGAAACGCATCCTCGTGTAGCCATACACTTACGCTCCATATGAACAGCTGCAGAAGTTGTTTTTTTTTTTTTTTTTTTAATTTAGCGTAGGATGTGTGCTCTGAAACTTATCTGACGAATATGGGGAATATGTCCATTTATGTATTTATTTATTTATCCGCATAAAATTGTAACTAACTGAAATAGGAGCATAACTAGTTAATAGACTACTTTTTCAAACTTATGCTATCTGCAGATGTAAACATTGTTGGACAATTGAACGTAGTATTAAAATACGTGCGTTTAAAGTGAAAATTAAGAAAGGGACACATGGCTCCAATAATAGGGCAAGACGCACATATAGGAGAAATATGCATACATTTATTTTTCTTTGTCTTTTCTGTTATGTTATGGAACAAAAACATTATGGAAATAAATGCTCTATTTTATAAGTAATTTTCTACAGAAAACAAAGATAAGTTAACATGCAATACACATTAAACTCAATATGCAACAGGCATAACATAATCAGATGTAAAATGTTCAATGTAATGCATGCCAATCAATACATGAGTATCACAATCTCTCTACAATTGTTCTGTAGGGAATACATAAAGTCCTGCAGGAAGCTGAAATCCAATAAAGTTGCAACTGTTATACGAGTACTTATAACAAGTAGAAATGCTGAAGCCACACTACTAACAGCACTTCCGCTAGTGATTACATGATTTAAAATGGTGTCCATACAGAAGAAGGCTCCGTGTGTGTTGTGATTTACGGGTTAAAATCTCGAGTTTCGATGGAAAGAATGTTTCAAACAACGTATGTAAATGCACCTCCAGCAGACACGGATGTCAAAAGATGGTATGAAAAGTAAATGTTACGAAAAGTGCCTTAGATTTGCCAAGCAGTGGAAACCCAAGAACTAGTGACAATGTGAATCAGATAGTGCAGGAGTGCGTGGAATTGGATCCAATGAAATCATTCAAACGGAGTTGCGAGGAACGGGGTGGCGAGTTCAGCATTACAAAAGTCTACGCTACAAGGTGAAGTGCCGGCCCTTACAAGTTAAACTTTGTACATAATGTGGTAAACGAAAACTGATATGATAATGAAATTTTTTGAATCAATGCTTACCCCTGTAAAAGATGATGGCAACCTTCTGACTCGGACTCGGACGCTTTTCTTGGTAACTTTCAAACATTTATCGGTCATGCTAGTTCATACATATCTACATAGAGACATGAATTACAGGTAGCATTGTAATTATTTGGACAAAAGTGTGTTTGGTTGGCCCATCTTTTCCTGCGAAAGTTTCCCACTTGCCTTTCTAGCAACCTGGATTGTAAAATCTGACTTTACTTACTCGTTGGTTTTGTTTCCTTGGAAGAAACTGGAGGTATACTCATGTTCTTAGCTGCGACAACGCCAGAGGGATGGAGGTGGAAAAGTACCCTCAGTAACTACTCTTGTTCCCAGACATGTTGCATCTTGGATCAAATATTATAAAACTATCCTTTCCGGTATAAAAAAAAAAAACTGCCCTCTTAAAAATGTATATGCTCCCTTTCTCTCATCAAGAAATTGAAAGTGGCGTCGTCAGTGATTCTTAACCATATTGTGCTTCTGTGAGATATACGTTTGATATCTTTATGGACATGGAAACAGACATTATGTCTTCGAGTATTGTTGTATTTTTTTTTTTAAAAAAAAAGTTATTTGAACTAATGTGTGGACAATTTGCGTGCATGTGCATCTCACCATCACATCAATTTGCGCATTTCACCCCAACATGTAAGTTTCGCTACTACTGGCAACAATTAATGACTAACTTTCCCTGCGACCCATCAATGGTATAATAGGGAACATTACTTATTAGTGTCTTCAATCCAATACCGAGGGAAGTAGTATGCTGGAGTGATGTGCAGACATCCAACCTCGATCGTCGTCTACCTCGTTCGGTGGTTATTGCAGATGTGATATCCTGGACACGGATGGTCCATTTGATGATATCCCACATGTGCTCAATAAGTTTCATGTTCAGAGACCTAGAGACCAAATCATGTATTAGAATTGTCCAGATTTTTCCACAAAAATGCACTATAGCGGATCGATGATAGCGCGTATTATCATCCTCGAAAGTCACATCAATAGCAAAGTACAATACATCAATAATGGATTATCACCAAGTAGCTCAACTTAGCGATGGTTGGTCAATGTTTGGCTCAAGCGGACCACAGAGCCCAAACCCTTCAATGTAGACATTCCCCAAACAATTATCGAGCCACCAGCGGTTTGGAGAGTACGTTGTTGATAAGTTCGATCCATGGCATCATTGGTCAGCGCCACATCCAAACGCTACCATCCGTGTGTACCAATTGGAAACGCGACTTATCTAACCATGCTACGTAGAGTTCCTAGAAATCTAAGTCCCAAGCCATGTCCTACCGATGAAAAGTGAGTCACCGCTACCGATAGGCAACGGCTAGTAGTGGCACTCATGTCGGTCTGTAGCTACGATATCCCATGGAGACCAGATTGCGGAGACCATGGAGAACCCTTCTTGAAATCACGGTATATCTGAAAACTCTATTGAAAATATATCTGAGAATTACACCCTGTAGGGAATACCCTCTACACCTATTGACAATTGATGAAATATGCACTTTTGGATTGTGTATGCGTGGCTTCCTTTACCCTGATAAGAATCACCATCCACAGTTTCTGGAATTCGAAATAAGGCCTATTGATATTTCCTTTTTTCGCGATTTTGGACAGCCCTAGCTCTGAAACTATCCACTTTTCGCCATAGGTCCATATGAACGTTTTCTCTTACTTTGACGTGAGGAATCACCTCTTACGGTTTGTTTTAATAGTTCATTAACATAGTGAAATGAAGTGAGGACGGAAAGCAATGATACTTTCTCTAATTGAATAATTTAATTCAAAAAGGGTTTTAGTCAAACAAACTTAGTTGCGAAAAATAATAAGAAAATCATGCAGTTTTGAAACTACAAAAATATCAAAATGAACATTTTTCTTTTTCATGTAGGTAGCAATTACATTAATCGAATGCTGTATAGGAAAACAGTTTTTATGCTCATTCCCAGGGTTAAAAAAAAGGAAAGTTTCCGCTGAGGACTGAAACCTTTCTTGCATGCAAATTAACGTTATAGACGAAACCTTGCATGCATGCAATTTTATTTAGTTACTATTTTTGATCCTTTTTTCTAACGCAAACCTATGTTAGGAGGTATTTTGCCAAGTTCCAGATCTTGGAGGTCTACCAACCGAATGGGACGAAATCAATAGCTATTGCCACTAACAAATACAATACATATAATTACCCGTGCAGAAAGGGCTTCAGTCACTGACTCAAGCTTATGTTGCCTTGAATAATCGAAATTGGCACCTCCTTATGAAATGTTAGTCCAATGGAACTGAAACTTTTTATGCATAGAAACGTAGGTGTACCCAACAGGAACAGAAAAGTTGATGTTAGCTCAATTTCGCCATTTGGGTGACTGAACCCCTTTTTGCATGAAATAATTCAATTCATTTATCAAAGTTTAATTCCAAAGAAACTCTACATTTGTTTTACGTAGCGCACGGTTATTCAATATGCATATATATATATATATATATATATATATATATATATATATATATATATATATATATATATATATATATATATTTAAATTGTTATTCAATAAAAGTAAAATGCAAGTAAACGAATTGTTAGTATACTGGTCAGTTACATTTCATAAGATGAATACGTAACTGTGTCACTTCCACATTCTGAATCAAAACTAGACAAGAAAAATAAGTCAGTGAAAGTATTAAAATAAGACTTGCTATTTTGTAATCTTCTCTTTTTTTCTTGTTAAAGTTTCACATGCGAAAACTTTTGGTAATGAAAAAAGAAAAAGAAAAGAAAGGCAAATCTGTATAAGAAAAGTTTAAGGTATGCAACGTATTAAGAAACTGTAATGAGATTTGCAGGACATGTGGAAGGAGGCATTCATGTATATAGAATTTTTGTTAGCACTAAATTCAAGAGTTCTTTACTTGTATGCAGTACACGGTGTGGTAATATTATTTTTTTTTCAAAATCGTGTAAATGAGATTTGCACTTTGTGAATACATGTATATTCTCTTATTTTAATTCAATATACATAATTCTATGAATCTATCAATGCCAGTTAATTAGTGCTGGTTATCTAAAGAGATTGAAAGTATGGAGAACGCCTGAAGAAGGCTCATTTAAATTAATGAGATGCGAATCAGATCTTTTGAAAGATAATTTGTAAACTGTAGTGCATTTTGCACATCTACTAGAGATTTGAACTGGCGTCCTCAAACGCGATTGTCCAAGGAATAGAACAGGTGATAATCGGATAAGGTAATGCCCGGGGAGCATCGCAGGTGGAATAGTGTTTCACATGCAAGACGCTGGATAGTGTTCCGGGTCATCCTAGCCATGTTGGGCTCAGCGTTGTTCTGTAACAGGAGGACTCCGTTGCGATTCAGAAGTGCTGGCTCCAGAGTTTTGAGTATTTCTAGAACACGACTCAACTGCTGACAGAACACTGTTGCATTGATGCTCTGACCAGCTGGTAGCATTTACGATGCACGATGCACGATGCCGCGAATAGTCCACCAAACACACAGGAGGAACTTATTCTGGTGCAGCGCTGATTTCAGCTGTTTTATAACCGGTTCATGGGATGCTAACCAATGATCCCGGAGCCGTGGAGCTTCATGCAGTACCCACTTCTCATCACATGTCGACACACTCTCCAAAAGTGGCTCCTTTCTCACACGAGACGGCAAAGAAACACCGTTACCCTCTGGCCCGGAGTCAAATCATGTGGGAGAATTCGACCCAACTTATAGTGCTTCCCAACTTGCAACAATGGTTTCTGCACTCTCACTGAATTGCAGTCCCAGTTCTTCGCATATCTGGCCACTGTTTGCCTCAATTACTGCCTGAAAATCTTCATGTTGTACATGTGTTGGTCTTCTGGCACATGGTGCGTCTTCGAGTGTTTCGTCACAGTCCTTAAACTTTTTAAACCACTGCTCCATTGTCCGCATAGTCACAACACCCTCACCAAAGGCCTTGCATATTTTCCGCCCCGCTGTAGTGGCGTTTGACCCCACTTTGAACTCGTACTGCATGCACGCCCCTATGACGCTCTGTGGTGGTTCCATGTTCGATCTATCCTTACGAAAGTTCATGGTGTAACTGAACTGCCATAACCAGGTATGTTGGATATACCCACACCAACCACTGACCTTCGCTTTATCTCCATTCGCATTCAACTCACGGTATGAGTTTCAATGTAACACAGACCTCCACAAGAAAAGCAACATAACTTTCTTGGTTGTGTTTATAATAATGGTTTGGAAGTTTTAAGAAGACATCAATATCAATTGTCTGTGGTGCTGTTTCTGATTGGGGAACAGGTCACGAAAGGCAAAATATAATTTGTTATTGGCAAAACTAAAGTAATATTTGTACACAATAGTAGTATATACGTTATCATCTCCACAGCCTTCCCCGTTTCCTCCCACATTATCATTTCATGTATTATTTCTAGTGTTGCCACGAGACGAGACATTTCTCGTGTCTCGTCTCGTCTCGTCTCGTAAACGAGACGAGACACGAGACGGGACAGAACCCTTTTAGACGAGACACGAGACGAGACAGACTACTTGTCCCGTCTCGAAAACGAGACGAGACACGAGACGAGACGGGACGTCTCCTGAAATGTCTCGTCTCGTCTCGTGTCTCGAAAATGAAAACGGTGGCGAGAATGGCCAAGATTGAAATTGCCAGTGGCCATATAGATTGCAAAAGGAAAATCCCCTTTGTGAGAAAACATGTTGAATAGCCTTCATAGAAAGGTGTCCTCTGTCTATTGAATGAAACAATCGTGATACATGAGCTTTCAGGAATATCATCCTTAATGTCTTGTCTCCAATTCCCCTTGCTGTAAACTGAGGAATTCTCTTTTTTTTTTCATTTCTGGCTGGAATGATGACAAACAAAATCAAAGACAGGGAAGATTTTTACAAGGTCAAGAAACCGAACTACCACCACCATCTATTCAATTTGAAAACTGGGTAAGGTCTACACTCATTACAGGCTGTAGTTGAAAGTTCTGGCTGAGATGGCGGAAGAGAACAAAATAGACTACACTTGTCTTTATTCTCTGGTGGCGGTATTCTTTTTGCTATATGAACCGAAAACGGCAATTGAAATATGTCATCTTGCAACTAAAATGTTGTCTTCTCTCTCTCTCTCTCTCTCCCCCCCTCTCTCTCTCTCTCTCACACACACATACACATAAAAACACACTTTTACCATTTTACCAATCGCTCGCTTATTATACAGCAGTCATGTTGTAAAATTCACCATCTCCGTTTAGAAGGCGGGCGAAGGACAAAGAAAGCAAAAGTATTATCGACGAACCCTTCAAATTGTTTGCTTTCAGCAAATTTATGATACTAACAATAACACTTTAGGTGAAGAGGTTTTACAGGGGACCTTAGTTTTGTTACGCGGAAATGTTTGATCTGACCAGAGTGTGAAATTACCCTCTGCTTCCATGTTGAGAGGAGGGAAATACTACCCTTTCCTAGTGAATAATATACATTAGGACCTGAATTATCTTCAGAAATGGTTTCTTAGAGAGTGTAAAGAACATTTGGTATAATATTCATGGAACTCCGTTGAAAGCAGAAAATATCATGAGAATGGTCAAAATTCGAACATTGAAGAACATAATTAACAGAAAAGAAATAGGATACCCAAACCATATTTTTAAACCTGCTATAAAATGTATATCCTATATTTTTACTAATTTCTTACTCCCGTGAAAGTATCCTGGGGAGGATATTCTCTCCAATTTTTTCAGACTGAAATCCTTTTGTCCCGTACGATTTCGCCCCCTGACACAATTCGAAAAAACAAATGCTGTTAAAATCCATACACATGACCCTTCCGGGACTCAACCCGCGGCCTTCAAGCCGATGGTCTATCGCCGCAGACCGCTTGGCTTGGTATGAAGATATACGTTGTATGATTGCGAATAGATCACGACAATATAAGAAACTTTAATCAAAATGGCCACCCAAAAATCAACTTTTTTTTAGACCACTAGCTAATCTGGGTGTACTGTCATGAGTTTGTTACACAAACGAGGCAACCACCACATAATAGCACACACACCGCGGTTATGGGAACATATTTGAACCATTGAGGTGAAGACTGGCCCCAAGCATTCTTTCGTCCGATGTGTCGTTCAGCTCCCATTACTATAGCACTTCAAGTAGAGTTTACTGTGTAGTAATATATAAAATTTCAATCAAATACTTTCCATTACTCAATAAAATTATTTGGGTCCGAGTTTTTTTTTAAAAAATAATTGCAACAAATCTAAAGATGCTAAAATGAAAAGTAGTTTTTGGATTGGTATGGGTTAACACTGTGAAACCTAAACGCTGGAATATATGAAATCAAAATGTACACACATATCTATCTCTCTATTTATCTATATATATCTTTCCATCTCTCTCTCTCTCTCTCTCTCTCTCTCTCTCTCTCTCTCTCTCTCTCTCTCTATATATATATATATATATATATATATATATATATATATATATATATATATATATATATATATATATACAGACACTATAAAGCAAGTGGGCTGATAGTATATGATAGTGTCGGGGATGGTGACACCTTTACATCGAACTTTGCTTGTCGTGTAAACATTATTTGACATTAGTGTTTTCATTCTTCGATGTACCTATGAGCAATTTACTGTATATTCGCGTATTGAAACTGGTGAAACTCATTTCAATGTTTCAGAATGAAAAAAAAAAAAAGAAGAAGAAGACAGGGTCGAGAAGCCTTAGACAACTAACAGCAGAGATATATTATCTTGTAAACTATTTGTCCTTGCCTTGTGAGCTTATTTGAATTTATTTTTAAAACCTTTAGGCAACTTTGGCCGAATGGATGATGATGGGAAAATTAGTGGAATGAAGAAAGTGGTAGGATACTAGAAAACTTCGAGAAAACACACACATTCGAAAAATGAAATGAAATGAAATGAAATCTTTGAGTTTTACGTCCCACGATTATGCCGGTTAGGCTAAAGGAGAGAGTGATGATGAATAATGAATGAAATGGTGGAATGAAGAAAGTGGGAGGAAACGGAAGAACCCCGAGAAAACCTACGCACACGGTGTGTGTCCACCACAAAGTTCACTTGGCAGGGGCTGGGATCGAACCCGAGACCCCAAGCACCAGAGGTGAACGCTCTACCACAGAGCCACCGCGGTCCCCACACACATTCGATGTTTCTCCACCACAAAGCTCACATGGCACTAACCGAGATCGAACCGACTACCACATACACCAGAGGTGAAGGCTTCACGGTGTAGCTACCGTGACATTTCTTGTCTTGTGTGTTCTGGGTAATAGGGGAAACTGTTGTACCTTGAGCATAGTGTACCTTGGAACACTCGCATGTTTCTGAGTTGCTATACTATCTTGTGGTGATTCAATGAACTATATGATGCTTTGACATTGTCAGACAGTCCCAACATGGCATTCGTTGTGCTCAGAAGCATATGTGATTTATGAATGTGAAATTGTTTTTTTCAGGGATAAAACGAACTATTTAGAAATTGAAATATTGTTTTTTAGTGCCATTACTGTTTGTTGTTTGTTTAATCTGTAATAATCTATTAGTTCAGGGGGATTAGGTGAGCATTTTTGTGACTTGTTTTTCTACGCTGAATGTAGCGTTATCATTATTGCGGCATTTTAGTAATTGTCTACAGCCTCTTGTACCATGTAACAGAAACACATCTTGTACCTTGGAACATGTTCCAAGGTACATGAACTCGTTGTCAAGTGTATTTTTGAACATTCTTTTATTATCGTTGCAGGAATCGAAATGCCAAGAGGCAAGATAGGAAAGAAAAGGCTTGCCATTAACCCAAATTCAATCAAGAACACAATTAAAGCAGTCATTTTAGAGCCTGGAAGCGTATTTCCATTCGTGAAGTTTGCAAAGTTTACCAAGTGTCTTTAGCTATTTTATCCCGACATCTGAAATATTTTAGACAGTCAGAGGAAGAAACATTTGAGTATAGTGTGAAATGTGAGGACGGAGGGAAGAGATTAACTACATACATAACAAATGTGGCCGATGGCCACATAGATAACCATGAAACGCACTTATCTCTCAAGGCTGTTGAGATGACTGCTGAAGCTAAGGTTGTCATGCTGACTCCCCATTCGCATACTTCAGGACTACAACCACCGGATGTGGCTGTTTACGGTCCTTTTAAATGTTTTTATAACCAAACTGTGGAAGAATGTTTACATAATAATCTGGGGAAACATTTTGATATTTATGCTGTGTGTTGGGAATTATTTATTCGCGCGTTCCTTTAGCATATCAAATATCACCAGTGGTTTTCGTTGTTCAGGGATTTATCCTATAGGTACGATCATTTTCTTGGAGTTAGACTTTTTACCAGCTTCACTAAGAGACCATCGGCCGGATTGTCATCTAAATGATATATGTGAAAAGGACAACACTCTGTTGCATGAACGAAACGCAACAATTGTGCAACTCTTGCAAGTTTTGCTTTCTACATCAGTCTTTAAAGAGGAAGTACATTGAAACCAGAAAGCACAAACTCCGTAAAGTACAAAATGTCGAAGAAAGACTCTCACAGGTAGAAGTAGAGTAGTAAGAAACACACTTGCAAAGCAAGAATTGAAAGATAAGAAAGAGCACAGAGCCACACAGAAAGGAAATAAGAAGCAAGAACAGCAAAGAAAAGGAAAGAACAAATCCAATAGAAAAAATAGTTTCGAGACATCTGATGAAGAATCTGAGAACATAAGCCTGTATGAAAATTATGATAGTGATGTTATGCTTGCAGAGCTGATGAACACAGAAGTTGAATTAGACGAAAGCATTGAAGTCATAATGTCAATCTGGACGACTATGTGTTGGTGCAGTTTAAGAAAAAACGAAGCATTGAATTTTATGCAGGAAAGATTTGTTCAGTTGAATCTAATTACAACGAATTTAAAATCAAGTTATTTAATCATATTTCATTTACTGCAAATAAATTTTATGAAGAGTTTGCAGGACAGTCTGAAGTGAATGCATCTGATAGAGTGGAACTGCTACCACCCGTTCGGCCAATAGGCTCCAGTAGAATGTCTGAACAATTCTGGTTTCAAGTGGATTTGGTTCGTATAATTGAGCAACATTGAGGTGCATAAGTACGCAGGCCGAGACCGTTTCCACGAATAAGTCAATATTTCCTAATTTAGTAATTCCTTATGTTATCTTATGATAGGCCTGTCTACTTTACGTGCAAAGAATTAGAAAATAGTATGCTCAACATATGATCAATTTTGTAACTGTTTTAGAGCCTTTATTCTTTGTTTTTTTTCTTAAGGATTTTAAGAATAGACTAACAAATAGAATATTGTTATAGTGTCCTTTTCATACTTTAGTTATTGCTAAGTTTACGAATTTTTCAATAAATAAATAAGGTTAACCTTCCGATTAATATTAGGTTCAATATGAAGGTAAAAGCCTGATTAGAGTAAGTATTAAAATTTCCATTCTTTTCTTTCATACGCTTCTGTATATCAAAAACAACAAATCTGGATATACAAAATAAATCTTAGAATAATTATTTGTGACTTTATTTCTGTGAATTACCACATTAGAAATATATGTTTCAAGGTACATGAGGCTGTGTTCCAAGGTACATGAGCATTTGTACCATGGAACACTTTCTTGGGAATTTTTGAAAGCTTAAAAACATAACGAAGAACGGAAATAAAAACTTAAATAATGACACAATTTCATTCAGAAAACATCCAAGTTTAAATGCGCTGCAATAGAATTGCAGAAATAACTGCTGGTAAGATTATATCTTGGAAAACGCAAAAAGTGTTCCATGGTACAACAGTTTCCCCTACTTGTAACTTACTTGTATCTTGATTAGCATGGTGCAGCCTGCTACATTTTACTTTCGTTCCCATGGTATGCTGCTATATTTTTTACGAGACAAGACGAGACAAAACGAGACAAACGAGACGAGACGAGACGGGACATACCCTTTCGAGACGAGACACGAGACGGGACATACCCTTTCGAGACGAGACACGAGACGGGACGAACACTTTTTTTCGAGACGAGACACGAGACGGGACATGCTTTGCACGAGACGAGACGAGACAGCCTGAAGTCTCGTCTCGTCTCGTCTCGTGGCAACACTAATTATTTCATAATCATCAGTCTTCTTTAGCCTAATGGTATAATAATGGAACGTTAAATATATCATTTTATTTTTAAATGTGATCAGTCAATACTGAGCTTCTATTTTTCCTGTAATTTCTGTTAATCATAGCAATCATTTTTCCACGATGTCGCCATGGATCCGACCTTGAGCGGCCGAGGGTACCTGCTTCTCAGAATATCCATATTTTTGTTTAGATCTTTTCCTGGATATATCACAAGGATACACTCAACAATATTTTAATCCTCGTCCCGTAATATATACAGTAATCGACTCCCCTGCTGTAATAGTGTTCAAAGTATTTAAGCTTGTTATTTTCTCAAGTAATATTGCAACGAGCGAAGAACTGAAAATTTCATTTTCATTAGATACTTAATTCTCACTAGATTACTTCATTAGATATCTCATCTGCTGGAGAAATGTTTAAGTCCTTCTGAATACAGTTGAAGTTCTAGGAAACGTAGTTTTGTTCATTAAACAGTTTGGAAGTTTTATATCGTATTTTGTAAATTCAACAGTTCAATATAATTGCTATTATTCATTGACTCGGATAGATCTTGATGTCTTGTAACATGTAAGTTCCAATTTCTGATTTGTTAAATAAAACCTCCGACACTAATCAGATATCGATTTTCTTTTGTTTTTACATTTTAATTACGTTTAGCTACTGTATGTCATATTGATGTTTCTAATTAACTTCGAATCTAACGCAATAGTTGAATGCAAACAGCTGGTCTTGGGACTGTACATGATTCCCACTATAAACAAGAAACACACACAGACACACACACGCACACCGTATATATGTGTGTGTGTCTTGGAATTCTTCCGTATCCTGCCAAATACTTAAGCAAAGATCAGTCTTGCTGATACTTATGGAACGCTCTTTTGCTACATGAAGTCCCGGTGTCCCACTTGCGACAGTCCTATTGGCGAAGGGAACTGTTAACTGTCCTATGAGCTACCGATTCGATCTGTTAACTGCCCATGAGTCACCGATTCGTTCATACTGAGATAATAGAAGAAGATAAGGTTCTCTCTTCTTTAACTTGTTTCATATTAATGTGATTTAGAACCTAACAAAATGTACTATGAAAAAATTCGCTCTACCTGAATTTAATAAGTGAGAACGCTCTCATTACATTAACAATATTTTATACGTTTTTCCTAATATTATATTTTTGAATTACTTTCTGTGAATACATTGACTATATCAAGGGGAAAACTAACTAAATATTTAGAGTAGCTCCGCCTTTGTCTATGATTCTAATATAATTAAAAATTTCATGTTAAAATGATACGGAACATAAGTTTAGATTGATTATGTTTATGGCATAAGAAAGAAATCAGAAAGAGGTAGGGGCGCCCGAAGAAAATTTTCTAGGGAGGGACATCTTCATGGTTGCTGTCTGGTATATCTGGTATTTAATATACGTGGTTTACTATATTACGTATACATTTTTTGAGCCAGGGGCGATCCCTGCCTTCCTATCGGACGCCCATGTTAATAGGGTGTTCACCACTTGAGAATATCAAATAAATCTGAAACACGGTGTATTCGAAGAAATTATTACACAAGTTACAAATTTCTAGCAGGACTTAACAGTTCGTCTAGTTAGACGTATAAGGAATTGTTTCAGATTGCTATACGACAAGCTTTTATGTATAAGTCAAAACAAGGGAGGAAGGTAGTTTAAAGAGTTTCTTTACCTTTTGAATTGTTTAGAGTGAACTGCATTGTAATTGGTGGGATTGGTTGAGAATAGCCAAGGGATCTCAAATGCTGTCTTTTATCATTGACATTTTTTTTTTTAATTTTATTCACAGTGTCTTAGGAAGTCTAAAAAGTAGATAGTTGGGGAAATTGTTACATGTTTAAGTTTTTCAAAATAAAATATATTACTTTGCTTAGTGAGTAATTAGATTTGAATCAAATTAAGTACAGATAACAGAGGTTTTGAAGAAAGGGGATATTACAACTGGAGTTTCAATAATTACATAGGAATATACTTTTCATGGAAATATCTCTGTTGTCTCGTTAAGTTACTTGATATGTTTTATGTCAAACCTAACTCAAAATTAAAATAAGTTTTATTTGCACTCACAGTAGAGGAAAAAATATATTTGAGGAACAGTATCACTGGCACATACATATTTCATACCAAGGTTGTTCGGACGCTAATAACGCCAGAGGCAAACATATTTTACGAGATGGAAATATACCATCTTCCACAATCTCAATGTAAATGAATCTGTCGTTCGTAGGACAGATAACAGTTCCTGTCGCTAATAGGACTGTCGCTTCTGGGACTAATTCGAAGTTCCGGGTTCGATTCCGCCGATAGTGTTAAATTTCAACCCTTTGATACACTTTAGGCTGGTTTTAGAGATTTCTCGTCGCTAAGCTGTTAATGTTTTTTTTTTTCATGGGAGATACGAGTTCAATTACCAACGGGAGCGCGTGTTAGAATTTCACGTTAAACTGCAGGCCCATTCTCGCATAGCCTAGTACAAATTAAAGTTGCTTTTGATTCTGAAAAATGGAGTTGAGTTGATTTTGAGTTTAACGTCACTTACAATAGCGAGGCTATATGAGATGGGACCTACTGACTAATGTGGAATCCGAACCACATGAGCTCCCGCCGGGAACCAAACTCTGAAAAATGGAGATACAAAAGTTGTTCATACCTATTTCCATGTAAAGTATTCAGGTGCATCTTGCATGGAAACTTCATTATCCTTATAATAGTAAATAATAATAATAATAATAATAATAATAATAATAATAATAATAATAATAATAATAATAATAATAATAATAATAATAATAATTTGGAATAACCGCTACCACAAATAGGAGCGAAATGTAGAAATTTTGTAATTTGCTTTCTTACTCTATTATTGCTCACTTATTGACTGAGAAATGTACGTTGTTGACTAAATTTTATGTTGCTTTTCTTGTTACCACATTTTGTAATTTTATAAATTATGACGGAGTTCTGAACATTTTGATGGCAACTGTGAGCATTTTGACGGCAAGTATGAACATTTTGACGTCAATTAGGAGCACTGACGGCAACTATGAACACTTTTGCTACAACAGTGAACATTCTGACGGCAGTGGCGATCACTGATGGCGACTGTGAACAGACTGACGGCAATTGTGAGCGCAGACGCCAACTATGCACCTTTTGACGGCAATTGTGAACATTGTGACAGTAAGTATGAAAATTTGGACAGCAATTGTGAACATTTTGACCCCAATTTTGAGCAATGATGACAACTATGAACATTGTGATGGAACTGTTAACCTAGGGTCGGAAATTATGATCCTTATGTCGGCAACTATGTACCTAATGTCGACAATTATGATTATTGTGTCGGCAACTGTGAACCTAATGTCTGCAACTGTGAACAATCTGACGGCAGTTGTGAGGAGTGACGGCAACTGTGAACCCAATGTCGACAAGTATGAACCTTATGTCGGCAACTGTGAACCACATGTCGGGAAATATGACCATTTTAAGGGCAATTGTGAGCAACGACGAATGTGAACGTTGCGACGGCAACTGTGAACATTCTTACTTCGATTGTGAACAATCACGATTACTATGAGCATTGTAAGGGGTGTGTGACGATTTTGAGGGCAACTGTGAGCATTTTGACGGCAATTGTGAGCAATGACGGAAACTATGAACACCTTGTGGCGGCAACTATGAGCCTAATGTCAGGAACTATGAACCTCATGACGGCAACTATGAACCATATGTCAGCAACTATGACAGCAATTGTGAACACTAACGGAAACGACGAAACTTTTAACGGCAAGTGTGAATTCTTTTACGCTAACTGTGAAACTTCTGACAGCAGGTGTGAAAGTTATGCTTGTGAATGTGAACCCTCTGAAGCCAATGTGAACTTATTGATGGCAAGTACGATGATTAATTGCCATTGTGAATACGTTGACAACAACTGTGAATATATTGACAGTACCTATGAACATGTTGACGGTAACTGTGAAGGTATTGACATCACCTATGAACGTGTTGACAACTAAATATTACCGGCAAGTGTGAACATTTTGACTGCTACTGTAAGCATTTTGACGGCAACTGTGAGCATTTTGACGGCAAGTATGAACAGTTTGACCGAAATTTTGGTCAATGATGGCAACTATGAACATATTGTGGCGACAAATATGAACCTAATGTCGGCAACTGTGAACACATCTTACACTTCATTTGCACTTTTTATCTGATAAAAATAAGCTAGTTCTATATATATTTTTTTCACTGAAAACATATGTTGAAGTATTTTACAATTACTTATCGTCCATTTAGGATGCAGAATAATACCCGTTCAATACTACAAAGACGTACTGGCTTGTAGTATTGAACCTTCAAGCTTGGACCGCTCGCAACAAAATAATTCTGGGTGTACGCCTGTTCTGGGGTTACTTACAAAACAAGAAATGAAATGAAATAGGATCTTTCAGTTTAATGTCCCACAATTATGCCCTTTAGGCTAAGGAAGACGGATGATTAGGGCAAGTAAATGATGATGGAAAAACTGGTGGAATGAAATGTAGGAGGAAACGAAAGAGACCCGAGTGAAAAAAAACAGACACAATGTTGCCCACCACAAAGTTACGGGACACCGATCGAAGAAGGGACCCCCACGCACCAGAGCTAAGTGCTTTAACACTGAGCCACCTTGTGTCGCTACGAGACAAAAATTACGACTATTTCGTCCCGAAATGTGTACTTGAAGAGTCATGTTTCGTCTCGTACTTCCTCGTGAAAATTATATCCCGCCTCATCTCATAAGCAACCATGTACGTTCCAAATACAG
This sequence comes from Thermobia domestica, assembly GCF_964235325.1. NCBI lineage: Eukaryota > Metazoa > Arthropoda > Insecta > Zygentoma > Lepismatidae > Thermobia > Thermobia domestica. The sequence goes on along the minus strand of NC_137459.1, from coordinate 112,501,164 downwards.
TATGTTGCATTTATATTATCTGCTGTAGAACAAAATCATATCAACCAGTTATATACAAGGTGTCCTAAAAATCCTTTAACAGCCGAGTTAGAGTTGGAAGTCAGATAGTCAGATATTGTAGGAACATTATGGCAAACAGGAGTATTGCCGTTATTGGTGTTCTCGGTGGGAACCATTTTGAAGTCAGATCAATTTCTTTAAAATTGAAAGTAGGGGAGCATATAAAACATAATTTTGGGCTAGAATTTTACAGGAAACACAACGGTGGAAACATTTTCCACATATCATTATTCTGGGCTGAAATATATAATGGTGTGAATGAATGCATGAAAACAAAACCGATATACCTCTTGAAAGTTATGGTATGTTGTTAATTAGATTTCTCGTACTTAAAACCTATCTCTATAACCATCTTGCTACCCTGTAGATTTGAGTTGAGTTGAGTTGATTTTAATTTAGCGTCCCTTACAGCAGCGAGGCTATATGAGACCTGGACATACTGATTAACGTGAAATCCAAACCACATGAGCTCCAGCCGGGAAACGAACCCGGGTCTCCCAAAGGCGTGTACGCTAACCGCTTAACCACGAGGAAACTCCCGGTAGATTTGACTCAATTCAATAAAGTAGATGATGTCGTTTTTAATGAAACCAAAATTGGAACATCAATTAGAGTGATTAATCCGTTCAAACGTTTAAACATAATATTATCAGATATCAACTCTATTTCGTATTGAAGTGCTATTTGACAGAAAATTATTTCATTTAATTCAGCTTACCGAATCAAAAAAAAAAAAAATGTGTTGTTATTCCAAAGAATAGCATAATCAAAGTGTTCAAGTTCCTTTCATAATTCTTATTTTCATGTTCGTGCTATTTTTTTTCAGACAGAATAAACTGTGTTATGTTCTTTTATTGAGCATTTCTTTTACAAAATAACTATGTATAGTATTCCTTATTATTATTATTATTATTATTATTATTATTATTATTATTATTATTATTATTATTATTATTATTATTATTATCATTATTATCATTATCATTATTTAATGTATTTACACTGCATGTAATGTATCTTCCTCACTGGGGTAACTTATTCGTAACAGTACTTTGACAGATTTTGACACTCAAAATGCTTATTGAAAAGTGATCGCATATAACAAAACATTATACACACATATTAGTATTTCCTAGTTCTGTATTTTAATTGAATGCCATCACACACTGTAGAAAGCAGGGATTAGTCCAAAATTTGACTACTTTTAGAAGTCCATATTTAAGCTACACGTAAAAACTGAAAACATAATAGTGTAATAGTTTGAAATGCATGCTTAGCAGAGATTTTTAAGTAATTATTTATTTCATATTTTAACCTAATGACATATCAAATGCTAAAAGGAAAATAATAATAATAATAATAATAATAATAATAATAATAATAATAATAATAATAATAATAATAATAATAATAATAATAATAATAATAATAATAATTTCAAATAGATTTGACCAGTACATATGCCTGCTTTATCTTCGCGTGTTTGGTCACTGAGGCCCGTTGCCGCAGCACGCGTTTAACACTTTTCCCCAAGAGTACAAACTTCAAGGTACAAGAAGTAAACATTAGGCCTTCACAATGCAAGTAATCTATTCCGTGAAGATGGATTTTTTTGTTTGTTTTACCATTCCCTGGGACAATATTTGTTAACCCGTTTGTACACATTTGCTAATAGGACCGTTGGCCTTAGATATTAAGTCTTAGGACTAAGATACATCTCTCAAAATGGATGAGTTTACATATTTTTATCGAGTTTACTTTCTACGACAAAGATTTTTCTTTTCTTTTTCGTAAAGAAAAAAAAGTTGTTGATAAGATTCATGTTACATGAAAGTGCCTACAAGCGCGGCTCAAGAAAAGCACATACTTAGTGCTGTTTAAATATTTCGTACAGAGAGAGACACTGAAAGAGAGAGAGAGAGAGAGAAAGAGAGAGAGAGAGAGAGAGAGAGAGAGAGAGAAGAAAACTCCAAATCGAAATTACTTTTGTTTGAAAACCTAACTTATTGCAAAGAAACTGTTTTACAACCAATCCTATGTTACGTCTCGTGAGGAATCGTTACTATAATATGATCAAGCGTTCATCATTTTGATTCAATTAAGTGCATTTATCTTCGGAAAAACTAAATAAACGATTGCATTAGCTTAGTTGAGTGATTGGGAGTTTTCTTTCCCTTTCAACACTCATGCGTATTATAACGATATTAAATTGGCGTTTCATGATTTTTTTTCACAAACATGTTATGGCACTTCAATGCAAATGCATTTTAGCAAGCTTACAATTAGTCTTACGAAACTATCCCTCTTCTCCCTCCCAACACATATTTGGTCTAAACTAGTAGTGGTGTGTTCTTGAAGATAAGGAATACATCCCTAAGGTAACTTTCGCACTAGGATAATGTGAGCCGCTTGCTGAACCGCAGCTGCAAGATCTGCATTATTTTAAATGCACGCATTGACACACGCGCTTCGGAGCAAGCGAGCCGCGGCTCTGAGCTGTTATGAAGATCATCCCGCCACCAGTAGCCGGATCGAGCAGGCTACTGGCAAGGAAGAAAATAGCAGGCAGTCTTATGAGGGCCCTTCAGACATGGGCGTGAATTAAGTTGGAATTTAGAAAAGTAAACATTAAATTGATATTGAGCTCCTTCGTGGCTAAGCGGTTAGCGTACGCGCCTTTGGCGTGGGAGACCCGGGTTCGATTCCCGGCGGGAGCTCATGTGGTTCGGATTCCAAGTTAATCAGTAGGTCCACGTCTCATATAGCCTCGCTGCTGAACGGGACGCTAAACTAAAACCAACTCAACTCATTAAATTGATATTGAAAATTTTCTCATTTTGGTATTATTCTAATGAAATGCACACTCTATACTCTTTTACAGTTCATCAAACAAGGATATAGACATCCTGGAGTAATCGAAAAAAAAATCCTTTTATCTTCTCTCAGTTTAGGAAACAGGTGTAAAATGAGCATCTTTCCAGTCTTGATCGATCTATATGATGAATCCGCATTGTTATATATCTTATTTTCATTTTTTTCTTGCAATATATCGCGAAGATTAAAGCTGCAGCTTCTTCTGGCTCTAGCATGACTGTCATTTTGGTATCACGATATTTTGAGCGGCGCAGAAGTGTTCAATGTCTCCATACTACAGGTTCACATACGCGGCTCAACGGATAACTATGTATTCAATTTTGAAGATATAGATTTAACAAAAATGGAATCAGTAGAATTACATCATAATTGTACTGCAAACACACTGTATATGATCAGCTCGGGAGAACAAGGGGGTATGTTACATTTTCTAACATTCGAGTAAGCTATGGAAAGAAGATTGACCATTCTCATGCAATTCAATGTAATGGCGCACACTAAACATGTTTCATGTGCCATCTACAGGTACATTTCATAAATAAAACTGTCTACGTAATCTTCTGTGATTCGATCACAACCCATTCCAGCAAATAACTTAATTTCGCCGGAATTAGTGATTACCATTATGCTTGCCCGAGTCACTCATATATGTGGGTCTTGGGCTTTCCAAACTAATGAATCTTGTTATTTTCTGTGTTAATTTTGTATGTGCTAAATGTAAAATATTATCGTATAATTAAGCTTTCGAGTATCTGACCCAGATAAACAACAAATCTAAGATTATCCACTAATTGTATTTGTTTCGTATACAATATATTCATGACTCCATTTATTTGATATACTTATTAAAGTATAACTTTATCAAACAAAAGTATAAACTTTATCAAAGTATAACTTTATCCAATCTGACTGTCTATCTCTCTTCTTTTCTTTCTTTTTGACACAACTTCAGTATGCAACTAAGTTTGTAACATTAACTTCCTAACTTTAACTACTTGTGTATGTTTATTAAATTATGTATATTCCATCTTGTAATTTCATTATGCTGTTTGGTAACGTTATTTACCAAAACTATCTAATGATAGGATTTTGCTAATGAAATAAGCACTAATTATAATCATGTTGATATATATATATATATATATATATATATATATATATATATATATATATATATATATATATATATTCAGCCAATGATAAGGGTATTTTTTGTATAATAATACACAGAATACAAAGTAAATATCTGGATTAGAAACGACATTATTACCTACAATTAAACCCATATTTGTAAAGTTGAATATGTAACACTGAACAACAAGAATCATTATTATGCAGCTGAGTGTATTATGTGATTTTATGTTCTTCGGATTTTTTTTTTTTTTTTTTTTTTTTTTAAGGGGGTAAAGAGAAATGCATATATAAAATGATCGGAAATTTACAAGCAGAGAGAGGAAGGCTCTTGCGTGGGTTCGTCAACTCTCTGCAACTTAACAAAAACTGCCAGCTCCAACAGGGATCTTTTACTGATGAAATATCTTGTCCAGGACTAATCAAGTTCGAGTTTATAGTCTACACGGGGGTTGTAGTTAATTATTACAATAAATTATAGTTTCCTGGTTCAAGGCCAATCAGCCCACACGAAATGGAATTAATTTCTGTTCGTCCGTGCCAAAAGCGACGCGTACTAGAAAAACGCGGACGTGAGTGCGTTTCTTAGAGACAAGAACACCTTGACAAGTATCCATGAATCGTAGGCTTGAGAAAAAGCGGAAGTCTGGGATAATAAGGATTCACGATTATAACAACAACTCAAATCGCTACGTTTTTTTCTTTCTTTTCTTCCCTTTTTACTCTCCAGCCTCACTCAAATGATTTGCAATTTTAGTAGCTGTTTAAAATTGTTTTGCTACCTCAATAGTGTGTCATCATTTTGCTCAATATTACTCATTTTAACTTTGAGCAACCCATGCTGTTGTAAGTCATACCATTTGCACTTCATTACAATTCAAGTAGTCTAGATATAAAGCTCAGGAACAAGGTACGCTTTGGATTTCTTACTTCTAAATTAGCAAACCGTCAGAACCTGAAAATAATACGTGTTTCCCACAACTAACACATATACCAATTAGATGAGACAGCATCTTTTACAATCCTATAGACTTTAAATAGAAGTGAACTCGCTAGTGTCCCAATAGATGAATTACATAGGTAACCAGGTGAGGCAGGTTTAACTTGTGATACGAGATAAACGAATTATTAGACATTTAAACTGTGTTTGCTTTGTGTGTATGAGAAGTCTTATATAACGGATATGTCTTCTCGTCCATCATTATGTCAACATATATTAGAGCAAAAACTGTAAGAGATAGCAATATACGTTTCTTGATATGGATTCAACGTCCGAAGAGTAGATCACATATTCTCCATTGTTCCTCTCTTTTAACTGTAAGTTACATAAATCTACCAGTGGTTTCAACATTGGTCACTACAGGACAATAATAATAATAATAATAATAATAATAATTTATAGCAAAAACTGTTATATATTCAGCGCTTCAAGACTAGGTTTCAACACCACCCTTATTTTGATACTAAACTAGAAAGTGATAGAAATCTAATATCACATATGGTTTCAATGCTGATTCCCATATGGGGCGTTTAGAGCACAACAGATTCAAGTTCCATTACCCAAGCTGTCAAAAAATGATACATAAAGTTTGAAGTAGCGTAGTCGCTAACGCTCTTGCCTTTGGTGCAAATGATCCCGGGTTTGATTCCCGGCGGGGCCACTCGGTCGGAAAAGTGTAGCAGCTTTTTTAGGCCAGCCATCTTGAGTGAGGTTTTTCCTGGATGTTCCTCACTCACTCCAGGCAAATGCCGGAATGGTACCTAATATACAGGTCGCATTCCGCTTCCTTCCTTCTCCAATCCTTTCTTCCTTCCTTTTCCCCGGATAGTGTCCTCGCCGAAGGACGTCATCCCTCATATATGTGACGAGCTAAATGGCCTTAGATGTCGACAGCACAGAAATATAATTCCTAATTTTAATCCTAATAAATTTTGAAGCATCTGCTTAAATACATGGCATAGTGAACTTTTTTTTTCTTTTTTAATCAAAAGATCAAATACATTTCAACCAAAATTTTTTGTACGCCTTATATTTGGAGAACTACATATAATATAGCCGATCCCAAACTATCACTTAACTCAGTATGATGTGCGTGTTCCGAAAAACTACGAAAACTTGATTTAAGGCCGTTCAAAAATACTACGGCCCCTGATCCAAAAACTATTTATTGGCTAAGATCACAATCTTTTGATGTTCTTTTTTTTTATCATTCATAACATTCTTGGCCAAGATCGTAACCTTTTGATCATTTTTTTGTATCATTCATAAAATGCTTGTTTAACATCATAAAAGTAATTTACAACCTTCATGGGAATAGTTTAAACACTGAAAGGAAAGTCAGGTAGAAATTTTAAATATGAAATTATGATTATTAATTAAAGTCAAGTTGATTTCTTCCGGGACCAAGATTCAGAGATGTTACCAATTGCTTAACCACTCAAGCAGTTATGACGAGTCAGTACGTCATGTGGTACAACGTACAGTGAGTTTGGCGTGAATCAACGTTACAACGGAGCTATGTCAGTTCTCACTTAACATCCGTGTCGTCTGTTTTCAGTTTTACTGGATATTGTACTATTTTAAAAATTGAAATGGACGGAAAGAGGCAGAGTAGAGATTTCAATAATCACTGTGGAATCGCGAGCAGACGATGAAAATAACCACTTGATCTAGACTAACTCCAATACTGGGGATCAAATCCGGGCACTACAAGCACAGATAATACACACGCTAGTCACTTGACCATGATGGAGCATGATTGATTAATTTGAGTTTAAAATCTTCTTTCAGTATGAATTCTATGTGAGTCAGGACATTTGCTTATGGTGGGGATTACACGAGTTGCATCAAAATCTTTCTGAATCACCAGGAACAGAACCTGACCCGATGTTCCCATAAAGTATGTGCAGTACCCTCTTAACCACGAATAAACATAAAAAGGTGGTTCTAATAATGCTACTACTACTGCTACTACTACTACTACTACTACTACTACTAATAATAATAATAATATAATTCGATAGGACTTCATCGACTTCGACCTCTGGTTTGTGGAGTCTCTGGTTCGGGCTCCTGCATAGGCGTCCGAATAAAATTTTCTAGGGGGACTCAAATTCCAGGTTATATTACGTTTGGTATTTTTTATTTGTATTAAGAAAATCTTGAGAAATCTAATATTATACATTTCCGTGAGTCAAGCGGAGCTCGGGCCCCACCTTACCCTCCTCTTCGAGCGCCCATGATCTCCGGTCAAGTAAGTTCGTGGTGGAGAACATCGTGTTCGTGGGTTTTGTCAGGGCACTATAATTCCCTCCCACAATATAATTCCACCAATTTTTCCATCATAATTTACTTGCTTTAATCATCCACCTCCCTAAGGTTTTAGGGCGTAATTGTGGGACGTTAAACTGAAATATTTCATTTTCAGCATTACTGTAAAAATAAACGTTCAAATACCCACACTCAGTCAAATCTTCTCTAGCTAAATATTGCAGCTACATTGATGTGCAGATGATGATATTACGAAACTTAAGCCTCGATCCACATTGTTTCTCTTCACTTAAACGCAGACGTTACGGCAACCTGGTCACGGTTCTACAATACTTAGAGAAAAAAAATGAATGCTGACGCTGGATTACTTAGTTGACAAACCACTGACCATGTAATCTGTGTTTCCTTGGTTTCGGGGAAAGGTGCTGCCGCTACGCGGAGAATTAATGTACAAATATCTACGGAAGTTGAGTTTCCTCTGCATCCTTTTGTCTCATCTTGGATATTCCAAACCGTGACGCATTCACTAAAATAACAAGGTCATGAATAACATGGGGATAAAAAAGGTAAAATAAAGATATATTCCGTATTTATGAAGAACCATTTTACTCAATGCCATATTTCGATGTAAAACTAACGTATTTAATTCACGTTAACATACAACTGAATTCTAGAAATATATAACGATGTAATAACTATTATAATCTACAGACTATGAAGGTACAGGGTATTTATAAAATAATACCGCTGTTCAAGTTTAGAATATGCTGACTATTGTGTTTTACTGTGTACACGTTTGGTTTCGCGTCACATATACATACAGTAATGAAATGTGAGGCATACCTGATGACTGCAGGTGATGAAGTGATATCAAGCAAATGATGTCTTTACAACCCCTAATGGGAAGAGAATAAATTGTATGGCGTTAGATCAGGTAAGATAGATTGCTATGGGAGAATAATGCCATCTTCATCTACAGCACGTTAAAAATGACCACTTGCTGGTTCATCATTTTGGAAAATTCCTGCTTTGTGATCCTGTAGTTAATGTAAATATTGTGTAGATAACTCATCCCAAACACAGACTTAAGCATGTTTTTCTTGATATTACAGCTTGCACTTATATTTAGGCAGTGGTGCCCACCCCCCCTTATGTCCATGACGCACCTCCCCGCAATTGTCTATCCATAGGTATTCTTCCATGAAAAAAAAATATGTTCGATTAATTTTACCACCCCCCCGCCAAACATATTTATATAGATTTTTAACCCCCCAAATATTTCAATGACGCAATTTGCGTCATAGCCCCCCCCTTGTTGGCACCACTGATGTAGGCCATAACTATGTGAAAAAAATAGTGATTGCGCTTTTGATAGCCAATAAGATTTTGATAGTTGTGGTCGTTCATGAATTGCAAGTCCGTTCACAAGTTCCAAGAATAGCAATATGTATTAGAAACACATACACACACACACACATATATATATATATACACACACATATATGTACACACACACTATATATATATATGTGTGTGTGTGTGTGTGTGTTATGAAAATTGCCTTTGAGTCCATACGGAGATTTTCCTTTGAGTGCCCAAAAATAATAGCTACAACTATGGCATTTTCTGCTGTAAATATGCGTTTTTCTTTATGTTCTTAAAAGTTATATTAGAGTTAACGATCCCCAATCCCGTAATTTGCGCTATATTTAGATGAGTTATACATTTTCATGATTAAAATTACGAAATTTGTTCAATTTTTACTTAAGTTCTAAGGTAGCCAGACATAAGTTAAATTGTCCTTACCAAACCTTGCCTAATCCAAGTTACTTAAGGCAAACTTGTATAATTGACTTAAAACAGGGTATTCTCAATTGCCTACTTCCTTCCAACGATATGTGCTGCTTGCTTGTCTCTATTGTTTCCTTTCCAGTGCACTGCACCACGAATCATGTTTCCTACACAAAGCGTATTTATCGGTATTTTATTAATTTGATAATACAATTATATAGAAGTTTGTAAGGTATCATCAGACGATATTTTTTAGACGTATTCAAATATCGGAATATAGCCGATACTTAGCAGTTTTGTTGTACAAAACATTAATCACTTTATTCCGATTAATATATGTATGCATGTGCATTTCTCCAATTTGGGATATGCAAATTTGGTTCTACATATTATCGCTTCGACTGCATTTATCCCCAAGATATCTCTAGGTACCTAGGTGACAGAGGACGGGTGAAACCCTCAGCGCATTTGAATAAGATTAAAACAAGAAAATAAATCCTACCAGGAGAGGTATGGGACCTAGGATACAGCCATTGGTAGACAAATGTCTTACATACTACACCATCGTGGTTTTATTTTGGTAATTAAATTGTGTAAGTATAATATTGTTATAATATTACCCGTTTTAGCTAATTTATTTGAAATGCGGGCCAACTTTTGCTTCTATACATGTATTTGGACATTACCGCACCTATGACCTTTGGTCCTTATCATATGAGGAATGACATTCCTCGGCGTGCACACTATTCGGGTAAACGGTGAAGGAAATAGGTTGTCTTTGACCTCTACGTTAAGTACTATCCCGGCATTTACTCGCTGTGAATGAGGGACGCCCAAAAAAAAAAAAAAATACTCAGGATGGCTGGTCTGAAAAAGCTCTTACGCCTTTTCGATCAAGTGTGAAAACTGAGCAAAGACGAATACGAACTAAGAACGTGTTTGAAATTGAAATATTAAGGAATATATTGAGGGAGTCAAATGATTGTCCCTTATAAAATAGTAACTTATATATTGCTTGAAAAAAAAAATACTTTTCTGAACAAATCTTTATTACAATACGCACTACATTTACAATACAACTAAATAATCAACCTTCCCATAATTTATTTTAATATGACTCAACTTAGTGCTTAATAACAAGTCTGTTCCATGTACTTTTGTTCTAAATAACAATTCCAGATTTTTCCTTTTATCGAAAGTTTGACTAACTTACAAGCTCAAACCCTAGGATTGATTATCAACATTTCAGGGCGAAAAAGCTAATCAACAAAATAGTTCATATCAGTGATGGCACGTCTGGATAGGTGCTGATTGCCACCGGTGCTGACTGCCACAATCAATTATTGGTACTGATTGCCACGACTGGCATTTATTGCAAATATCAAGGTGCTGACTGCCACGACGGTGTGCTGACTGCCACGAGCCTGAAGAAACTGTATTTGGAAAGAGCGAAATTAATCCCTCATACTAAATTTACTAATCATCATAGTAAATTTAATATGACCATGGGCGGCGATTAGGGAGGAGCAAAGAGAGCAGTTGCTCCCACTTCTTTTGAAGTGACCCATTAATATATACAGAGTTTCATTTGGAAATGTATTGTTTTTGTTATGTATTACTGGTTCATAGAAAATAAAATGTACCATATAATATTTTCCGTTGCTTGAGTACGTATTGGTTGCCTTCCCGTGGAGTTAAATTACAGGAATTGCGTTTTAATTGCCACGGAAAATGGTCCAAAAATTTCCTATTGGAGCGCAACAATCCCAGCATACTTTTATTATTCTTACAAGGGTTCAATATCGTAATCAGCCGCTTTGAAAATTAATTGAGAGAATATTTCGCAAAAAAAACAAGTCTTTTACCAGTTATTCTTTAATTGCACAAAAATCGACAGTTCCTAAAATGTATTTTCATCTTTCTAATAGTAAGGAATATTGATTAAAAAGAGACTAATAAAAAACAACTTCTACCTTTTCCATTGAGTTGTTGATTTTGAGCTTAACGTTCTTTTCAGCAGCGATGCTATTTGAGACGGAACCTAGTGATTAACGTGGAATCCGAACACATGAGCTCCGACCGGGAATCGAAGCCGGGTCTCCCATACCCTTTCCATTGTTTTGCAGTGTAATATACGAGTGAAGTGGTGTGTTTAGGGGTGTACGATTGTATATACAATTAAATATAGCGAATTCGACATAACTCTAGGTTTTATAACTGGAGTGCGGAGTGATTCTAAGTATTGTTGTGTTTTAATATGTGTCCAAGAAAGTGAAAACTGCACCTAATGGCAACGAAAATATTTCGGGAAGCTGCAGAAGTATTTCTTTAAATGTCGTAGCATATGCTTGTAGTATTTTATTTATTTCATTTTCTAAGAGTAATAACATACATTTAATATCATGTGTGGAATTAAAAATATAAGTTGTTCATTAATCCCCAGTTTCAATATAACTTCTACAAAACAAGACTCGTTATTCATTACTATGTTTTATATTATCCTTTCTATTTATTTGTTTTGTAAATTTATTATTAAATAATCAGATCACACAATTTTCCAAACAGAGTTTTGAGATGTTCATGAGCATGGAATTAAATCTCTTCTTACACCTTCGTTGTTTAAGAGTATAAAGGGCTAGTACCTACTTGCGTTGCTCTTGTCAATTTGCTTAATAAAATATGAAATACGTTATACGATATTTTAACTAAAAAAAAAAAAAACAGTATCCTATTTGTTATACAACATTTCGTCAAACTGTTAAAAACAACCAATGAAACTAACATTAAGATAAAAATATCCAGGTCTTGCCCTCCTACTTTAACGTCCAATCGCCGCCACTGAGTATGACCGATTAATTTAGTAATCATCACTATAAATTTAGTAATCATCACAGTAAATAAATTAGAGTAATCGTCAGTGTATGTTAAAGTCATTTTTGTAATGGTTTTTATATATCAGTATAAGTCAGTATATATCAGTATAAGTCAGTGTATATTAGAGACGTTTTGGTAATGACTTTTATTTTCTTTTTTGCTTGACGACGTACGTATTGAACAAATCTCCTAGACGACGTGCGTACTGAAGAAATCAAGTGACAAGGTTCCTATCGGAGCCGCCTGAAAGTATGGATTAAATGTGGTGTGTTAAGATTCATCGCGTTTCTTTCATGCTTCTTGGCGTCCGGTAGTGTTACGTCTAGCAACTTTCTCTCAGGCTCGTGGCAGTCAGCACGCAGTCGTGGCAATCAGCACCTTGATATCGGTAATCAGCGCCAGTCGTGGCAATCAGCACCAATAATTGGCTGTGGCAGTCAGCACCCGTGGCAGTCAGCACCCGTGGCAGTCAGCACCCCACCGTACGTCTCACGGATTACCAGCTCGCTTGGTTGCGACTTTTGTCCGACTCATTAATTCCCAATGACCCACATAAACCTGATAATCCGGAATCGTGCATAAGATAAGCTCTATTGCATTGCTGCAGAATGTTACACTTGATTAATTATACCGTCTTCTTTAGCCTAATCGGCATAACCGTGGGGCATACAACTTAAATATTTCATTTCATTTTTGATTAATTATGTTCATTATTCAAACTTGAATAGCCATGTGTTTGACTTCCGGTGTGATATTTCCAAATTAAGGTACCACGTTTTGACAACCTCAAACATAATTCAATGTTGATTTGTCTTCTTCCACCAAAAACAAAAAAAAGTAATGACTTCCAACACAGACTACACAAAACGACTTAACGTAACACTGTTTCGGCTCAGTAATAGCTCTTATATTCTACACAAGGTTTTCAAGTTCGTTTGATACAATTTTGACAATATATCATAAGATAAACTTGCAACTTTCCTTTGTTGTGATTCTCGAGATACTCTGAAAACCTTGAAGTTATAATTCAGTGCAATGTTTCGACACTGATAGTCGCACACCACAAGATAGATAGGCAATTATAGATCCAATGAGAAGCCATGAAAAAAATGAAAGCACTGTGTTTATTAGAATTGCATTACCAGACTCGTACATATTCTCCATTTGTATGACGATGTTTCGCCGCCGTCGGTCATACCGGTTCTGCTCAGGTCAGCGGGTATTGTAGATCACTGGTCTAGCTTATTCTTGGTCACGGTCGTAAGGTGTGCCATCACTGTATCAGGAACGTAGTGAATTCGTAAAAATCTACCAACGTGACAAATTTGGTCAAGACGGGATGAATTTCACCAATAGCCTCTAGTGTATATAGTTTGCATACAGCTTTTCTCATTGAAGGTCAATATTACGGATGACTTTATTCAAGGGAAGAGCACGTAAATATTCTTGCGTCCCCGGTGACAACAGCAAGTAGCTATCTCTTTGTAAATGTGGTAAAATTTGACTCATTGATAGGGCGAGCGCCGCCATAATGCCCTTTCGAAACTTTATCGAAGATAAGGAAATTTAGTTTAGTTTGTAGATCTACTATGTTAGCCTTATGATTGACTTTCTCAAAAGCCTAGGGGACTAACATTATGTGTCACCGAAATTCGTTATATGTAAAGTACGTAAGCTAATACGATATGAGTAATTAAATTAGTATTTTTGAGATACCAGCGATACACGTAGATTGAACAAGAACTGCTTAGAGCCGATAGATATTATAGTTGGAAAAGGTTTGGTATAGTTTAGAGATTTCTTTTTATGATATTTTTGCAACGACTTAGTCGAATTTTCTTATCACAGGATATGGTTCAGATCACTAAACGTTTATCTTTCTGCAGTGTTGGCTTAGTTAATATTTGTTCTTAAATTAATGTTGTACTCTTATGCAGGACAAAAAAAGGGGTTAATTCATAGACATCCACTCATATTAATGACAAAACTGTAGATTAAATTCAATTAATATAATGTTCAAAAGAAAATAATAACATGAATAAAATAAATTAAATACAAAGAATACATTCAAACAATGAGATAAATCAGTTAAGTAAGAGTTGGATTTTATGGACGATTATATGGTTGTCAATGACATATCTCCTAGTAAAACTAACCTAGCCACTTAAATACCTAGCTACTTAAATACTAACCTAGCCACCTAGTCTTAATGTTAAATAAATTTTCCCCTGGGGCATGGACCTCTGCTCGTTAGAGTTTACTGGGCCGCAACCTTACTAAAGTTGAGAACCGCTGTTCTAGATCAGGGTTGGTGGTTTCTCTTCCTGATGCAACCGAGTGGGACACACAACAAAGGCCAATGTCTGGTACAGAAAACGAAGCTGTTAACGACGTTGATTTTCTTACAAAAGACTGCTTTAATGTGTGCTAAGACCAACAATTAGCAAACCAGTAAAGAGCTTCCCTATTTTGGAAATATATATGGCTAATTGATTTTAGCAAATCTTTCTTATAAGTGCAGGATGCTTTTGCTTAATGTGTGTATACTATACACAGGGCGTTTCAAAACGGCACCGACAACGTTCGGAAGATGATTCCTGACACCAAGGTAAGACGAAAAGTATAGACCAACCTGGGTACATAAATGCTTCCTTTCAGAGACTGCAGAAAACATGAAAAAACGAATTTCAAAGGTGCATAGTTCCAATACTGTGGGACCTACCGTGGTCGGGTCAAGACTTTACTTAGGAACTAGTATGTGCGCTATCCAAATAGCCATGTTTCAGAAGCCTGCGGTACTTCCGCAATAATTTTTATGGAGGTAGTTAGTAAGAACTTCAAACTATATGCCCCTGCCAAACTGCCTCTATAAAAATAGTTATGTGAGTGCCTTAGGATTCTGAAACATGTCTTTCGGTAAGCGCACATATTAGTTCTTAAGTAAAATCTTGACCCGCTTATAGTAGGTCCCATAGTATTGGAACTATGGATCTTTAAAGTTCATTTCTTTATTATGTTTTCGGCAGCCTATAACTCCGAAAGGAAGCATTTGTGCGTTCAGGTTGATCTATACTTTTCGTCTCATCTTGGTGTCAGGAATAACCTAACAAACGTTGTCAGTGTTGTTTTGAAACGCCCTGTATATAGCAGATTGATGAGAAAGAAGATGGGAGAGATCTTAATGTGTTGATTTTCCGTAGCAAGATCATAAAGCGGAACCCACTCATAGAAACTATTCATAAACATAGGCCTGATACATATTTTACACGAAATAAAATAATTTCTGGTTGAATTTTTTCAGCTTTGCGTCTCACGTTTATGCTGTGTAGGCTAAATGAGACGGCAATGCTGAGAAATGAATGAAATCGTTGAATGAAGAAAGTGTGAAGAAAGAAAAGAAACCCTAGGAAACTCACGCACCCTATGTTTGTCCACCACAAAGTTAACTTGGCACGAACTGGGATGAAAACAGAGACATCACGCACCAGAGGTGAACTCTTTACCGCTGAGCCACCGCGGTCCCCTCAAGCTGAAAAAATCTGGCTGTTTTGTGTAAAAGTAACCAAGAAAGTTCTGTCGTTTTGGTAAAGCTCTGTGTTCAATTGGCCCTCACACAAATGCAAAAGGAGATAAGTCGAAGGTCAGTTGTTGGTGTGGGTATATCCAACATACTACATACCTGGTTGTGGCAATTCAGTTGCTTTGTGAACTTATGTAAGGACAAGTGAACATGGAACATCCACAAAGCGTCATAAGGGCGTGTATGCTGTACGAGTTCAAACTGGGGTTAAACGTCGCTGCAGAGGAGCGGAATATATGTCAAACCTTTGGTGTGGGTGTCGTGATTATACGGACAATGCATCGGCGGTTTAACAACTTTAACGACGGTGACGAAATACACAAAAACGCACCACGTGCCGGAAGACCAACACATGTACAAAATGAAGATCTTCAGGCAGCAATTGAGGCGAACAGTTGTCAGATATGTGAGGAACTAGGATTATAATTCACTGTGAGTGGAGGAACCATTCGGCAGCACCTCCATGAGCTTGTGAAGCACTACAAGTTGGGTCTATGAGTCCCACATGATTTGACTCCGTGACAGAAGGAACGGTGTTTCTTTGCTGTCACCTGTGAGGAAAGATACATTTCTAGACAGGGTGTTGACATATGATGACAAGTGGGTTCTGTACGAAGCTCCTCGGTGCCGTTATTATTGGTTAGCATCCCACGAACCCGTTCTAAAACAGCCGAAATCAGCACTGCACCAGAAGAAGATTCTCGTGTGTGTTTGATGGACTGTTCGCGGCATCGTGCATCGGAAACTGCTTCCAGCTGGTCAGAGCATCAATGGAACTGTGTACTTTCAGCAGTTGAGAAGTGTTCAAGAAAAATTCAAAACTCTGGAGCAGAACTTCTGAATCGCAAAAAAAGGTCCTCCTGTTACAGAAGAACACTAAGCTCCACGTGGCTAGGATGACCCCGGATACCATTCTACACCTTGGATGGGAAACACTATTGCATTCGCTATACTCCCCAGACATTGCACCGTCTGATTATCACATGTTCCATTCCTTGGACAATCACCTTAGAGGACGCCAGTTCAAATCCCTAGTAGATGTGCAAAATGCACTTGATACCTTCTTTGCTTCGCGGCCCACCAAATTCGATGGTAATCGAATTTGACATTAATAGATGTGTAGGTGTAAAAATGTACACCATGAACGGTAGTGTGCTGATTGAGTATGATCTTATGTATTTTAGTGTGGCTCTTTGGCGCTATAAAAATAGCTATGATGTTGGTATTAGTTTTTGATGTAATATGGTAATATTTGTAATCTACTGAATTCAACAAGTGTGCAGATGGCACTTTACATATTAACTTGTTGATTTATATGTATGTTTCCATCTGTCGTCTGTATAAATACTACTAGGGCATGAAAGTGATGAGAAAATTTAACAAACGTAATATATAACGAAGGAAAATAAATCGTATTCTTGTCGTTCACCGTAGCTATTGAAATGCTGCGTCTCTCTCTCTCTCTCTCTCTCTCTCTCTCTGTCTTCAAAACGAGTTAGTTGTTTCTTAACTATATAAAAGTAGCTTAGTCAGAGAGTTAGTACTGACTTAAAACATAAATTTTAAGAAATTTTCCTTTAATTCGGGAGTAACTCAGTTCTTGAGTTCTTGTTCACCAAGTCATTATAGCATATATTTCCATGTATATCAATGCCAAAAAAGAGACGTCTGACTGGAATCAAGTACATACCAGAGATTCGTTATATGCCTATGCAGAAACCACTGCAATTTCAAAAATGTACAATACCATAGCTTTGGTAAATAGCTATCACGTAAGGCCTCCATATGCCTTAATCAGAGTCTGTACTCCGTGATATTGAATCAAAGAGTTGAGAAGTCTGTTTATATATATATATATATATATATATTTCAATTATTTGATCAATACTATTATTGTCATTAATTGTGGCGTACAGAACACAGAGGAATCAAATCTGATTTCCAAA
Organism: Thermobia domestica; assembly: GCF_964235325.1. Lineage (NCBI taxonomy): Eukaryota > Metazoa > Arthropoda > Insecta > Zygentoma > Lepismatidae > Thermobia > Thermobia domestica. Next base: position 112,483,637 of record NC_137459.1, on the reverse strand, counting down.
GATGTGTGAAAAAAAATGTATAAGGTATGTACTGTATGGTATAGTACATGAGAAAGCTAACAATTAATATATATATGAGTTGTTTACTATGTTTGGACATGAATCTTTTAAACTCTGAAAGAAGCTTCAGATAGAGATTTTAAAGATGAAGTGTGTCCAAAATGACCGAAAATTAAATTGGTTCCATTGTACTCCAAGTGCGGCTATAAACATATGGTGAATATAGATGTAGAATGTTAGTGATGAGATGGCATTACATTAGGACAAATCGCAATGACTTGTAAGCAAAATATGCGTAGGGCTAGTTGAAGTTTTAAAATATACATGAATAACTAATTGTGTTGATGTGATAACTTACATGGGTGTCTGCAGTTAGGTTAAGTACATGAAGATGAGAATAGCGACACTAACGCATATACCACATATTTTTGTTTCCAGACTTTGTCGTAGGTCTTTGTCTACTCAAAGCTTTCTTTTGAAGGAAATGGTCTACCTATCATTGATTCTTTGCACATCTGTGAGTTCACCTGAACAAAACAAAACCAAAAAAAAGTATGAGTATTGGGAAGGATTGTTTAAATAGTACGTGACAAACAGGCCTTGTGGTGGATGACTTTCTTCTGTCTTCTGTCAGTGCCCTCAAATATTGTATTTACCAGAATCAGAAAGGTGTTGAGGTAAAGACCCCTAAAGTTCTTGAAGAATTCTTCCTTACTGGGTTTGTTGGACAGCACTGGAAGAGATTTCAAAGTAAACTTAGTTGGCCGCAGATCAGAAATGGAGCTACCATGTGAATCAACATTCAATGTCAACTCAGCTCGTACACATTCTTGCTTTTCGGCAACCATTATAGAAACTGAGAAGGGCTGATTTCTCTTCAAACTTCTTTTTTTCGTTCATTTTTTTTTTTCAGTCTGCGTTTTCTTCATCCAGAACACAACTTACGTCAAGCGTCTGAAAAAAAAGTCTTTGTTTAACTATAAAATAAGTCCAATGGAAGTCACAAACCAAGCAGAAACTCTGAGTAACACGCTAAAGTCTACCTATTGTTTTGTAATAGTATTTTCTTCTCGCTGTCTCTTATGCATTTTGAAATCTATTGTTTCACATTAACACGTATTTTTACCCTTTAAATTTATGAAACACTTCTTTGTGTAACAACACATGCATTCACTGAAATAGAAATATGGACAATAATAACTATTTAACTGTAGTATTTCCTCATATAAGTATACTACAGTAGCTGTTATAATTTTAAAATTCAGTTTGCACGACATCAATACTATATGAGAATAATCAAGTGCTTTTCGAAATTAAATTTGAAATATTTTCGTTTCATAATGTGAAACTACAGCAAACTTCCAACTTGTATGCATTCAATACTCAGATTTGACGTAGTATAACCTTTGGTTAAATAATAATAATAATAATAATAATAATAATAATAATAATAATAATAATAATAATAATAATAATAATAATAATAATAATAATGAAATCAAAGTTACAACCTGTTTCTCGGACACTGAATCCATGTCAAAAATTCATTACTCGCTATCCCTTACAGTTTTTGTTCTCTATCGATAAGGGTTGAAACTGGAAATTATTAACTTAAACTATTTCCGAAATGGTAGGGTTAGCCGGTTATGATGGTATACTCTCTTAACACTGAAATGATTGCAGAAATTATTGAATGAATTAGTGCATTCCCACTTGTCACTATTTAATATAATTTTGTTTTATGGTGAAAAATATTAAAACTGGGATTGAGTAACTAGAACCACTTCCGGTTTGAGTAGAGGGTTAACGAAGGACATGGAACCTATTACTTTAATTACATTGAATCAACCGCTTTTGCTCTACGAAAATTAGTATTGAAACTGAAAGTATAGACAAACTTCAACCATTTCCGGTTTTTGGTAGTGTGGTGAGAATATTGATGGTATGCTAGACTGACATCCTAAATCGTTTGCCTTACCGCTTTTGTTTTATTATGACAAACATCTAAACGGTAAATTGTTAATTTAGACCACTTCCGGTTTGAATTCAGGATTAACGGATGATATAAAGCATTTTCTTATGACTCTGAATCGACTGCAGTAAGAAAAAAAAGTCTGCATCTCCATATAACATTTATTTTAGTGTTTTTGCTTAGTCAAAATCAACATTTAAACTTGAAGTAATAGTAAATTTGAACCACTTCCGGTTTTGGTAGAGTATTGCGGATAGTTATGTTATGTTGCCTTAAGACAATGTATCGTTTGCAAAAAGTGCTTTTCACTGTATGATGTATTTTTGGTTCTATAGCGATAAACACTGAAACTGGAAATTATTTGAGTTAATTTGAACTACTTCCGGTTTGAATAGAAGGCTAATGGAAGAGATGGAACACGTTCCTGAGACGCTGAATTGATTTCATAAAATAAAAAAAAAACCTCGATATATCTTAGTTTTTGCTACGTTGAAATCAGTACTGAAACAGGACGCAATAGCAAAATTGTATCAACTGATTTCGTACATTGTTGCGGATTAACATGATATGTTGGCTTGAGACGGTAAATCTCGAAGAAAAAAATCTTCTCGGTACATGTTTTAGCTTTTGTTCTGTGGTAATAAACGTTGAAACCATAAATACCTAATTTGAATCACTTGCGCTTTAAATACAGGCATAACGGAAGAGATGGGCGTTATTCTTCGGACGCCGAATTAATTGCAAAAGAACACGCAACTCGGTATTTATTATCATTTTTGCTCTGTGAAAATCATTATTTAAACCGGAAATAATAATAAATTCGTAACACTTTCGAGTTTCTTAGTGTTGCAGATAATCATGTTATGTTGTATTGATACACTAAATCGTTTGCAGTAAACCACTTGTCACTATTTATTACACTTTTATTTTATTTTATTTTTATTTTATTTTTATTTTCTTATGTGGAGATAAAAGTTGAAATTGGAAATTGCTAATTTGAACTACTTTCGTCTTAAATGCAGGGTTAGCAAATAAAACGAAACCTATGCTTGGGACGCTGAATTAATTTCAAGAAACCACATCTTGATGTCACTTACCGTTTTTGCTCTAATGAAATCAGAATTGGAACCGGAAGCGGTAGTAAATGCCAACACATTCCGATTTTGATGGAATGTTATGGGTTTTGATAACATCCTCTCTTAAAACTGAATCGATTGTAGAAAACCGTTTATAACTATATTATTACGTTTTTGTTCTGTGGCGATATCCGTTTTTGTTCCCTCGAAATCAATATTGAAACCAGAAGTAGTAACAAATTCGTACTACTTTCGATTTTGATAGAGTGTTGTGGATAGTCATGCTACGTTGTCTTGAGACGCTAAATTGTTTATAGCAAACCGCTTCTCGCTATGTTATGTCCTTTTTGTTCAATGTTAAGACTGGATATTGTTAATTTGAACCACTTTCGTTTTGAATATAGGGTTAATTGAAGAGATAGAGGTAACTGTGGATAGTTGTGTTATGTCATCTTGATACGCTGAATAGATTGAAAAAAAAAACTGCTTCTTTTTGTTTCTTACCATTTTTGCTCTGGCATCTGTCGACAGGCGGACTGACCGAGGAAGCCAGTCTATGACTGCTGAAACTTTTCCATAGGATAGCTTTGAAATCTAATAATAATTATATATATATATATATAAAATTTGATAGCATAGAGCTCTGAAAGCGCAGTTAGTATTATGAAATAAATTCGAGGGTATTTTGAAGGTATTATTTTTAACTTGTAGATACATCATAATCGCTTTATGACCTCACAAAGATGTCATGCCATATTCCTCATCTAAAATAGCTCTACCGCTCTACATGGTGATCTAAAGTGTCAAAACACCAAAACAAGAATGGAATGATGCAGCAAATACGAAAACAAAGAGTGTATACATCATAGGGAAGACACAGTAAAAGTAACAGGATTCAGCATAATCTCGGTGGGCATTTCTGATTGTTTCACGTTCGTTACACACACACACACACACACACACACACACACACACATATATATATATATATATATATATATATATATATATATATATATACAGTGGCGGATCCAGGATATGCTCAAGGGAGGGGCTAAACCATATTTTGCTGTTTTATCCAGTGTAAAGCAGGATTGAAGACCATTTTATCCAGTGTAAACCTGAGCGTCAAGGGGGGGGGCTATAGCCCCTATATCCCTCCCCTTGGATCCGCCACTGTATATATATATATATATATATATGTGTGTGTGTGTGTGTGTGTGTGCAAGGTGCGTTCAAAAAGTTTCAAGACTGAGTATTACCTGAGTAGGGGCGGGCGCACAGACTTGTTCTACCGACAAAGTACGGATTTTGGGGGTATGAGCTAACTGATTGCACGAATGTCAGTTGCCTCCAAGACGCGGGAGTGAGTAGATCGCCAGTGGCGTGAGTGCATGTCAGTGACCCCCGTCGGAACCTGAGTGAGCGGAAAATACAACGGCATTTTGAGCAGCGTTATGCTGTGAAGTTCTGTGCGAAATTGAACTAAACTGCTACAAATATTTTTCGTGTGACTCAAGAGGCCTATAAAGAAGACGCCATGTCACATGCAATGACTTTCATGTGACACGAGAGGTTCAAAGAAGACTGCAAGTACGTTGAAGACGATGACCGCTCTGGGAGACCTGCAATAAGCCGAACTGATGAAAATCTGGTGAAAGTGCGTGAAATATTAAACACCGATTGTCGTCTTAATGTGAGATTAATTGCCGATGAACTTGGATTGGTTCCACTCTCACATGCCACTTGCTGCTGTAAAGTTTTGGCGCAGTTTAACGTGGCAACACTGCTGCATCCACCTTACAGCCCCGAACTCGCTCCTGGCGACATTTTTTGTTCCCCTGAATCAAGAACGATCTTAAAGGGAATCGATTCGACACAATTCCAGCGGTCCAGGAGGCTTCGACGAGGTCCCTTCACAGCTTTAAACGCGAAGACTTTCAGGGAGCTTATGAACAATGGAAAACATGCTGGCAGCGCTACCAGTGGTGCTGCCCAAAGATCATATTGCGAAGACTTTTAGTTCGCTGTACAAAAACGTGTACTACATTTGTTATTTTGAGACCAGTCTTGAAACTTTGTGAACGGACCTATATATATATATATATATATATATATATATATATATATATATATATATATATATATATATATATATATATATATATATAGCTATATATATTGCCAATATTCAGTTGGCAAAATTTATGTTTGTATCATTATATAGAAACAAAAGTTGGTCATTATGGTATTTATTTGTCTGAGAAAATGGTTAGGTATTTATGGTTATGTAGCTATTACATGGTTATGTATTTCATGATTCCTCATTACTTTATCAAAATATCCCAATCCAATATGGTGGTGTGAAGATGGACTGTGTGGTTCCCATGCAATCTGAAATTTGTGCCCTTTCTCTTGTATCACAACTGCAGTCACTGATTTCATATTTCCTATCCCACTCCCATATTTTTCGTAAGTATCCACACTTTTGTGCCTCCTTGTATTCAGATACGTAGACAAAATTTTATTTCTGGGAGAGACAAGGACATGAAAATCATTCGAGGTTTTTACTTCAACAATTCCCTGTTTAGTATGTAGATTTGCAAGTTGCGACCCACACCTAAATGCATTACATTCCAATTTATTACCTATCTGGTGGTAAAGAGAAAAAAAATGTACCTCTGATTTCCCCTTACAGTCTAGGCATATACTTACTACAAAACACAATAAAAAGAACTAAGCGTTACCAAAAGCGTTTCAGATGGAGGAAAGCTCGTACCACCTGAAAACTAGGCCCTCTTCTTGTCTAAATTATCAACGCTACTAGCGCGCGAAATTCGTTTCTGAGTACATAAATGAATAACAAAGTGTTTGTCATTCGCTTAGTGATGCGTGCCTCTTATGACCAAAAAACAGGTTTCTTAATATCGCTTTTTTTAAGTATATACTTAAGTTTGAATCTTCAACGTTGAATGTCATTTCGTTATCTTGGATTTTATTAGTAACTGTGTTACTTACTTCCAAATATTAGATTTTATAATATCTAAGGAGAAGGACTTCTTAGCAAAGTACCTCATACTGAGATCGCACTTGTACTCAGTGTTTGAAACTCAAATATGCACATGTACTTATCGTTAAAAACGTTTAACATTAAGTACAACCTCGTCTGGTACAGCCTTTCAAATTCTAGTAAAAGTGTGTTCTTAAGGTGAGTTGCATTTCTAAGCAGTCCTTCTCCAAGGGACACGGTAGCTCAGTGTTAGAGCGCTTACCTATGGTGCATTGGATACCTGGTTTTAGCCACGGCTGAGTAAGTTTGCAGTGGACGACAACGTGTCCGTCAGTTTTCACTGGGTACTCCAATCCCCTCTCACATTATCATTCCACCAATTATTCCATCATCACTCAGTGACCTTAATCATCAGTCTCTTTAAGCCTCAATGACATAAACGTAGGATGTTAAACTGCATGATTCAATCTCATTTCATTTCATTTGGAAGTGGATAAACTCAGTAAATAATAATAATCAAAGATCAGGCCCTCGCATTCGACATTCATGATTTAACTTAAATCTATAGGCGTAATAAAAAAAGAGATATATTCACTGTTATTACACAGCAATAGCCCCGAAGAAAATAATAAATTACATGTCACAAGAACATTCTAACTTATGCTCAACGATCAAGAGTGGGTATAGGTTACTCTCATTATTCAACCGAAAATATTACAAATTCAGTATGTTCATATTACTCGCCGAATTCCATCATAAAGACAATCTTCACTCGAATCATTTGTAAATGCTGTCTCAACCTCCCCACCCTGGTCCTATCTTACAGGAATTCACACTTAACTCCCTCAAATTTGGTGGAATAAATGCTACCCCTAGATAAGTCGATATACTCAGAATAATTCAGCCAAAATACACTACACTGTTCTACTCAGGATTAAGTACATAATTACTCCGAAGTAACAGCTTAATCTAGTGTGGAGAAATTCGTCCTATGAGTATTAAATTCTACTCCACTGTTATAATACTAAATCTGAGAGTATATTCGATTATGATTATTATTTTGCATTATATTTCCCTTACTTTCTATTTCCTCGGCTTTCCTATTGACCCCTTTCCAGTTTTGGTCTTCACCAAAATTTCGGAGAAACATGTCTCACCTGTCCCCCTTGGCAACTTCCCTACCTGTATTTTGTAGTAAGTCCTATAACGTTGAATGTTACATTTTCCATTTTCTTTTAATGTGTATTATTCATTCATTAAAAAAAAAAAAAAATAAAAATAACACAATATATTGTAATGTTGACTTTGGATGGATTGTGAACTCTCTATTTTCCTCTACAGATTGCTTCTGATACTGTGATATCAGATCGACTATATATATATCAATGGAATATTTTGTTGCACAAGGTCGGTCAGCTCTGATCATGTGAGAAACAAAGTAAACCAGTTAATTATTAGACTTCCAAACTATGCTATATAATATCGCAGGAATATGTTTTGTCTCCTCCGTTGAAGCCCCATTCAAACTGGAAGTGGTAAAAATTTACGATTTTTAGTTTCAGCGTTTACCACCACATAACGATGGTGTCACATACACTGGCGGATCCAAGGGGGGGGACGAAGGGGGCGACCGCCCCCCCCCAAAGGTCTGGTTTTTCTTTCAGCATTTATCGTTGGAAAATACAAATATGGTCTTTTCCCGACAGATTCACTCTGTGTGACATGCCTAGCAGAGTCTAATCAAAATGTGTGGTACTTAATAGTACTTAATACAGACATATTTGAAGTGTGAATACTTCTGTCCCTAGTACCTTGAGGCGGTCACTATAAGCCTCAATATGATTCATTCATTGGACAAACAGCTGTAGGAAGGACGGTAACGGCTCACTCTTTGAGCTAAAAAGCTATATTTTAAAATTGTGTCCTAGAAAAGGGATATGTAAATGGAATTCGGGTCCTGAAACTTCAAGTATCTTTACCTTGAATAAAGAGAAATATAGAATCTTCAGCGCTCCTTACCGGAAAGCTCTCTGAATCTGAGACTTTTCGGTTGGTTGATTGATTGATATGTATTTACGTTGTTTGTCAAATGCGATGCTTTACAGAACGAGAACTAGAGTTTAAAGTTGGATCTTAACCATTGTAGTACTTTCGATGCTTACTCACCGGGAATCAAACCACACAACCTCATGCATCAAACATCAAAGATACGTTCGCTAGCTACTAGATCAACAAAGAGGGCCGTGACTTTTGAAGTTCAACATGAAAACATTAGGAAAGAACCAGGGATTCATTGTGACTTTTAATGCCATTTCTTCTTTCCTTGGGAAATAACACAAACTGTTATATAAAAGACGAAGTCCTGAATGAATAACTGGTCGCACAGGCCAAACCGCTCAAGCTAGAAACTTGAAGTTCGGGCAGTAGATAAGATTTGTGATGTAGGATATTACTAAAGAAGGATTTCTTGGAAATTCGGAGAAAGGAAGGGAGTGGCCATCTCTCCAAATCCCTTAAGGATGGAGATTTGAACTTTGATACTTGACTCGCTTTTCAACGTTTTTTGATACTTTAGTAAAATTGGAGAAAAAGAGTTGAAAAGAAAAGGTTACGGGATTGCAATTATTATAATAATATATCAATATCTAAGAATCTTTAAAGGTTAGAAACATGAAATTTGGTGTATGGACTTCTCACTCAAAATAATTCAATACGTATTTCAGCGTCTTTAAAATTTTACCTAGAACAAAAGAAAAGGAAAAGAAAATTATTATTATTATTATTATTATTATTATTATTATTATTATTATTATTATTATTATTATTATTATTATTATTATTATTATTAAATGCCCATATCTCGGGATCCCTTACAGTTAGAGACATGAAAGTGGGTAGTTTAATTTTTCATTTAAAAGTATTAAACATGTATTTGAGCGTTTTTGCCACTTAACGTAGAACGGGAGAAAAAGAGGTGCGGGTGATTCACTAAAATGCCTTTCGAGGTGTTTGGATTTCGTAACAGAGTTTTAGCTCAATCCAATTCTATATGATTGAAATGATAGCTCAATTCTATGTTCTATATGATAGCTCAATCCTATATTCTACATGATAGCTCAATCCTATATTCTATATGATAGCTCAATTCCATATTCTATATGATAACTCAATTCTATATTCTAAACGAGACGAAAGGAAGATATAGCGCGTGTCACAATAGCGCGTAGGGGCATTTGCTATACATATCGTGCGAGGCCGTATGTAGAGCAAATTGGCGGTCTGGGAGCGAAGCTCTACCTAGGCCGAAGGTTAGTATAATATAATTTTATTGTTGTTGTAAGTATGGCTATAATTATACTATGTTTCTAAGAACTGCATTTAAGAAATTACCTAATAGAGCCAATTTCCCAGTCCTAGTCTGGTCTAATGCTTTTTTCTTTACATACTCAATTATACCACTGCAATAGAGGTGTATTCGGACAAAACACCGTATACAGAGCATCATCCGAAAGAACATTTTCAACACTAAAAAGGTTAAAGACATGGCTACGATCCCGGATGGGTGCAGATCGACTTAACAGCCTGGTACTACTATATACGTACCGAGACAAACGTAGATTACGATCATGTCATCGACAGATTTGCTAGGAACAAGAAAGGACGTAGATTTGAGTTTGTGTTGAAACTTTCACAGAGATAGACTGCAAGGTGACTAAGGCCGTGGTGTGGTTTTGACCCGTCGTGGTTTTTGCCCGTAATTATTTTCAATTCGTGGGCAATCCCCAAAAATCATGGGTATGAGTCTAACGTTGCACCCCTTCTATGTATCTACTGTATCTGAATCGCAAACAAAAGCAAGATTTTTAAATATTTAACTGAAACAAAACGGCACAACAACAATCTAAAAAATGTGTACCGGTATATAGACTATATTATATTTTTAATAAACAATACATATGGTATTTGTTTGTTTAACGACCCACGGTTGTGCCAGGAGGGCTAAAGGAGACATGGACCTACTGATTATAATGGAATCCGAACCACTTTTTTCGTTCAACTGTACCCCCACCGGGAATCAAACCCAGGATCACTCGCACCAAAGGCAAGCATGTTAGCCACTAGATCAAACCTTATTATATCTGAGATTAAAGAAAAACAACAAGCTTGTTTCTGTACTTTATTCTGCATTGGTGATTTCATTTAAAGGTGAGAATTTTTCAAAATAAAATTTGAATTTTTTTTCAAATATCTGATATTGTCAAATAATATCGCCAGTCGAAATGTTAAAGGAAATATAGTTTGTGTGCAGTAATGAACGGAAACTTCACTTTGGTTTTACATTTCAGATCTTCTTTCCTTCATTTTGTTTTTTACTATTTATCATTATAATGGCTTATATTGTGATTCTATATAATTGTAATTCTAATTTTAATTCATGTAAAATTTATACACATTTCGTGCTAGATCATCAGACAAAATTTCTGTTGAGTTTGTGTAAGAGAAAGTTTAGTATTGATATTTTTGTTATTACATTATTTGCAAGTGCGCAGGCTAGTTCTTTTAAGGCAAAACCATAACATTCTTATTTACGGGGAAAGCCACGAAATTCATGTTTCGGCAATCACTATTATGGGTAATAATCACGGAACCACTAAGCATCCTTGGAGTTCAGTTTGATTTTTTTTTTCAATTTTCAGTTTGCTTAATTATTTCTGATATAAACAGAAATGAAAGTAATATGTAAAGATTGCTCTCCTATTTTTTGGCCCAGTTGGAACAATGTGTGCCATACACTATTAAACATCACTTTATAATTAATTATTGTATTATTTTATTACACCAAGAAGTTGACATAGAAATATCGTGTCTTTTGTTGTTTGTTGACAATTTGTATTATTCTTTATTCATGTATATTTTTGTTATCTATTTTTGCGTAGACCGAGTCTGTCTTTTTTTCATCTGTTTTCCTGCAATTGTTATTCAAAATATAAATAATTAGAGCAAATTTTATGTTCTTTCGTTAAAATGAATGCCATCGTCAATACAGTATTTTCTTTTGTGCAAGTACTGTGCAAGACAGCGCATTGATACAAAGCAGTGATTAGTGAATCATGACACCTCCATACCTCCGAAACGAAACTGCGTATTTAATTTAAGTCTACAGAAAGAATATACTTTCATTTAAAAAAAAACTTACAAATTCGGGTACGAAAATAGAATCTGGGAATCAAGTTTGCACCCTCCCCCTCCAGTCCCGCATTCATAAGCGTCCGAGTCTTGCAAAAGAAAAATTCTGATCACTATGAGGGTACGATCATCTTTCAGGAAGCGAACCGCCCCCCCCAAACGGTCCTTCTGGATCCGCTAGTGGTCACATACCACCAAATTGTAAAAGATACAAAGAAGTTCTTTTTGTATTTTTTTTTAAACAGTTCATCGCCCTAAGACAACATATTATGAACATTCTGTCAAAACCTAAAGTGGTTCAGATTAACAATCATTTCTGGTTTGAATACCGATTTTCGTAGAGTAAAACTGATGAACGATATGAAAAAGCGGGTTTCTGCAATCCATTCAGTGTCCCAGGAAAAATGTTCTATCTGCTCATTTAGCCCTTTATTTAAACTGGGAGGGGTTAAAATAAACGAGTTTTGGATTCACCTCTTTTTGCCATACAACACAAACAGTAAGGGGTAGCGGATAATGGCCTTTTGATATGGATTCGGCGTCCGAGGAGAAGGTTGAATATTGGACTTATTACGCTGCTGCAACCAGCATTTATGCATGCACTACTTCAAGTTTGAAAATTGAATTCGCATCCTTTGGAAGTCTTAGTTTCACACTGTGAAACTGTACTCACTTCTTAGGTATTATTGATACTATTTGTATATGCTAATATGAGCAGTTATTAGAGTATGCACAATTTTGCCATTGAATGCATTCTTCATGCAATTGGCCTGAATTATTATGTTATGAAAGAAAAAAAGTGCAAGCATTTACTTTTCAGAAATTGAAATATCATCGATGTTTAGCCTCTTTTACTTTAGAATTTCTTGTAATTTTGCCAATTTAAACTAATTTACCAGATATCTAGTCTTTTGTCAATTGTTTATCGACGGCTTACGTAGATGCAAGTTGTCTTATTTATGAATTCATTATATATTCGGATAATTGATTTTTTAAAAGTAAATAAGGATTTTTTTTGAGTCGCGCTTTATAGTTTCTTAATACTATTGAGGTCAATGTTTAATCCATTGGAAATGACATAATTGCTTATATTCCGATCCTTCTCTACTTTTACCAGAATATCGCCCACTTTTGATGTGATTAATCATCCAGTGCAAGCAAAGAGCAACCAAAGTATGGTTCAGCCACTTTCGTTCTGGAGATTTTGATGTCCAAGGGGTGTGCAAGAGACAAGATTTGAGGCTGTCTCGTCTCGAAAATGTGTTGTGAAACGATGTCTCGACTCCAAAAATGTATGTTTCTCTATTGGAAGGGCCTTGTCTCGACTCGATTTTTTTCAGAAAAATTCTGTTTCGACTCGTCTCGTGCGCATCCCTACGTATGTTGGCTCAAAAGTAGGTATACAGTTCCATACTGATCGGTCATGACATTTTATATCATTTACTTTTACTTGCGATCTATAAAGACGTTGTCTTAGTTTCTTCATTACTTATTCTTAACTTCCTTTCACTTATACCTGAGGCTTGGAACAGACTGAAGCAAATAAATGCATTAAATTATAATGTCATACTTAATCGTTGATGGTGTATATACCTACTTTTGGGCCACCCTGTATATATGTGTGCGTACAATGTATCTTGCCGGTGAACAACACAAATGTATTCACAAACCTGCTCAGCATTTTTGCCTTTGACAAAATAAAATTGTAGAATGTAGTGCTATTACACAGAAGAAGAAGTGTAACAGCCTACTCTGATTTTAAGAATGCCATCATTTTTTAAACAAGTACTACTTTCTACTGTCAGCTGTCAATTGGCATTTGACCTGACTCGCTGCGCCTCATAGACCCTGAGGTTTGGCACACTTATGCAATCGCTACATCGTAGATTACTTAGACTACAAGTTACAGTAAAATCTGTTTCCAGAGGACCCTTTATTAAACGGAAATATTTCACGGTCCCATAAATTTACTGGCGAAAACCGTGTTAAATTTCTTTCGTTAAACAGAAACTGTAATACGCGAACAACGGAAATCAAAACAAGCCTCTTATCGGAAAGTTTCATGTTTCGGAGTGCAGCATTTAGAAAGTTTTAGACATCCTATGAGAGGTTAGACATCTATTTAGCAAAACAAACAGTGATGTGCAAATCGAAGTAGATAGGACGAATATGCATGCATTAGTTGAGAATTATACGAAAAGTCTGAAAGAAGAAGAGGGGGTGAAGGAATAAGAGAAATAAGACATAGATTTGATAGAACAGTGTGGGCTAAAGACGAATCAAAATTATGTCTATAGTTTAAAAGAACTGCAATATTTGCCTTTCTTCGCCTTATATGCTTAGTGTAGTTTCTCAGCTTAAAGTCTCTGTATAAAGTTGAGCAGACAAGCGGCAATGTGTACGGAAAACCCTGCTTGATTATTGGAAAAATTAAGTTAACGTGTGTACGGTATTTTTTTCCCTGTACATTGTAAGTTCGCGTGTATTAATGCGTAATAGAAAAAAATACCATAAATTGACTAAGGCATGCACAGTATTTTTTTTTCTCAGTATGTACACTCATTATTGCATATCTATAACTGTCTTCTTGTAAGAATATAATTTGATAATGATTTTGCAGGGTACTTTTAATACTGATACTATGTGTATAATCGGGAAATGTATATTTGTTGTAAATTTTGTAGGAAAAGAATTATAAATACGGAAATTAGAATGAGTAAAACCAAATGTTGCTAAATGGACAAGAAAGTTTTATTTTCGTTTTATTGTTCTTATTTACTGCTATTTTCACATGAAATTTGCAACATACATGTTTTTGCCAATTACACACATACTAACATTATAAGAAATACCGGGCGAATTCGTTATCAAATTATATTCCTACATCAACATATTTATAGACATGCGACAATAATTTTGGACATGAGTGAACATTTATGCATGCACTTTTTTTTCAATAGTTCTACCTTTGTTACCCGGAAACCTACGATTAACGGAATATTTTGCTAGTCCCATTCGATTCCGCTAAAGGCAGGTTTTACTGTACTTAGCAATGACATGCCAACGTTATTTGTAACAAGAAATGTACATAGATCCTACATGATCCGATCTTGTACACAAATGGTTTTGGCGTCCCAATATAAATATGGCGGAAATTAGTGACTAAAATTGAGGAGAACTCTTCAGTTAAATTCGAGACTAATGAAAAAGGATAATGTATTAGGTCAGCATCTCTAAAGACACAAGGGACGGCACGGTAACTCAGTGATAGAGCGCTTAACTCTGGTGCGTACAATTCCCGACCAAGTAAGATCGGACGGTGGAGAACATCGTGTTCCTGGGTTTTCTCTAGCTACTTCAATTTCCTCCCACATTATAATTCCACTATTTATTCCATCGCCATTCACTTCCCTTAATCATCCGTCTTCCTTAGCCTAAGGAGCATAATCGTGGGAAATTAAAAAAAAAGTCTAAAAACACAAGCTAGAAGTAATATAGTGAGGAAAATACATTTAAAAAATCATTTTAAGCAAACCTTAACTACTAAACTGCTCCTTATATATATATATATATATATATATATATATATATATATATATATATATATATATATAGAGAGAGAGAGAGAGAGAGAGAGAGAGAGAGAGAGAGAGAGAGAAGGGTGAGAGTAGACTACAATAATATGATGGACATTGAAATATAGCGTCGAAAGTGAACAAAAGAAGGGGAAAAACTGTTTATAAAGGTGCACGATTTGCCTGCTATAGTGATGGGGTCAAGACGTATTGTGTGTGTAATTTGAAAATTGTGTGTTTATGTCCCCCCAACAAACACCCACACCTCCCCTTCCAAAGCACGATTAGCCCTTGGGCATTTAGTGAATAGCATCTAGAATAATATTGTTGATGTCCGATGGGGCAACGGTGAGCCCTGTTTCAAAATGTATTAGCATGTTGAAGCAAAGTCCGCTAGTGATCATATTACAAGATAAGCCTATCTGTACCAAAACGTGTTTCTTTTTCTCCCGTGTTTTCCGAGGATTAGAGGAGAGGAAAATAACACCACTTAGTGGTGAATAGCGGCAGTATAAAAGAACATTAAAATGATAAAAAAAATGGTACCGGTTACGTAACACGCAGAAGTAACATCTAACCTCATAAAAATATCATAACTGATTCTTACCACTTCATAAAACGCTTTTTATCCCTTGTGCTAATATTCTGACAATGAGTTTCGCTTTATAATACGGCAAAAATGAGAAACAAGTTGCTGATCTCCACTTTTTCTAACAGTAAATAGTGTTCAGGTATATCGCAGTTATTGTAAGAATAGATGGCGACAATCCAATATTACCAGTGTGTTCTTATATTTCAATTGACTGAATTAAATAAATAAATAAATAAATAAATTAAAAGGAGTACATCAAATATAGTAGCTCTCATTTTTTATTTAGTCATATTTATGGTTCCAAGCAATGGTGATTTGAGAACATTTGACCCTCGACATAATTGGAAGTAAAACTCCCGGATAAATCTCCCCCATAAAACTAACATTCTACACACCACCTAAAACCAGCATGTTCTATCGACACTATTTTTTTTTCATCCGAAAACAAAACTGCCCCTAAATAAGTATTTTGATATAAATGCAAAACGGCGAATACCTATTATCACAATAGCAAATAAATGTACTTTTTCATGTGCGCCCCCCTTCAACAAATAGTCTTTACCGTGGTAAACATGCAAACCGACAACAGCTACTCTAACAAAGAAATGTGAACGATTGTCTAGCAAGAGAACTGGTATGCAACCATTGTCTGTAAATACTGCGTTTGGAGGACGTTTATTTCTGGAAATACTTAGTTTGAAATTAACGTTCCGTTGTCCAAGTGTATTGTGGATTTGTGCAGCAAGAAGAAAGAAAAGGAGAGAATTTCTAGTTGCAAAGCAAAATAATGGTTTGTGTTAAAATCAGGGGATTACACTTTGTTGTATAACTCATATGTTAGGGATATAAGTTCAACATCTACTAGACACATAAGGCCTTAGGCAGAGTCGTTCTGACGCATGATTAGTGCCATACTAAAGAGTTCGAATAACATATGTTTTCTGCAGTAATCAAGCCTTTAGTGGGATACTAATCATACGTCAAAAGGACTCTGCATAAGGCCCGTAGGCTCTAAAATATTATCAATAGAATGAAAAGAGCATTTGTTTCGAAGAAGTTGAAATAAGGCAGTCTTATTTGAACAGTTTTGCATTTTCATAATCTATGAAGTTCTTTCCATAAACGCCTACGTAGGATTCGATAAGGTTTATATAGAGATTTGGTCATTCCAGGTAATAAACAAAAGAAAGAAAAATCTACTTTACTCATGTATATCCTTATGTGTTTAGGATTACATAGTATTAGCTTCTTGGAAATTCTCAGGAAGTCAAACCTGGGACGCTGTATCTCAAAAGCGCGAGCATCAGCCATTAGATTAACGGGACGGCAATTAGATAATCAGCATTTTGTGGCCTTTCCTCGACTTACTCTTCTTTGCGCTATTTGTATTGTATTTGTACAAATAAATTACCAGTGAAGTTATTCAGTGAAGCAAGAATTCTCCCATACATAACATTTTATGTCTTTTTTATGGTTCAAAAAAGAAAATCGCGCAATATTTGTAAAAAGTTTCACGCTCTTCATCCTCTGGGGTAATTCTCCAATTTCGTACATGCAAATTACATACTTGCATGATATGCAATAATAATAATAATAATAATAATAATAATAATAATAATAATAATAATAATAATAATAATAATAATAATAATAATAATAATAATAATAGAACTATACACTAAAATATAAGTACCTGTGTATATACAGGGCGAACGACATCTATGTGGACAAACTTTAGCAGATGATTCCGGATACCTGTACCAGTAAAACGTCTTGAGAGCAGATGCAAGCCGATCAATAGTTTGGGCGATACAGGGCGCCGAAAGGGTGGGAATATTAACTTGAGAGCCCCATATCTCCACTATCCTGAATGACAGAGCTAAGGCGGCAAGATCACGTCAAAGAATCCTAACCTGTTCTGTCCAAAATTGCCTATGCTGCAAGCGTGACATTCGTGGGGAGTCCCCAAAGGAAGTGGTGAATCTTCGGAAAGTTTCTGCCGAAATGTGGGTCCCAATTTGCACGGTTTGACGGCTAAACGAACAGCAAGCAATGATTTGTTGTCGGACATGTCATATCGCCAACATTGTCGATATGGTGAGGGAATTTACATTTGCTATTTGGGGTTGTATAATTGTAACAGCAGGCAGGCGTTACGTAATAACAAGATATGACCTGAGAGGGCGAGCTGGGATTGAATCATAGACCCCATTCTCCAGAAGTGAATGCTCTACTACCAAGTGAAGTCGAATGATTTATGGTAGTTATTACTTTCTAAGGCACTAAGTCTTCGATTTTATGTGTTTATGTGCTTGTATCTCAACTGGTTTCAAATGTACAGAGTGCTAAAACCGTGTGGAAAATGATGAAAGGGTATTATATCTTTGGACCTCTTGCGTAGGTCCCTGCCACAGTGGAACTATGACCTCGAAGGGCTATGTCCACCAAAACTTTATTCTTTGGGTGAAACCAAGATAACCCATCGGGTCCGATCGCCGTATATTATTTGTTTCTTGGGCAGATTAATTCTTACGCAATACCTTTTCTTTTTTTTTCCTTAATTTACGTAAAAGTGATTAGTTAAAGCAACTCTAAAGCCAAAAGTAAAAAGCGCAACATGTAAACTTTTAACAGTGGTAAACATCTAATTAAGTATTTGCTGATTGTTAGGGTGAGAATAATCTAAAGACGAATGAATGGTTTCTTATTCATTCGCTTCTTAAATTTGATATTCCTACTCTTTAACTTTCTGACTTTAGGAGCTTTTTTCTTTCGAGAAAGAAAATGGCAAATTCTTCGAAGACGAGCATTTTTTTTTCCTTCGGTAGCACTTAAACATTAAGCTGGAAATAAATTAGAAAGGGCTTCCATAGGTGAGGGAAACCTGGGCTCGTTGCAAGGAAGAAATATGACAGTAGAAGAAACGGAAAACTGTATGATAATTTCTGGGAGAAAGGTGATTAAATATAAATGTCATAGACGACCTCGTTGCTTAACTCTTTCCTCACAGAAATTATGGCAGAGAACAGCAGTAGTACCAATCATTTCATTTAATATCATTTATTTCCTCCATCTAACCAATCATGACCAATGCGTACGACTAGCTACCAGTGTTGTTATGAGCAGGATTTTATTCTGTATCCTTCACTCTGCCAATGCCAATTTTAGCGAAATAACATTGTTGTCAGCTAAAGTGCATTTTCGCATTTATATTCCATCTTTGGAGTTTGGACAACCTTTTACCGTATCCAGCTTTCGGCTTTTGATACTGGACTCTCGGTTCTGGATCCAGGTATGTAATTATCTGTATGGGAACTGGATACCAGATTTTTAGTTTTTGAACAGGGTACCCGAATCTCGGTTCCAGATCCGAGTATCCAATTTTCATTAGATCTGGAACCGGGCATTTTCGGAATCGAGTAACCCGAATCCGAAATTGTCTGGCCATCTTTACTACCTATCGGCAAGAGTCTAACAGAAATTTTGGCGTATATCTCTTGAGTGTTGTGTGTGTGTGTGTGTGTGACAAGGTAGCACAAAGATAAGGTAACTTTATTAAACTGCGAGCCCTCTTCGTCTATCAGAGAGAAGACCGTCAAACTGTGGATGACAAAATCAATCAGGTCTTGAGTATAGAATCAACATCCCTGACTTCAGTGAACTCATCATTTGAAGGGCGATTTTTCATGTTCAACATCTTCCGACAGTTTTGTGAAAACTGGGGAAATGGAGAATAGCACAGCAAAATGCTGAGAGTTGCGGAAAGGCAAAGTAACACAAATGGTATAACATAATGGAAAAAGTGGCAAAGAGAAGTGTTCAAAAATGTCAAATCTTACGAAAGAAAAGGGTTATGAGGAAAGCAATAGTGACAAAGAGAACATTTTTTTTTCAGTTATTAATATGCATTCAGTTAATATATATTCTGTTGTTAATATACATATTATACAGTTGAAAAATCTAAGAATGCCTTGCAGATGTCAAGATGAAAACATTTGGCGGCTTTTGTAACGTATTCTTTTTTTCTAGCTGAATGACTATTTTCTAGTTTGAATTTGATACCGTTATTTACCGTGATTTATTCAATACCGTTAAATAGAATTCACTGTTCTCATGTACAATAAATCAATTTAGCTAGATATTAAAAAAAAGCGATTTTGGAGGGATAAAGAGAGTTTTCAGAATCCCAATGATGACTTTGAAGTCGCGACAACAAGATTCCCGCATCAGAAGCAGAATGCTCTGCAGTTATGTTTTAAATACATATACAGCCGTGTGCACCAATGGGAGTTCACTGAAACGCATTCAACACTAAACTTTCAAGTTTATACTTGGTTCCAGAACGTTTGTTGCATCATTGGAAATCAAAGTTCAGTACATCTCGTTTAAGTAAACTTCGGTCAATTTGTAAAATAAACTCTGATTGGTTGTCGTCTTTTGTCTCTAATCTTCGTTTAACAAAGTAACAAATGAAGAAAATATACTGCGTGCATGTCTTTTTTACTTTTGAGATAGTGTGCATAGAGTTCTGAGTAGTCTAATTTCAGTGATCGTAATTGTGACGGAGAAAATAATAAAATCACTAGCAACACATTTTTCTGAACACGAGAAATCGGACATTGTGTGCATCACAGTAAACGAAATTTAAACCCCCAAATTCGGCCATTCAAGCTAAAACCAAGTTTATCCACCATTTGACCGACACTTAACCTTGAACGTTCTTGGTGCAACAAACATCTTCACCGAGTTTGGTTATAACCCTCGTTCAACAGTTGAACTTCATTGGTGCACTCGAACGATAGTCGATTAGTTTTATCTGGCAGGTATTATAAAAGTACAATAGTTTCTAACAAAAGTTGACAACATTACCACAGACCTGATCTCTTCAAATCTAAAAGTACACGATGAGCATTATAGAGTGGACCTGCACTTTCCTATGATATTTTGAGTATTAAAATTTAAGCACAAAAGCACTTTTGAGCACCAAGTCCCTTAAAATAATAATAATAATAATAATAATAATAATAATAATAATAATAATAATAATAATAATAATAATAATAATAATAATAATAATAATAATAATAATCCTTAGGAGCAAAAATATAAAGCACTATTTTTCACATGAAATTATAAATAATGAATTATTCATTTTATATCTGCTTTTAACTTTTCTATTCAACAATCTACATAAAATAAGCATGTTCCTTATGGAATCCAATATACATGGTATAGCAATCATATAATATAGTAGGTAGTATGTTGGCATCGTGAAAGTAACGGAAACGAAACCTAAATCCCACATGTGATCATAAATTAACTTTCATCACTTGCTGAGCTTTTGTCAAACACGCACAAATCATGTAATTCATTGTTCTTTACGTTATTGGCTAATATTTTAGCCTTAAAAGCCTTTTATCCGTGATTGCTTGAGTCATCTTTCTTCTCTTCCTATGTTGTCAGTCCTGCCGCCCTCATCTTCAAATTATTGGGCAGTGTCCTATAGTTATAGAGAGAATTTCCTCCACAAATCAAGCAAGACAACTGATTTTTCCATTGTTTGCAAATCCCTCAACTAGCTCATTGTATTCCATATAGATTTCCCTCCTTTCATTCTTCAGGTAACGAACGTAGAAAGGTTGAAAACGAAATCTTCTGGGTAAAGTTCCTATCTCGTTTTCGTTCTCCACTTTGCAGTCTAAATCGTGAGCCTTTTGGCTGACTTGTTATTAGCATTGTTAGCTATCGGATCATCTTAAGCTATATATATATATATTTTATTATTATTATTATTTTTAACTGGGTCATTATACTGTGATAAAAGGGCAGATATAAGCCACAATTGATTAAGACGTGTTTAATAATTATTACCTAAAGGCTATATCAAATTATTTTTCAATTGTGTTTGTGTGTGGAACAAACGTAGATGAATAAGGAAAATTGTATGTTATAGTCCTGCTGATTAGTAGGTTTATTTAGTTACAAGAGCTTGGTTAAAGAAATATTGAGGATTATCAAGCCAATCATTCTGTTGAATTTATTTCCAGTGGGTACACACGCGGTTCGGATCCCACGTTAAATTCATTAAATTCAAATCATATATTTTACCACGTCTAGAGTTGCCATGAGATGAGACAATCAATAGTACCTATGGCAAGATACGAGACGAGACAGAGATATTCCTATAGAAGCATTGATACTTTTCGAGATAATATATCAATCTGATGAACTTTTTTGAGTCAAAACAACCTTTCTTGTCTCACAGGTTACGCTATCAGTGTGAACGACAAGAGTTACGCTATCGGTGTAAACAACAAGTACTACGCTATCTGTGTAAACGACAAAGTATTATGCTATCAGTGTGAACGACAAGTGTTACAGTCTATCAGCGTGAATCATTGTTGTGTTATAATATCGGATAGAATTTGGTTCGAGTATAAAAACAAAAACGAACTTTTAAAATATTGAAAAAAAAAAAACATTAATGTTTAGCATTAAATCTTAAGTTGATCATTAGCTTTTACGCTTTAAAATAAATAATAATATGATGAAGTGGGAAAGCCAATGTAGCATAATAAATGAGATAAAGATTAAGAAAACATAATCTAAGATATGTAACTAAGATTTAAAGACCGATTGGAATTATCGGTACTCAAAAGTGAACATGCTAACTAAGAATTAGTCATTGACCTAATATCTATAATAATAATAATAATAATAATAATAATAATAATAATAATAATAATAATAATAATAATAATAATAATAATAATAATAATAATAAAGCAAAGCTCAACCGGCGCTACATCTAAGGTTTGACATCATAGTTTGGTAGAATATGCTACATATGAAAACCGTGGGTAGTATGTCACGTTAAATTGTGGTATCACTAATTTCATGGACGCCATTTTGCGTTTTGATCACATGACTTTGGCCACGTTTGGGACTTGTTGGCTTTAGATGTAGTAGAGCCTTTCATTGTCTTTCATTTGGTGCCATTTTTTAAAATCACTCCATTTTAACGGAATTATGAGCATTTTAATCCAACGACTCCCGAGTGTGACCTAAGTCACGTGATCAAAACGCAAAATGACGTCCATAAAATTAGTGATACCACAATTTGACGTAAGCTACTATTTAGGGTGTTCATATAAAACCCATTCTGTCAAACTGTAGTATCAAACCTTAGATGTAGTGCGGGTTGTGCCAATTTCGTTTTTAGAGGCCTTTCAGATATTAGCTAACTAACTCTATGGCTTATGGAACCCGAAGGTTCAGTGCCGCGTTGACAAAAGCTCTCCACTGACTTCTATCCTTAGCCAACTGGATCCAGTTCCTACTTTGTATTCCTATCTCTCCGAGATCCATCTTAATATTGTCCTCCCATCTGCGCCTAGGTCTTCCTAATGGTCGCTTTCCGATGGGTCTTTCAATCAAGACTTTGAAAGCGTTTATATTTTCTACCATCCTAGCTACATGACCTGCCCACCTAAGCCTCTTAAACTTGATGACCTAGCAATGTTTGGTAAACCGTATAAATTATGTATAACTAGTTCCTCGTTATGAAGTTTCCACCAGTTTCCACCATACCCCATCCCCGTTCCTCTTGGGTCCGATTATTCCTCTCAGGATCTTGTTCTCAAACACTTTTAATCTATGTTCTTCTTTCAGAGTAAGCGACCATGTTTGGCAACCATATAGAACAACAGGCATGATTATCGTTTTATATATTTTAAGCTTCAGATTCCTCGACAGAATTCGCGACGACAAGAGATTTTGAACTGAATAATAACACGAATTTCCTGCTTTTAGTCGACATTTAATTTCTTCGTGAATATGATTGTCGTCTGTTAATATTGATACTAGATATTTGAAACTATCCACTTTAATTTCAATCCAAGTGTCCTCAACACTAGTGCACTCCGAATCTTCTAAAGCCGAGAATCTATTCGAAACTTCAGTCTTGTATTCCTCTCTTACCTGCCATGGCTCTAATCTAATTTATTTAAATTAAATATCTCCGTTTTCGAACATTGAATATTTCTTTTATTCAACGATAATCTCTCTCTTATTATCGGTGCTACCAGGTAGTGATCAGTGTCACAATCAGCCCTTCTAAACGACCGGACATCAATTGTGTAATGGAAATGGAAAAGGCTGAAAGTGCCACAAAGTAAAATTTCCAGTATTCAATAAAAAACTTCCTAAAACTGTACTTTATCCTTTAAATATGTATCCTAGCGACTGCTCTAGAAACTAGTAGGAATTTTTCTGGCACTTTGGACCTTCTCTAGGTTATTGGCGATGTCGTTTACAACACATTCCATGCAAAAACTCGATTTTGTATTTTTTTTTGGCACTTTCAGCCTTTTCCATTTCCCCTACACAATTATGCTAGATTGTCTTCTTCTATCTACTAAAACGTGATCAATTTGATTATGTGTTTTTCCGTCTGGTGAGGTCCATGTGTATTTATGAAGGTCGCGATGTGGGAATTCTGTACTCTTCACGATTAGGCTTTTGGATGTTGCAAAGTTCACGAGTCTAACACAATTGTCATTACTTTCCTTATGCAGACTTTCGTTCCCTATAATCATTTTGAAAATATCCTCTCGTCCTTCCTTCGCTATAAAATCTCCTAATAGAATTTTTATATGGTATCGCGGGAGTTGGTCAAATATCCGTTCCATTTCTTCGTAAAAACTATATTTTATATAGTCATCCTTATCTTCTGTTGGGGCATGTACATTTAAACCAATAATATCACACCACCGACCCTTCAGAGTAATAAAAGAAAGTTTGTCAGTAACAAATTCAATCTGCTTAATTGCTGGTAATATTCGTTTGTGAACGAAAAAACTTGTTCCTAATTGATGTTTTTTTATTTCCTTTTCTCGTAAAAGAACGTAAAATTTCCAGAATTAACAGATCCATTTCCTTCCCACCTAACTTCCTGAACTCCTACTAGGTCCTACTAGGTTTAGATATTAGCTCCTTGACTAAATAGAAAACACGCACACTCAGAAAATTATTTCAGATTGGCAAAATTTATTTTGGGAATAACAGTGGTATAGATGAATCGTGCAACGATGATATGGCTTGAAATTGTTTGTAATTTACTGAAAATTGTACTCAAATTGTCTTTACTTTCTGAAGTTATTCATCATGAAATAAATTTTGTCCCTGACTTTATAATGTTGCTTCTATAATGTCTCAGTTCGAGTTCTGCTTAGATTAGTCTTGTTTTGTACACCAAAATACACAAATATCAATTTATCACATTAATAGTTTAAACACATTTCTCTCCTAAGTTTGTAATAATATGCAGTTTTTCTTGGAACAAATTTACAGTTTACGGATGATTAGTGCAAAGTGAATGGCGATTTAAGAATTGATGCAAATTAGATAACCCAAAAGTGAGACAGACACAGCGACTCAGTGGTGGAGCGCTTCACCTCTGGTGAGAAGAGTCCCTAGTTCGATCTCAGATCTGTGAGTTCTTAGTGGATAACGGTGTCTGTCAGTTTTATCAGGGTTGTGCTTTTCTTTCCCGCATTCAATTTTCACCAAATGTTTCCAATTCATCTTGTAGTTAAATCACTCATCCATTTCCTTCAGTCTACACTGAAAAAACTAAAACGCCATTGAAACACTTCTACTACAGATTTTGACAGCACAATTGAAGAAATAGTGTTTATAAAGTGTGACTAGCATGTCCAAAAGTGTTACTTCTCTAAGAACAGTAACTAGTACGACATATTTGAAACTCTTTCTCGCGGCAAAAATTTCGAAAACAAAGTGATGACATACATGTTGTACATACATCTGGTCCATTCTTGGACAACACAACATCTACAATGGATGAATATTTGCCATCTGGAAGTGTTCAAAGAGTGTTGGTAACGTGTACAGTGTTCTACGGTGTCTAAAAGTATTATATATGTATTTTTATATGTAGTTATATATGTATTTTTTTTTTGCAGTGTAGAGAATACACATACGTGGGACATTAAATTATTATTATTAGTATTAGTATTATTATTATTACTTAACCTGGAGAAAACCTTAACCTGGACATTATTTTGTTCATCATGATCTCATATGGTCTTAAACTCAAGCGTGTACTCTTTGCACAGAGGTGAACGCTCTATCATTGATGTTCCACTCTTCCATCAGATTACATATAGACTGAACTATCATAGTAAATAACTACGTTAACAATGAAATAATTAGAATAATATAGGCGAATATCTAGCAAAACAATATTGTTTCTAGCGTATGAATTTTAGTCTTGAAAAAAAAATGTTTTATATAAAAAAGGAATTCCCAATGGAGTACGTTTAAATGCAAAAAGCATTTCAATCTAGACTATACTTTAGATTAGCTGAAGTGAAAATGAAACGAAATACACTTTTTGACGACACATAATTATACATATTAGGCTAAAGAAAATGAAGATTTAATGAAAATAAAAATAGAAAAAAAGTATGAAATAGCTGGTAAAATAAGCGTGAGAAATGAAACTGATAAATCTCGAGAAAACCTACTGACTCGACGTGGTGCACTATGCACTTCATGGGACAGGATCAAAGCAGAGACTTCTCTTGCCAGAAATCAAGCTCTCTACCATAGAGTCACCTCTACCATAGAGTCTTATGGGTTCTCTCTTTTAAACCAATTTTTAAATCAACATTTGCTTGACACTAATTATTCATTTCCTCTAGCCTGCAAGAGATAACTAGTGATTTCTAGCACCAAGATCTCTCCATCACTGAACCAGGGCACATCCCAGTTAATACTAGTTGATTTACCATCACCAACTAATAATACATCCGCATATTTCAGTTTAACGTCCCACAATTATGCCCTGGTAGGCTAAAAGAGGCGATGGTTAAGGAAAGTGGATGATGATGGAAGAATGAGAAAGTGGGAGGAAATTGGTGCATACTGACAAAAGTCACTGACACGATGTTGTCCATGACAAACTTACTTGGTCGGATATAAAGCAAGGACTCCACGCATTAGAAGTAAGCTCTTTACCGCTGAGCCAACTTTCCCCCAATATATACGTATATGAAGTAGCACGAATTATATATATATATATATATATATATATATATATATATATATATATATATATATATATATATATATATATATATATTTAAATATAACGAAATCAATGTCGACAGCATTTAGAAAAGTATCTTGTATTTTCAAAATCATTATTTTTTTAATACATAAATTGAAGGTTAATTAAAAATAAATGAATGATAGAGTGAATCATGAAAATAAAACAAGTTATTTAAATTTAGACCTTCACATAAATTTCCCAGCAGACCAATATGCTATAAAACAAAACAACAATGATGCACCACAATGGTTTAGGAGACATAAGCATTTTTAAAGAATGTCACTCGCTTTCTGCCTAACAACATAACACGTGATATCCCACAATGGTCTGTGGTTATTGCACCCACCCATTATGGAACAATTTTTAACCTCTATCAAAAGGAATTTTCATTCTTCGACGTTAATTTATGTGTTCTACTAACCGCAAAGTTCGTAGAGAAGAATAAATGATACATGGACGAGGACATTAGAACAATAAATATGACAAGAAGTTTTCTTTTTTTTATTAATATGAAATTCATATAAATACTCGTTTACCGTTCTCACATATATAACACATTTTTATGTGGCATGAGGATCTACACAAGAACTGTGGAATTTTATAGTAAGGCTCATTAATATTATACTCATCGCCAAGCGTGCTTTCATCTATCTTCCAATATATAAAAAAAAAATAAAGAGTTACCAAACTTTGATCACGGATACCTTGGTCCAGGACACAGTTCAGGACGAAGCACTTTTGTCAAATTTCGAATCACGGGGTCTCAGCGGGGTGTTTACCGGGACATGTAAAAGTAGTAGAAAATTGCTGATATTAGTGTTGAATTGATAGTTTTCGCGGTCGCTGAGATCAATAGTGAAACTCTGATTGCATTAACTTCCAAATTCACCATATTCTGCTGCGGACCGGGGGTCACCACGGAGGGAATACCAAGACATGTATATAAAAGTAAAAAGAATGACCGATATTAGTGTCAAATCCATAGTTTTCGAGGTCGCTGAAATGAATGGTGATACTCCTACAGGCGTTGAATTCCAAATACAGTCCCCAAGCGAAGAATGAGTATATTCAGCTAGTTATCTATAGGGATACGCACGAGACAAGATTTGTGGCTGCCTCGTCTCGAAAATGTGCTGTAAAAGTGATGTCTCGACTCGAAAAATGTGTATTTTTCTATTGGAAGAGCCGCGTCTTGACTCGAATTTTGTCAGGAAAATCCTGTCTCGACTCGCCTCTTGTGCATCCCTAGTTATATAATGGCATCAACATACAGCTATCCATTACGAAGAGCATAGTGAGTACTGGAAATTCAATTCGATTTCCTAAATTGATATTTCCTAAATTTTGCATATCTATCTATCTATCTATCTATCTATCTATCTATCTATCTATCTATATATATATATATATATATATATATATATATAAGAAGCGCATCCAGAAAGTAAGTTTCCCACGCGTCCCATAGCTAGAAAACAGTATGTAGCGAAAAGCGACTACGTGTGCGTGAGAGAGTAAGGTCCGAGCATGACACATGCACTAGCGGAACTTCCCTAATGCACTCAGCAGCATCGTGGCAGTGGTTGAAGATGGACGATTCTATTTCAGCTCCCACAGTGTGTGAAATGCGAGCAGTGATAAAGTTTTTGAATGCATAGGGCAGCGTTTCCCAACCTTTTTCAACTTGCGGCACACTACGGGTGTTACTTGGATTCTCGCGGCACACTTATATATATATATATATATATATATATATATATATATATATATATATATATATATATATATATATATTATAATTTGTAAATATGAAACACAGTTGTATTTTTTTTTTTTTTTTTTGTGATTATTGATCTCCTTCTCTCAGAAAAGAAAGCTCTATCATTGGTTTTCAACCCGTGGTAAATCATTATGCTTATTTTTCATTATAATTTAAAAATAGCAAATTGCAATGAAATATTGGACTCAGGTTTTTTAAAATACACTTTCTTTCTAAAAACTGGACCCAACCTACTACTAAGAAGGAAAATCACTAAATAACGAACGAATAAACAAATCTCTTTTCCTTTTAAAACACAAATGTAGGTAATTTGTAGAAAGGGTATTTTAAATTTTCAAGTTACGAAATAGTCTGCAACAATAAAGAAGCAATAATGGTCATAACAATGATAACAATTACTTTTTTCAACATTAGAAACGTACAGAAAAGTAACCCGGTATGAAACTTAAAATTGTAGATTCATAGTAGAGTTTCATAGTAATGTGAAACACAAATATATATTTGTCCCTACGTTTTGCAATTTGATTGCTATAAAATTAATAATTTTGTTTCGATTCCTCGCGGCACACCTGCGGCCCATTCACGGCAAGCCAGTGTGCCGCGGCACACCGGTTGGGAAACGCTGGCATAGGGCATAGCATCCATCGTTAGCTGTGCCATGTCCATGGCCCTAACGGCATGAGCAAGCAGCTCCTGCAGATTTTCGCTCCTTATTGCACACCACTGTCACGGAGTGAATGTTGATCAAGAAGTTTTGTGTTGAACCAACTGACCCTAGAGCACAAAGCAAGGCGCACAGGGTCAGCATTGCCATTCTTGCAACGATACAGCTGACGATGGATTTCAATCGGTGCTATGCCCTATGCATTCAAAACCTTTATCACTGCTCGCACTTCACACGCGGTGGGAGCTGGAATAGGAACGCCAATCTTCAATGACTGCCACGACGCTGCTGAGAGAATTAGGGAAGTTCTGCTGGAGCATGCGCCATGTTAGGACCTTACTCTCTCACGTACACGCAGTTGCTTCGCGCAACATACGGTTTCCTAGCTATGGGACGCATGGGAAACTTACTTTCTGGATGCGCTTCTTTTATATATATATATATATATATATATATATATATATATATATATATATATATATATATATTGAAAAGTAGAATAATTATTATAATGATATAAATAGGCTAAATTATATAATACTTATATATTTTATTTCATATAATACTTATATGTAATAATAACAATAATTTAATTTAACTATTCACTTCTGTCGGTTTACGATTCCATCAATTTATCACAAATTATACGTACATACATACACACTTTCAAAATGCTGTTACAAAGAACCGCTGGTCAGAATGACTTCAAATTTGAACTGATTATACTTGAAGAAAGGGAAACGATATGGCATAAGAAAAAAGTTTCAAAGTGTATCACTGGATAGCGTTGTAAGCTGTTTCTATGTGATGTTTTTGACCTAAGGATAGTTAAAATCCCAATCGTTATGTGCCTTCTTGCGGCTTTTGACCCAAGGACAATTGGAAAACCAATCATTATATGCTTTTTATGCGGCTTTTGGCCTAAGGATAAATAAAAACCGATTTTAGAAATATGATTTCGAAGTTTTTTTCCGTCACTAAACCGAAACAGTCATGCACATTGAACAGTATAGTTGGTTTAATGTGCAACTCATATCGAATCAAAATTTCACTTGTAGCCGAATCAATTTTCGTTATGCCGCTTGCAG
This sequence comes from Thermobia domestica, assembly GCF_964235325.1. Classification (NCBI taxonomy): domain Eukaryota; kingdom Metazoa; phylum Arthropoda; class Insecta; order Zygentoma; family Lepismatidae; genus Thermobia; species Thermobia domestica. The sequence goes on along the minus strand of NC_137459.1, from coordinate 112,453,559 downwards.
CGCCGTCTACTCATACACTTTGGAACTTTTTTCTTTCACTATACCGTTTGCTCCTTCTTTAAGTATACTCAACTCAAATTTGAAGTCATTCTGACCAGTGGTTCCTTTTTAACAGCGTTTTGAAATGGGACTTTAGTTATAGTTATCCTCTATATAAAGAGAGAGAGAGAGAGAGAGAGAGAGATAGGGAGAGAGATAATACACATTAGCTGAAATGTCTCTTTTCTTCGCACGGAGAGAATAAGTTTGCCGAAAGTATTCGAACCATGTTTCTTCTCTTAGGAAACACATTAAAATGAAAGCGTAGTGATGGAAACCCATAATGCCGCTCCTTACCATCCCTATGCCCACTGAGGCTAAGTGTGAATTTATGGCTGAAAGCGTCAAAATTGTGTGACCTTTAGTTCACTGCGGAATATTTTAACTCCCTGGGAATCCTAGAAGATAGCGTACAACATCTCGTTTGATGCCACCTGAGTTTTTTTTTTTTTTTTTTTTTTTTTTTTTTTTTTTTAGATCGTGAATCTGTGTGCTTCCACTGCATCGACTACTTTTTTGTTTATGGATTGAATGATGGAATTTGTGTCACAACACTTTCCAAGAAATATCATCCCATCACTACACATACATATCCTCCAATTGTCGATGAGTATCGACTTCACAACTTTCAGTTGCGGTGAGAAATTTCACAATTGCCCATTATTCTTCAGCCGATAATTGCATGTCCCCATGCAGTATCAGAAGCACGTCTTACTCGTTCAGGCACTGTGACTCAACTGCTTCCACCTCATAAGCGAAACCTGTACTGCTTAGATATGAAGGATGTCATTTTCCGACGCTAGAGTTGCTTTCGCGAAATGACAAAACAAAATGTGGACTTCAGAACAAAACGGCACATAATTTTGGTGTGCACCTCGTATATATCACTTTTTTTATTGTTTCCCTACGACAAATAAAAACTTCTGCTAGTTCTCTATAAACGACAAAGAATATATTCAAAATTGATCAGCTTGTTCGAAGTTATTAACATACATGAACATATACGGGGCAAGTATGAGGCGTTGCTGGCAACTTTATAAACTACGTATCATTCAATCAACAAGAGACAATTACAAGTATTTATTATATCACTATCAGAAATGTAACATAATCTGCAATGCAGTAGAGTAAGTTGTCTAACTTGGGGAACTGTCTAACTGTCTTTCATACTCGATTGTATGTGGTGAAGATCTACAGGTGTGCACAACTTGGTGCCTCTAGGTTACTCTCTTCTACGTGACACACGTTACTTCATGTAATAATAAAAAGTAACGAAATTAATAAAAGTAAAAACAGAATTGTCAAATTGTACTTATCAAATTGTAAACGTGATCGTGTGTTGTGTATCTGTATATTACTTTGTTCCGCTGATGATTTGGAATGTGTTAAACTTGTGCGAATTTTTTTGGAAATAGCAGGAGTACCCGGTCTAGCACGGAATAGGCCGCTTTGGCTCAGCGGTTGAATATTCACCTTTGGTGCATAGAGTCCTTGGTTCAATCCCAGCTCGCGCCAATTGAGCTTCGTGGTGTACAAACACCGTGTACGTACGTTTCATCGGGGTTCTTCCGTTTCCTCCAACTTTCTTTATTCCCCCATTTCATTCATTTCTCATCAACACTGTCCCCTTTAACCTAACTGGCATAACCGTGAGACATAAATATTTCATTTTTTTTTTTTTTTTTTTTTTTAGCACGGAGTGAACTTTATATGGAACCTGCAGCATAATAGAGTAGTGTGAGTTGCCAAACTTCAGATGCTTCTGCAATACTCTATTCTTCTTGAACTTTTAGGACTTGTGACTCTTTCCCAGTCTTCGCAAGTCAAAAATTAGAAAAGTGCCTTCATACACAATTAGATCTGGTGAATAGTGTGTGTGTGTGTGTGTGTGTGTGCGTGAATACAAAATTCGGTGCCTCTAAGTGACTTGTGAAAATATGATGACATACATACAGGTAGACACATGCACACTATTTTATATATTGCTAAGGACGACTCTTGGTACGATTAAAACCCAATTTTTCCGTGCCACCCTACAGAAATAGGTTTAAGACAAAGCAAAGTACCTGTGTTAATAGCTACTTGTGGAATCTGAGAAAAGCTGTTATTTGAAGCTTTAGAAAAGAGACATTAACAAACACATAGCGTATGTAAACATCGTTTGGAGGATCAAAAAGAATAAAAAAAAAATAGTTTGCTTGGTTGAAGAAGCCAAGCAAGTACAGCTTATTGCTAAATCATTACACGTATACCACTTGGGCTGTCTTCACTGTATCAATATGTGCTTTGTTGTTTAAAGGAGAGTTATTTTGACATCTGATCTATCATTTTTTAGTAATCCAAGCAAAGCTAATGACTGAGATGTTGTTAGCTAATTGTTATTAAGAAGGCTATATCTGTTGTGGTTCTGGTTGACAGTCAGAGCTCTACAGCATCCAGTTATTTTCCGGGCCGCGTGTCAGCTTCCGGTGGCAGTGACACTTGACAGAGAGTGAACTTCCGGACTACGAAAGACGTGCAAACTGACAAGCGTGACCTGGGTTGTGAGGACGAGAGGAGAAGGAAATGACTAGTTAACATTGTAACGGTAGTTCTTTATTAAGTATATCAACAGTGATGCAGTTTGATATTGCATAATATGACTCCTTAATTTATCTTTCTGCTTTTGGAGATCCAACATCAACTCAGTGTTGCATTTTGTAGCACAATTAAGATATTTCTTCTCTGGCATACTGCCTACTCATCTATATACCTTGCTATAATCCGGAAGAACAGTGATATATGTTTACACAAATCAATTATTTTAAAATTATAAGAGCATATCGACTCAGAAGTAACGAATTCGCTTCTAAAGGAAAGGATATTTATTTTGACGCTTGTTCAGATGAGTTTGCAAAGAACATTATGTATGCAAATCGTTTTTCTTCAATCTAGACTCACTTTCGCATTCTATTTGTTTCATTTATTCTTATAATTCACTTCCATTATCGTTTCCTTGAACCTCTAGAGTACTAACAAAGAAATATTTAACTGAACATTGCTTTATATTTTATCATAAATGTTTGAGGGTTTTTTTCTTTTCTTTTTTTTTCAAAACACATATATTTCCCAAATTCCGGATTCAGAAGAGTTTCCATACTTAAACCAGTTGAAAATGCTCCAAGAGCATTGCCAGAACGAACTTAAAGAGAATGGAGATACGGAGCGGGAGGGATAACTGTCATTGTTCCTATAAGTACAAGTAAATCTTTTTATTCGCACCTTCTTCTCTTTCTCGCAAAAAAATAGCAAAATATCATATCTCTATGACTTACAGTTTTCGAGATATGGCTGCTTAAATATCTAGAAATTCGAACTTTTTTGGCCAATAACTGGAGAACGGTGGCCAGTTGGCCAGTAGACAGTTAATCAGTGGCCACCGGTTACTATTTGGTACCAAAATGTTCACCATCCTCTTAGGTATTGATCAACATCAATATGATCTATGTGTGACTTACGGTTCCCGAGATTGCTCCTTAAATCTCCCGAAGTCAGAACTATCTTTTGGCCAATATCACGGGAACGGTAAGTCGTATAGAGATGATATTGGTGTTAATCAATCCCTAATAGAATGTGAAACATTTTCGTACCCATATTAATTGATGGCCAGTATTTGGTACCAGAATATTTACCATCCTCTTAGGTATTGATCAGCATCAATATCATCTCTCTACAACTTATGGTTCCGGAGATATGGCTTTTAAAATATCTAGAAATTGGTCTTTTTTGGCCAATATCACGGGAACGGTAAGTCATAGAGAGATGATATTCGTATTACTCAATACTTAAGAGTGTGGTAAACATTTTGGTACCGATAATAATGGGTGGCCACAAGTGAACTGGCCATTGGCCAAACCACTGGCCAGTTGGACAGTAACCACACGTTACTGTTTGGTACCAGAATATTTACCATCCTTTTAGATATTGATCAACACCAATATGATCTCTCTATGATTTACGGTTTCTGAGATATGGGTCCTTGAATTTCTGGAAATCAGCCATTTTTTGGCCAATATCTCGGGAACGGTAAGAGTGACTCGAAAAATTTAATCACTTTCTCTGATACATTTTGATGCTCTACCGAATGCAGTGTTCCAACTTGAAAAAAAAAAAAAAAAAACAGACACACACACAGACATAGAGAATTCAGTAACGAACTTTTTAAGTTCGTTGAAAAGATGTCAGTACATAAAGGAGAGGATTTTCTGAGATGAAACTACGAAACTTGAGGGAATGACTCCTGAAACGAAGACATGAAGAAAATTATATAGCATCTTGAGTGCACAAATGTATAGCTCGTAGCTCTAGCGATGCTGATGATTGACTGAGCGATGCGGAAAGGGAAAATAACTTGAGAACTAAAAGCTAGGCCAAAGCTGGATAAAAAGACTTGATAATTACTTTCAACCCTAATCATAGAAAGTCGAACTGAGGCAGCGGAACTATTATCGTCAAAGAGAAGAAATAAATTTTATGTCGTCTGCTATGAACAATATTCTAAATTCGAATCAGTTAGAATCGAATAAAAATATTTACTAACAATGTGAGCAGGTAGGGGTAATGATTCGACATGAACATCAGTGGTGAAGCGTGATCCCACAAGTAGGGTAGGCCCGATAAACTAATATTCCCATTTGTCTCAACTACACATATTTTAAAGTAGAGTTCATACATACATATATATATCCTCACCTCGTGTTTTCATTTCCTGCACATTTGCAAATAGAGGAAAAGAAAATGAAAGTACATTCTTACCGTTAGCTCTCCAATTTATTGGATAAGCGTTTGTTATTTGTATCTCCCATTTTAAGGTAAGTACAATACTGCATTTAATTAATGCATCACTTGATAATGACTTCACTAGAAATGTTAATGCTCAGAAGGAACTTAATTTGAATCAACGCAAGATATTTAATATTGTATTCTAGGCAGTGGCATATTTAACGGGATGGCTTCAGGGCTTAAGCACTCACGGAAATTTTATCGCATTTTTTACTGTTTTATACATATTGCAGAATTTTCACATTTCCAGGAATAAAGTTAGAAAAGCCTCTTCCGAAACAAGCAAAACACCTCGAAACAAAATCGTAAATATACCACTGATTCTATAAAATGGAAAACTCGAATAAAATTACACACACACATTATTATTTTATCCGGTACGTTAGCGTTTGGTGAATTTATACATATGTTTAATTTATCAGACTTACATTTTACAAGCTATTATGGGCCACGCCTCATGTAGAGATAAAAAAAACAGCTACTCTGAATAACTCCTGAGAGTATATACCTAAATTAAACAAGTTATACGCAACAGAAATACATAATTCTACAGAGAAACTACTTACTCTGTGTTAAGGAAATCATTTTACAACATATTATCATTAAAGATGCCTCCAACGTTAAAACTAAACTCCCAGAGGCGAGCCTTCGTACCTTCTCAAGAATGCGTGCAATCCCCAGCGATAATAGCTTCGCTCCCTGAGCAGCATAGCCCGTGAACCTGTCTATAGCAAGCTGGTGAGGCTCAGACGGAAGGGTTTTCAAGTGTTTCCAACCTACATTTTTACCGGGAAAACGAAATATTGAAGTATTGACTTTATTTTATAAGAAATCAAAGACAAAGAAAATATACGGTAGAAAAAAGGGGAGGCCCGGCCTCAGAGCCTCATAGTACGCTTCGCCACTGATGAACATTAATGACAAATCAATAAGGTTTGTTAATGCAACTAATTATTATCGTAGGGGACACGATGGTTCAGCTGTTAGCTCTCGTGCATGGGTTTGCTGTTTCGATCCCATGCCATGGAAACGTGTGATGGACATTACCATATTTTTTGGTTTTCTTCGACTTTTTTTCGTTTCTTTCCACATTCCCAGTTTAGCAATTCTTTTTTAGTCAATTACTACCATTAATCATGTGTGTTTTTTACTAAAGGACACAAGCGCAGGACGGCATTTTTTAAAATGCTTTTAATTATTATGGCGTAACTGATTGGATGAAGATACAACTAAATGCACGCACAGAAATGTACGATGTAACACAGAAGAACACACCTGAAAATCCGTAGAACAGTTTTCACTTGGATTGGATATGTAAAATGATTGCATACATGTGCGATGAAAAATTGTGGTAAAAATGTTGCGAAGCGCATTGCAAGACTATGCAGACATCAAACATTTTAGGCCTGAGGATGAAGTGTATCAAGAACCCATTTATTCTTCCGAAGAATTAGAGGTTCACATTATCACAAAATGTACTAACATTTATAAAGTCCGGCAGTTATTAATTCGTTGATGTGTACTAAGCATTGAGGTTCATGGAAAACATTTTGAATATTCACTATAATTTGAACAGGCAACGGGTAAATATAAAAACATTGTTTACATATATCACTTTTGAACACATGACCATACATATTTTCATTTAAGTCGTACACTACTTCTTAGACTTGTTTTAAGCTGATTGCTAATAGTTCTCTGCAGACCGCCATTGTAATATTATTGCTTGCATCCCTCGTAATAAAAGTGACGTATATTATTCACAAAGTCAATATTTAGTTGCTTGTATTGTATTCGAAAGAAGTAAATCATTCAGTTTATTTCGGACTAGGCTGTAAATTGCGTCTTTGTGTGACCGTCATTATGTTCGACTGGATCTATTATTAAAGTTATATTCTAATAGATTTAGACATTTATATTCTAATAGATCTAGCACACAGTACTTCCTATTCTAAGGTTTTAGTCAAATCTACAACTTTAATTAAGGTTTTCTACGAGACAAGACTTGGCCTGTCTCGTCTCGAAAGGGTACCTTGAAAATGAGTCTCCTCTCGGAAAATGTCTTTTATTGGAAGAATTACGTCTCGTATCGCATCTATTTATAAAACTTTTGTCTCGTTTCATCTCGTTGGCAATCCCAGCTTTGATATATAGTGTGTATCACAAGTCCAGTTCCAAAGACCAACCCATTTATGGGTAAATATACAAACAAATAAAGAAAAAAAAGGAACGCTGTTGGAAATAGGTGGTTTTCACTCTAAAATCCTCTTCTTCTGCTACTACTAAGATGTTTTCCTACTTAGCTAGGGTCGACTTTTCGGATTTATGATCTCCACTGTTTCTATATTGTATCATCCACTGTGACGCCACACTGTCCCATATCATTCCTAAAGCAATGCCCCCATTTCTTCTTTAGCCGGCCTCGCTTCCAATTTATTACTGTAGCATCCACTCGGAGAGCCATATATTCCGAAGGTTTTCTTTCTACATGTCCAAAACAACTCAACCTACTTTCCTGTAGTTTTTCTACTACTCACCTCACCGTTATTGTTTCCCCGATCACTTCATTCTTGATTCTCTCGTTCTGCGTCACTCCACATATTAACCACAACATATTCGTCTCCAACCACAACATGCAACTTTTGTTCCTCTCTCTTCTTCATCGTCCAACAATCCGCTCCATATGATATGACAGGCCTCAGTATTGTCTTGTAAACTTTCCCTTAAGGTGTATTCGTACCCTACGGTCTCACAATACTCCTGCAGCTTCTCTCCATTTTGTCCAATGGCTGATAATTCTCCTATTTACATATTCTTCAATTCCTGAATTTTCCTGCAGTATTGAGCCCAAGTACTTGAATTTCCCTCCTTGTTACCATCTCTTCATCATCCAGTAGTATTCTTGTATTATTATTATTATTATTATTATTATTATTATTATTATTATTATTATTATTATTTATTATTATTATTTATTGAAAGGGCAATGCAAATATTCTGTCTTGGTTCTACTAATTCCTAGCCTTTAACTCTCCAACAATTATCTCCGGATATCTAACTTATCTCACAGTGCTACCTCGGTCTCTCTCACGATCACGATCTTCTCTGCAAGTAGCATATTCCAAGGTCCTAACTCTTGGATATCCTTTGTAAGTTTGCCCATCACAATCTCCAAAATTTATGGGCTTAAACTAGATCCCTGAGGAAGTCCTAAGTCCTATTTTAACTGTGAACACTCATGTTATTGCGCACGTGTTCTTCACTCCTGTCTTACATACATCACACATATCTGCAATATACAGATGAATGTGTTCGGAACAAACTTCCTATTCAGCATCCACTAAATATAATCCAATAGTTCTCTATCATACGCTTTCTCTACGTCGACGAGAACGTCATGAAAATCCTTCTGGAATTTTCTGTACGTTTCCATTGGCATTCTAAGTGCAAATATTGCATACGATGTCGACTATCCTGGCATGAAACCAAATTTGTTCTATGTTATTTCTGTCTGTTTCCTCAGTCTGGTTTTTATCACTCTCTTCCAGAGTTTTATTGAATGGCTCATAAGTTTGTTCCCCTAAAGTATCCACACTCTGGCATATCTCCTTTGTCTTTAAAACTCGGTACAACGTAGCTAATTATCCATTCCTTTCGGATATTTTTTTCTAATATCTTATTTGACAGCCGAATAAACTACTGCATTCCTTCTTTACCTAATCGTTTCCATGCTTCGATAGGCATATTATCCGATCCTGGAGCTTTACCACTTTTCATCTGTTACATGGTATTTTCTACTTCTATCATGGTCACAGTCCGAACCAATCCCAGATTTGGGGATAGATTTCTACAACTTTCCCTCGTGTTTTCTTCATTGAGAAATTTCTGAAAATTATCTTTTCCCATTTTCTTTATCTTCTCCTCACTTGTCACAACCTTATTATTTCCATCCTTTATGCAGCACACATGCGAAATATCTCTTCCTTGCATCTATCTTACTTTCGAAAGCTTATGTATTACATTTATCCCTGTTTTCTTTCCAGGTTGTTGTACAACTTATCGTAAGTCTTGCATTTTGCTACAATAACTACATTCTTGCCATTCTTCTTCATATTCCTTCAGATTTTGTAGATTGCCAGAGTTCAGTCATTTGTTGTACTGTTCCGTCTTCTCTTTCACAGATGATTGAACTTCTTTCCCCCACCTCATGTTTCCTTATCACCTCGTGTTTCCTCAGACCCCTTTGGTTTTTTCTCCCACAACTTTTCTTATTGTTTCCACTCTTATCGTTTCCACAACTCTTCTTCCTTCACTTGCAGTATATGAAATGTAATTTCCCTTTGATTTTTTTCAGCACTTTTCCAATGTATTTTCCACACCATTTCGTTCAAACAGGAACATTTTGTCTTCTTCCTTCGTCTTTATTTAATCAGTTTTCGGCTCTTACGAGGCGATGTATCCCCGTTAGAATCTCTTCTGGCATTAATTTACGGATCTTTCCATCGCATAGGTTTTGTCTCCTCCATAATACAAAGTATATCTGAGACCTTGAGGTCCCACTCTCATATGTAATACGGTGTTTTCTCTTCTTATAAAAGGTATTCAGGATAGCTAGATCGTATGATTCCGTCACTTGTAGTATGTTCTCACCATCATTATTTCTGTTTTTCAACCCGAATCTTCCATATTCTTATCTTGAACGTCTTATATGTCCATTATTTTAGATCTTCTACTAGGACAAGCTTCTCATGTGATGAACAATTCTGCATGGTACTGTATAACGCCATCCGAATTTTTTGCTTTATCTCTTCATCACACCCAACTTGAGGGCATAGGCTCTAATTATATTCAAGGTTTCTCTATCTGCTAGTACGAACTTTACTATAACAATCATGTCGCTTGCTCTCTTCACGTTCACCAATTTGTCCTTTACATTATTATCGAAGATAATTCCAACACCATTACTTCGGTTGTTGTTCCACCTGTATATGAGCTTGTATCCATTCATTATTTCCTTTGGTCTTGAACTCTTCAATTTAGTCTCCTGGATCCATGCTATGCATACCCTTCTTCTTAACTTCTACCTGTCGAGGTGCTTATGTTCCACATTTCAATTCTGATGTTCTGCTGTTTATAAACTCATTTCTTTAGCCTCTTCCGTCCATTGATAATATGTATTATTTCTCACGGCCTTATGGCGACAGGTCTAGGGTACGACCTAACATTTTTCTCATTCACATTCCTTTCTCGATCTGTGTTTGATTTGACAATTGCTTTGGCAACCGGCTTCTTATCTGACGTCAATCCCCAACCTAGAGAGCTAGTTTTTTTTTTTTTTTCTGTTGGAGTTTCTCCCTTAATTTGAAAGTAAAATTTACCAAAATTTATCAATCTATGTCAAAATTACAAAAAAAAAAAAAAAAAAAAAAACTGCAATCTACGTTCAAAGTTACAGACCTGCTACAGAATTTACTGATATACTAATTAAAGTTACCGACCTAGTACTGGAAGTCACGAAATTATTTCTCAAATTGCTAAATTAATAGATGCAATGTAAAAAAAAGAAAAAAAAACTACAATGGACTGCCCCAATAATATTTGTTTTGGATAAATTTCTCTGCGAATTAGGAAAAGTATAGGCCTACTTATGAAAAAAAAACCTGACTACAAAGAACCATTTATTGCAACCACAACAAACTTTCTTATTTCATTAAAGTATATAACTACGAATAAGAAAGAAACAAAAACCATTTACAAAACTGGTTGAGATTGTGGGAGTTAGAATAATTTTAATGAAATATTGTAAAGATTAACCCATCAGATGAAAGAGTTTTATTGTATAAAATGGCGATCAATATAAAAATACACTAAGCATTTTTCTAAGCATTTTCTTTCTTTTCTTTTCTTCTCTTTTTATTTTTTATTTTTTTTTACACATTTCAGATATACATGTCTCGCAGGTATTTTACTGACTCGTCACTGAAACGTTTTTGTGAATATATCATTTTACTTATGTTAACGTGTCAGTAGAGTTATATATGTGAACCTTCCTGCTTTTCTGATACTTTACGATGATAATTGTGGCAACATACTGTATCTAACGTTTTTTCTCATATTTTTCCATCCAGTTCGAACTTTTAGTTAATTGAAATTTGTTCTGTGAGGACCATATGAACACTATTTTCCCAACACCACAATAGTAAAATTATATAAATGACCTTTGTTTGAATACTAAACATTATATACTGGGTAATGCAATAATATACCAACAAACTGAAGGAGGCGACAATAACCATGAAATCAACCCCCCCCCCAAACAAAATGCCACATTAACATGAGTCAAAAGCTGCACCGTTTCACATTTTTCCAATCCTAATAGCCGTTTGGGCTTTCACCATACCACCAATACAGCATTGTTGGGAAACGCACTCGAGATGTTTTGGATTCCGTCACACAATAATATTAAAGTACATCGTAACCTTACACAATAATATGCACGTTCAGCGTGCCATTTTTGCGTGTTTCTACGTTCATTCGAAAAGACTAATAAACTTGAATAGTTTGTCCTTCATTTAACACAAGGCGCGTTACCAGTATGGAGCTCAAACGGCTAATGTGATTGAAAAAAATGGTGAATTGAAAATAAACTACCTATCTTCAACAACTTTCTTCTTCTTAAGTATGATTATTCATAACGGAATTGGCCTATGGCCCCGACTTTTGATACACTTTGTATAGGTTTACCTCTGCATAATCCCTAGCACATGACGTAATTTGTATATATCAGAACTCCCATGCTATTTATATCAAATTAATTTAATCATAATACATTTCATGCAAGTGACTACACTCTTAGTGAATCGCCTAATATTTTCTTAAAATGATCCTCCGTGCGCACACGTACGAATACACGGAGTTCCTTTGATCATGTTCCGAAGCTCAAAGCTAGTTGGATTACAAAGGTCTACGATCGAACCTCGATGGTTCGCTTTTATTTATTTTTTTCTTTATTTTCCGATATAGAGTGATATTTCCCTTTCTAGTATCGACAGTATATAATATATGAACTAAAATTTAACATGGATTTTCGAATAACATGTACTCTCAAGGGAGATCATGTGATCGCATAAGACCTGAGAATGCTTACAATTTAGCCACGATTGAGCCCAAACCCAAAAGATAGATTGCAATTTAATTGAATATCGTATACTCTGCGATTTCGAAACAATCCATTTGTCTGGACTCCCCTCTAACTTTCATAAATTTCCATGAGATTCCGCAAGCATTGAATTTGTTAGTCTTCTTCACAAATATGTTATTTTCTCTTTCCAATGTATTCCTATCTATACAATCTACGTATGCAAGAGCCTTGTTTGAACTGTTTGTTTTAATTTTATATTGAATATCTGAATATGCAGTTGTATAAGTAAATGATATAAAACTGAAGTACGTAAGTACATTATCTTTGGCATATCCTAACAAAAAAAAATGCGAAGTAATGAGAAAATGTGTACCAATATGATTAATTCAATCAGTGGGGTTGTATTTTGCACCCAACTTTCTTCATTTTAGTATGATTTTTATTTATAAGAGAGAACTTCAATACATATATAAGATATCCTTGGTAAAATTAAGGAAGCATGCACTTCCTTATGTCTTATAATTTTCTAAGGCAGCTCATCTCTATATATGTTGATGAAATACACTGTCTCTTTGTGTAATATTTTCAAAACCAACGACTGTATGAAACCATGAAGTTATACAAATAACGATGAAAAATAAATATATGTTTAAAGCATCCTGGAAAATAACCTATATTAAAGTGGAAATATGTTAGGATACAAAACTAAAATTACTTTTGAATAATTTGTTACCAAATCCAACATAACATTCTTCTTGAGAATCGAGTATTTATAATTTAATTAAACTTAAATTAAAATGACTTAATGACGTTCTAAACTTTCATATTAGCACCAATCAGATACTCAAATATTAAAAAGTATTCTATAGTCATATTTAGTACATTAGTATTAATTCGAATTAAATCTTTACTATGGAAAAATAATAAATGCATTTTAGTTAAACGGTACTGTTAAATCATTATGTTTGCTTGAACAAAGTTCTGGCTTAAATGAAAGAATAGTTTATTTTTACGTTTTAATGTATAAAAACAAACAAACAAACAAAATCTTCGACAATCATCAGTGCCATACCCTTCCGCATATGCAACCAAACCAAGTGAAATGTATGGTTGGTTGCATACCATTGAAGGTGTGCATTAATCGTATTCAACATTGACAATGAAATAACATCTATACAGTGTATGAAGACAAATTCACGGCTGTTGGACTTTCAATCTTTGCTACATGTAAGTGTCGGAAGTTTTATAGAACAGCTTTGATTCAGTCTCAAGAAAGGACAGACATGAAATCTTTGAGTTTTACGTCCCACGATTATGCCGGTGAGGCTAAAGGAGACGGTAATGATGAGTAATGAATGAAATGGTGTAATGAAGAAAGTGGGAGGAAACGGGAGAACCCCGAGAAATTCCCACGCACACGGTGTTTGTCCACGACAAGGTTCACTTGGCGGGGGTTGGGATCGAACCCGGGAACCCAAGCACCAGAGGTGAAAGCTCTACCACTGAGCCACCGCGGGCCCGAAAAGAGGATAGAGTTACAACCCACAACACTCTACCAAAAAGGGAAATGGTTGAAATTTACTACTACTTCTGGTTTCATTGTTTATCGCCATGGAAATAAAGCGGTAACATATAGCCAGAAGCGGCTATTTGCAAACGAGTCAGAACCTCAAGGCAACGTGCCATAACTATCCCGAACACTCTACCAAGATCGTAAATTGTTCATATTTAATACTATTTGCAGTTTCAATTGTCAAAGAGCAAAAACGGTAAGACATTTCGAGATGTGTTTATCTGCAATCGATTCATTGACCATATAATATGTTTAGCATTCTTTATTAATTATCTATTCAATTCGAAAGTGGTTCAAATTAAAATTTCAGGTTTCAATCTTTATCACCATAGAAGTTGAGTTGAGTTGATTTTAGTTTAACGTCCCGTTCAGTAGCGAGGCTATATGAGACGTGGACCTACTGATTAACGTGGAATCCGTACCACATGCTACCGTATTACTGTAGCATCCACTCGGAGAGCCATATATTCCGAAGGTTTTCTTTCTACATGTCCAAAACAACTCAACCTACTTTCCTGTAGTTTTTCTACTACTCACCTCACCGTTATTGTTTCCCCGATCACTTCATTCTTGATTCTCTCGTTCTGCGTCACTCCACATATTAACCACAACATATTCGTCTCCAACCACAACATGCAACTTTTGTTCCTCTCTCTTCTTCATCGTCCAACAATCCGCTCCATATGATATGACAGGCCTCAGTATTGTCTTGTAAACTTTCCCTTAAGGTGTATTCGTACCCTACGGTCTCACAATACTCCTGCAGCTTCTCTCCATTTTGTCCAATGGCTGATAATTCTCCTATTTACATATTCTTCAATTCCTGAATTTTCCTGCAGTATTGAGCCCAAGTACTTGAATTTCCCTCCTTGTTACCATCTCTTCATCATCCAGTAGTATTCTTGTATTATTATTATTATTATTATTATTATTATTATTATTATTATTATTATTATTATTATTATTATTATTATTTATTATTATTATTTATTGAAAGGGCAATGCAAATATTCTGTCTTGGTTCTACTAATTCCTAGCCTTTAACTCTCCAACAATTATCTCCGGATATCTAACTTATCTCACAGTGCTACCTCGGTCTCTCTCACGATCACGATCTTCTCTGCAAGTAGCATATTCCAAGGTCCTAACTCTTGGATATCCTTTGTAAGTTTGCCCATCACAATCTCCAAAATTTATGGGCTTAAACTAGATCCCTGAGGAAGTCCTAAGTCCTATTTTAACTGTGAACACTCATGTTATTGCGCACGTGTTCTTCACTCCTGTCTTACATACATCACACATATCTGCAATATACAGATGAATGTGTTCGGAACAAACTTCCTATTCAGCATCCACTAAATATAATCCAATAGTTCTCTATCATACGCTTTCTCTACGTCGACGAGAACGTCATGAAAATCCTTCTGGAATTTTCTGTACGTTTCCATTGGCATTCTAAGTGCAAATATTGCATACGATGTCGACTATCCTGGCATGAAACCAAATTTGTTCTATGTTATTTCTGTCTGTTTCCTCAGTCTGGTTTTTATCACTCTCTTCCAGAGTTTTATTGAATGGCTCATAAGTTTGTTCCCCTAAAGTATCCACACTCTGGCATATCTCCTTTGTCTTTAAAACTCGGTACAACGTAGCTAATTATCCATTCCTTTCGGATATTTTTTTCTAATATCTTATTTGACAGCCGAATAAACTACTGCATTCCTTCTTTACCTAATCGTTTCCATGCTTCGATAGGCATATTATCCGATCCTGGAGCTTTACCACTTTTCATCTGTTACATGGTATTTTCTACTTCTATCATGGTCACAGTCCGAACCAATCCCAGATTTGGGGATAGATTTCTACAACTTTCCCTCGTGTTTTCTTCATTGAGAAATTTCTGAAAATTATCTTTTCCCATTTTCTTTATCTTCTCCTCACTTGTCACAACCTTATTATTTCCATCCTTTATGCAGCACACATGCGAAATATCTCTTCCTTGCATCTATCTTACTTTCGAAAGCTTATGTATTACATTTATCCCTGTTTTCTTTCCAGGTTGTTGTACAACTTATCGTAAGTCTTGCATTTTGCTACAATAACTACATTCTTGCCATTCTTCTTCATATTCCTTCAGATTTTGTAGATTGCCAGAGTTCAGTCATTTGTTGTACTGTTCCGTCTTCTCTTTCACAGATGATTGAACTTCTTTCCCCCACCTCATGTTTCCTTATCACCTCGTGTTTCCTCAGACCCCTTTGGTTTTTTCTCCCACAACTTTTCTTATTGTTTCCACTCTTATCGTTTCCACAACTCTTCTTCCTTCACTTGCAGTATATGAAATGTAATTTCCCTTTGATTTTTTTCAGCACTTTTCCAATGTATTTTCCACACCATTTCGTTCAAACAGGAACATTTTGTCTTCTTCCTTCGTCTTTATTTAATCAGTTTTCGGCTCTTACGAGGCGATGTATCCCCGTTAGAATCTCTTCTGGCATTAATTTACGGATCTTTCCATCGCATAGGTTTTGTCTCCTCCATAATACAAAGTATATCTGAGACCTTGAGGTCCCACTCTCATATGTAATACGGTGTTTTCTCTTCTTATAAAAGGTATTCAGGATAGCTAGATCGTATGATTCCGTCACTTGTAGTATGTTCTCACCATCATTATTTCTGTTTTTCAACCCGAATCTTCCATATTCTTATCTTGAACGTCTTATATGTCCATTATTTTAGATCTTCTACTAGGACAAGCTTCTCATGTGATGAACAATTCTGCATGGTACTGTATAACGCCATCCGAATTTTTTGCTTTATCTCTTCATCACACCCAACTTGAGGGCATAGGCTCTAATTATATTCAAGGTTTCTCTATCTGCTAGTACGAACTTTACTATAACAATCATGTCGCTTGCTCTCTTCACGTTCACCAATTTGTCCTTTACATTATTATCGAAGATAATTCCAACACCATTACTTCGGTTGTTGTTCCACCTGTATATGAGCTTGTATCCATTCATTATTTCCTTTGGTCTTGAACTCTTCAATTTAGTCTCCTGGATCCATGCTATGCATACCCTTCTTCTTAACTTCTACCTGTCGAGGTGCTTATGTTCCACATTTCAATTCTGATGTTCTGCTGTTTATAAACTCATTTCTTTAGCCTCTTCCGTCCATTGATAATATGTATTATTTCTCACGGCCTTATGGCGACAGGTCTAGGGTACGACCTAACATTTTTCTCATTCACATTCCTTTCTCGATCTGTGTTTGATTTGACAATTGCTTTGGCAACCGGCTTCTTATCTGACGTCAATCCCCAACCTAGAGAGCTAGTTTTTTTTTTTTTTCTGTTGGAGTTTCTCCCTTAATTTGAAAGTAAAATTTACCAAAATTTATCAATCTATGTCAAAATTACAAAAAAAAAAAAAAAAAAAAAACTGCAATCTACGTTCAAAGTTACAGACCTGCTACAGAATTTACTGATATACTAATTAAAGTTACCGACCTAGTACTGGAAGTCACGAAATTATTTCTCAAATTGCTAAATTAATAGATGCAATGTAAAAAAAAGAAAAAAAAACTACAATGGACTGCCCCAATAATATTTGTTTTGGATAAATTTCTCTGCGAATTAGGAAAAGTATAGGCCTACTTATGAAAAAAAAACCTGACTACAAAGAACCATTTATTGCAACCACAACAAACTTTCTTATTTCATTAAAGTATATAACTACGAATAAGAAAGAAACAAAAACCATTTACAAAACTGGTTGAGATTGTGGGAGTTAGAATAATTTTAATGAAATATTGTAAAGATTAACCCATCAGATGAAAGAGTTTTATTGTATAAAATGGCGATCAATATAAAAATACACTAAGCATTTTTCTAAGCATTTTCTTTCTTTTCTTTTCTTCTCTTTTTATTTTTTATTTTTTTTTACACATTTCAGATATACATGTCTCGCAGGTATTTTACTGACTCGTCACTGAAACGTTTTTGTGAATATATCATTTTACTTATGTTAACGTGTCAGTAGAGTTATATATGTGAACCTTCCTGCTTTTCTGATACTTTACGATGATAATTGTGGCAACATACTGTATCTAACGTTTTTTCTCATATTTTTCCATCCAGTTCGAACTTTTAGTTAATTGAAATTTGTTCTGTGAGGACCATATGAACACTATTTTCCCAACACCACAATAGTAAAATTATATAAATGACCTTTGTTTGAATACTAAACATTATATACTGGGTAATGCAATAATATACCAACAAACTGAAGGAGGCGACAATAACCATGAAATCAACCCCCCCCCCAAACAAAATGCCACATTAACATGAGTCAAAAGCTGCACCGTTTCACATTTTTCCAATCCTAATAGCCGTTTGGGCTTTCACCATACCACCAATACAGCATTGTTGGGAAACGCACTCGAGATGTTTTGGATTCCGTCACACAATAATATTAAAGTACATCGTAACCTTACACAATAATATGCACGTTCAGCGTGCCATTTTTGCGTGTTTCTACGTTCATTCGAAAAGACTAATAAACTTGAATAGTTTGTCCTTCATTTAACACAAGGCGCGTTACCAGTATGGAGCTCAAACGGCTAATGTGATTGAAAAAAATGGTGAATTGAAAATAAACTACCTATCTTCAACAACTTTCTTCTTCTTAAGTATGATTATTCATAACGGAATTGGCCTATGGCCCCGACTTTTGATACACTTTGTATAGGTTTACCTCTGCATAATCCCTAGCACATGACGTAATTTGTATATATCAGAACTCCCATGCTATTTATATCAAATTAATTTAATCATAATACATTTCATGCAAGTGACTACACTCTTAGTGAATCGCCTAATATTTTCTTAAAATGATCCTCCGTGCGCACACGTACGAATACACGGAGTTCCTTTGATCATGTTCCGAAGCTCAAAGCTAGTTGGATTACAAAGGTCTACGATCGAACCTCGATGGTTCGCTTTTATTTATTTTTTTCTTTATTTTCCGATATAGAGTGATATTTCCCTTTCTAGTATCGACAGTATATAATATATGAACTAAAATTTAACATGGATTTTCGAATAACATGTACTCTCAAGGGAGATCATGTGATCGCATAAGACCTGAGAATGCTTACAATTTAGCCACGATTGAGCCCAAACCCAAAAGATAGATTGCAATTTAATTGAATATCGTATACTCTGCGATTTCGAAACAATCCATTTGTCTGGACTCCCCTCTAACTTTCATAAATTTCCATGAGATTCCGCAAGCATTGAATTTGTTAGTCTTCTTCACAAATATGTTATTTTCTCTTTCCAATGTATTCCTATCTATACAATCTACGTATGCAAGAGCCTTGTTTGAACTGTTTGTTTTAATTTTATATTGAATATCTGAATATGCAGTTGTATAAGTAAATGATATAAAACTGAAGTACGTAAGTACATTATCTTTGGCATATCCTAACAAAAAAAAATGCGAAGTAATGAGAAAATGTGTACCAATATGATTAATTCAATCAGTGGGGTTGTATTTTGCACCCAACTTTCTTCATTTTAGTATGATTTTTATTTATAAGAGAGAACTTCAATACATATATAAGATATCCTTGGTAAAATTAAGGAAGCATGCACTTCCTTATGTCTTATAATTTTCTAAGGCAGCTCATCTCTATATATGTTGATGAAATACACTGTCTCTTTGTGTAATATTTTCAAAACCAACGACTGTATGAAACCATGAAGTTATACAAATAACGATGAAAAATAAATATATGTTTAAAGCATCCTGGAAAATAACCTATATTAAAGTGGAAATATGTTAGGATACAAAACTAAAATTACTTTTGAATAATTTGTTACCAAATCCAACATAACATTCTTCTTGAGAATCGAGTATTTATAATTTAATTAAACTTAAATTAAAATGACTTAATGACGTTCTAAACTTTCATATTAGCACCAATCAGATACTCAAATATTAAAAAGTATTCTATAGTCATATTTAGTACATTAGTATTAATTCGAATTAAATCTTTACTATGGAAAAATAATAAATGCATTTTAGTTAAACGGTACTGTTAAATCATTATGTTTGCTTGAACAAAGTTCTGGCTTAAATGAAAGAATAGTTTATTTTTACGTTTTAATGTATAAAAACAAACAAACAAACAAAATCTTCGACAATCATCAGTGCCATACCCTTCCGCATATGCAACCAAACCAAGTGAAATGTATGGTTGGTTGCATACCATTGAAGGTGTGCATTAATCGTATTCAACATTGACAATGAAATAACATCTATACAGTGTATGAAGACAAATTCACGGCTGTTGGACTTTCAATCTTTGCTACATGTAAGTGTCGGAAGTTTTATAGAACAGCTTTGATTCAGTCTCAAGAAAGGACAGACATGAAATCTTTGAGTTTTACGTCCCACGATTATGCCGGTGAGGCTAAAGGAGACGGTAATGATGAGTAATGAATGAAATGGTGTAATGAAGAAAGTGGGAGGAAACGGGAGAACCCCGAGAAATTCCCACGCACACGGTGTTTGTCCACGACAAGGTTCACTTGGCGGGGGTTGGGATCGAACCCGGGAACCCAAGCACCAGAGGTGAAAGCTCTACCACTGAGCCACCGCGGGCCCGAAAAGAGGATAGAGTTACAACCCACAACACTCTACCAAAAAGGGAAATGGTTGAAATTTACTACTACTTCTGGTTTCATTGTTTATCGCCATGGAAATAAAGCGGTAACATATAGCCAGAAGCGGCTATTTGCAAACGAGTCAGAACCTCAAGGCAACGTGCCATAACTATCCCGAACACTCTACCAAGATCGTAAATTGTTCATATTTAATACTATTTGCAGTTTCAATTGTCAAAGAGCAAAAACGGTAAGACATTTCGAGATGTGTTTATCTGCAATCGATTCATTGACCATATAATATGTTTAGCATTCTTTATTAATTATCTATTCAATTCGAAAGTGGTTCAAATTAAAATTTCAGGTTTCAATCTTTATCACCATAGAAGTTGAGTTGAGTTGATTTTAGTTTAACGTCCCGTTCAGTAGCGAGGCTATATGAGACGTGGACCTACTGATTAACGTGGAATCCGTACCACATGAGCTCCCGCCGGGAATCGAACCCGGGTCTATCACCATAGAAGGAAAACAGTAAGGCATAGCGAATAATGACTTCTTAAAAATAATTCAGCATCCGAGGAACGGGTTCTATCTTTGATCTTATTAATATATCGCAACCAGTAGTTATATGCGTACTACTTCAAGTTTGAATATCGCATTCCCATAGTTTCGAAGTCGGACGAAGTTTCACACTGTGAAACGAAACTTACCACTTTATGAATGAAACCTTTTTGGATATTCCTGAAGTTTTTTTAATCTTGTTTTGTTTTTGCTTTTTAATATATAACTAACATTGGTTCAACGGTTTAAAACAATTAAATTGTCAACTTTTGTTCACGGACGATTGATTCACTAAATTAACTTCAACGTATATTTTCAGAGCCGAGGTTATACGAGACAGGACATCTACTTACAATAGGATTCGAAGTACGACTCGGAGTTTTAAGATGAATATATTAAATGACAGAAGAGCTGAATTTGAATTTTCTTTAGTCATATATGATTTACTAGTATAAAAAAAAAACAGTTTGTCAATCAAATATTAGAAACTTATTTTTTTATTAAACTTAAAATCGAACAGGGAATTAGGAATTAGGATGGAGAAGTAGATATAACGGATGACGTCAGTCGGTGGTCACACTGTCCAGGAATCGGAGAGGAACAAACGAATGGGGAAGGAAGGAAGCGGTCTGAAGCTATTATGTTAGGTGCCATCCTTGCATTTGCCTGGCGTGAAAGTGGAAAACGCAAGAAAAACATCAGTCAAGATGGCTGGCCAGAGAAAGCTGTTACTCTTTTTTCGACCGAATGCCCCACTAGGAATCGAACCTGATAATGCTCGTACCAAAGACGAAAGCGTTAGCTACTTAGCTACACTGGACCACTGAAATCGAACACAAATTAATCTTCACTTGAAGGGTGCATCGTTGGGTATCTTCATGCAGTATTTACGATGTCGTGAGGATGATTACAAATATATATATATATATATATATATATATATATATATATATATATATATATATAGCAAAGAAAGGTCACTGAAACCACCACTAGCGGCGAGAGAAGTAGATATGCTTACCACTTATCACTGCACAGACATAAGTGTCAAAAACTTTATAAAATTACAGGATATATAATATACGGTTATGCAAATATTAAACTATGGTATATATTAAAAAAAAAATCTCACACTAGAAGTTTCAATTTCGTTCATTATATGCTAACTACTGAAGGAATTTTACAATTTTACTCCCATCTAACGGAGAGATGTGTAACTTCTACTAGCCTTGTTTCAATAGTAGAATATAGGAGTCGGATACGGTTATTCGAGAATATGCTAACTGATTGGTTTCATTTACTACTTCTGCCGGAATAATCGATATAGCTATCCACTGTTAAAAAAAAAAGTCATGTTAAGTAACGGACAGGCATAAACCACTTTTAGCTTAATATATTAAGGGATTGACTATAATAATGAATTCGGTTATTCAGTCGAAAAGATGTAACAGCTTTTTCAGGCAAAAGGCCGGTTCCTTCCTGACCTATTCATTTCTTTCTCTCCAATTTTCCAGGCAGTGTGATCTGCGAGGAACATCATCCCTCATATGTGTGACGGGCTAGCACAATAGATGTCGAAACTCCAGAAATCTAATCTCTCATCTCTGACAAATTCGATGAAGATAATTGCTCCACCTATCTACTACAAACAAGACAAGTTTCATAAATTTGTTGTCATTCAATAGTTATCGTGTGAGCTAATGCTAAGACGTAAGTCACGTTACCCGTTAACGTGCTAATGGATTGATTCAGTTAACAAAAATATGTCAACATAATCGTTGTAGCTGTTTAATGCAACAAAAATATAATAATTCGATTTCGTTCAAGAGTTATTATAAGGAGTAACGTAGGACGGCCGGCCGTGCTAACATTACAAGGTTATAAGCCTCACTTGTATGATCCTAATAAAAGCTATCTTAGAAAATGGAATAACTTAATTAATACAGGGTAGGATCAGCATTATCCTGCAGAAAAGCTCATATTCCTTGTGAAGTCATCATCATCAAGGTATTCTGCCATTATTGGCAGGCCATTTGCAGCGACTGAGAAATTTCCATGCTCCACGATCTCCCGCTAATCTCTTCGTCTCCATATACGATTTTCCTGTTTTGATATCATCCACAATTATAGTCTTATTATCTTTTCCCCCCTCTCTTTCCTGCTGCCATACCCTCTAGCACTTCCCTCCATACAAATCATGAATGGTTTCCAGGGAAATATTGTAAGTACAATTCGTCATCTAGTGCAGCGTTCATTTCCGTTAGCGCGGATGGAGCAGGATACTGCTTCGGAGTCTGAACTATGTAAGTATCACATGTATTAAACGTGCTGACGTCTGGGGATTGGGCGGGTAAAGATAGGGGTTGGCGTACAATTAACTGGTAATCTCAATCCGTACACTTAACTGACGAAAAAAATTGTGAATTGTGGGAGGAAACGGACCGCAACAAGACTTACAAACATGATGTTTTCCACTACAAAACTCACACAACATGAGATCGAACTAGAGACCATTAAAGATTAAAAATGATGACTTTCCTTCTGTTGCCCAATTTCAACTTCTACTGGACTCTACAGACTACGAACACAGAAACATCATGAACAGCTGAAAATGCCTACGCCTTTCAGAGGGATTCGAACTCTCAATGAGTTTGAATCACAATCGTCAGTATAACGTATCAGACCATCCTACTGCATCACATCGATTATCACTGAACCATTGTGCCCTTTCATGGGAAAAGAAAATATATAAGATGGCTAGTTGGTGTAGTGTCGTTCAGCGCCGAGACTAAAATTAGACGTGGAATTCAAATCACATGAGCTTCCACCGGGAATCGAATACGAGCCTCCCACAACAAAGGTATGTACGGTAACCATATAACCATGAGAAAGTTCAAAATATAAAGGAAAATGCACAATATAGTTTAACCAGAATATATTGACTAACTAAGAATATAGTTTTTTTCTTATCTAAGAATTTTGGACATGATCTAGTTAATGTTCTACGGTTTTATTTTCCTTTCTATAAGTAAATAAGGGCAAAGAAATTCGTACCCGATAAATAATTTGAAAGATAAAGTCATCGAGACTTGCGTAGACTTTTTGTTTTAGATCTTGATTCATACCTGATATAACTTTATTAAGTTTAATACTAGAATAATTTGAATTGCATTAATTACATAGTTCATATATCAGACCTAATCTTTATTATTATTTTATTGAATTCCAAATAAATGACGATCACGGCAGATAAGAATTAAACTGCCATCTAAATAATTCTACCACCGTATATTTATGCTGAATAAAATATACCTAACTAGCAGATATTTGCAGAACAAATTATTTTTTAAAAGAAAAAAATGTATGTAATGAAACAAATATATATATAAGAACATATACAATGTTACATTTGAGTGCCCACACGGACTTTCGCTTTCTTCTCCCTTCTATTAGATGGTCAACTGTTGTCACGCGTAGTTACTTTTCTTTTTCTGAAATGACAAAAGAGTGACATCCTTCCACTTTAATCAAACTGCTACCAGTACAGTTACATTTGAGCTCAGGGTGTGAATACTCGATACTACATGTAGAGAGAGGAAGTTGTGTGTGTGTTTGTGTGTGAAAGCATGTATGTGTAGTATAAGGAGGAAGGCGTCTCCCTCCAAGACGATATAGACTGACTGACTTATAGCCTTCACACACGCGCGAAACAGCTGACTTCGCCACGAGACCAAAGTTTTTCTTGCAGTGATTTCAACAAGCGATGGGAAAACCAACGTCAGATACACTCGAAAGGAAGTCACGGGACTTCAAACATACGCATGATGATATACTTTAGATCTCATTAGAATCCACTTATTACCCTCCCTACTTTCTTGGTCTTCGCTGTCCAATAATAACTTAGTCGGCGTGTGGATGTCGTGGTGCCATTTCTGCCGGCAAAGTCAGCTGACACGAGGAATGCCATTACTCTCACCTCCTCTTAAACCAAAAGCATCTCTTCCATTGGTGTTCTTCAAGCGAAGCTGTATGCTTATTGGTTCTGCGTGACATCACGGTTATTTTTAATCCCGTGATAGAAGCAGCGTTGCCTGTGGTGGTTTCCTGAAGAGAAACTAGTCCAATAAGAACAGGTGTTATTGTTGCCGCGTAGCCATTCTAACAGTGAAGCTCTTGAGACAGTGCGAGCGAGAGAAGCGCCCCGTAGCGGACACGGGAAAACTCGCGAGGAACTGCGCATGTCCACGTTACTCCAAAAGAAGAGATAGAATAGTGGTGAAAACTGGCCGTCACCGTCACACCCACGCAGCAGCAGGCAGCTGGTGTCGATCTTTGGTCTTCGTGATCTGAGATGGCTGATTTTCAAGAGGTAAGGTACACGCACGTGACAGTGTTCCACATTTTCATGTGTTGTTTATTTTCTCAACTGGATATTTTTGAAACACTTTTATTTTCTCATATCAATGATCTGTCCTGTGATCTCTGCATCTTTTAAGAAATCATCATTACCATTAAATATAACACAGCTTAAAGCTCGTTAGTATCATAAATAAAATATGTTATTACATTTCATCCATATTTGAACAAATCCACAATACTTTGATACATTCATTTTTCTCTTCTGCATTACATGAACCTATGCATGCTTTCCGAGAAAGGTAGAAACGTAGTAACAAACTATATATATATACATATTTCGAAATTATTAAGATAGCAAAGTGATCATATCCACT
The DNA here is from genome assembly GCF_964235325.1 of Thermobia domestica. Classification (NCBI taxonomy): domain Eukaryota; kingdom Metazoa; phylum Arthropoda; class Insecta; order Zygentoma; family Lepismatidae; genus Thermobia; species Thermobia domestica. The sequence goes on along the minus strand of NC_137459.1, from coordinate 112,428,018 downwards.
TGTATTATTAATAATAATCCCTATTCTTTCATGACGATTCATATGTTCTAATTAAAAGTTGACCCCAACAAGTATTTTGAATTAATATTACGGAGCGAAGTTCTTACTTCGACCTCTGTATTCAATATTTCTTTTACTCCCTGTATCGTCAGAATGCAGCTTCAGATTTGCGTGGAATCATGTTTGAAAAAAGGTGAATAATATGGCCCGCTTCCATGCTTAGTCTGGAGTTGCGGCCTATTTTAATATGCTTCAGAAAAAAAAACTACTCAGAGCTCTGGAGCAAAAAATAGTAAATACTATTTTCCCTTTCCGTGTAGTTAGATTGATATTCTAATCGGAACGTATTTCATTATGTTTTATGTCTGCATATACAGAAAGTTTTATATATATCAACTTAGTGATTTCTATTTGTTTTATTGTGATTTATGTTTCTTATATCAAGAAATCAAGCTAGTGATTTCCATTTGCAATTTATTTATTAATATATTTTTCAAGTACAATGTTTTCTCCTTGGTTGCTTGAATTGGAATTTAGCGTCCTTTCGAGGAAGCGGGGCTATATTAGACGCGAACCTACACCTTAACATATGATTCGAACAGAATGAACTCCAGCTGGGAATCGAACCCACATCCCCCTCGCTGCAAATGCATACTTTAACTTTACAGTCACTAGGAAGTTCATTTTTTTCTGTACTGACTCTTTTCATATTAGAGGTAATTGGCTGTAAACATGTTTTTTTTCATAATTATTATATTTAATATTTTATTTATTTGCTTATACTGCAGTCAGCATTTAAATAATATTCATTTCACTTCTTAAACGAGAGCCTACATGCTGGAGGTAGAAATACAAGCAATCTCCTGATACGCAAATAACATTGTAATACATAAATAATCTCCTAACAATTCATTTAGATTTTGTTCTCACTTTCTTAAGAAAATAATCATGCAAATTATAAAAAAAGAGTAAAGATAGCAACGTATTATGTATGCTAGTAGTTAGTATTCAACATATTATTATTATTATTATTATTAATTGTGCGGCTAAACAATTAATGCACATTATATATATATATATATATATTATAGTCTTCGTTTACTTCAATAGTCCAAATTGTATTATTTAGAATGAATACATAATTTGCTCGCCGATTTTTTCATACTTGAATGTGCACGCACGCGCGTAAATATAAACATATTTCAATTTATTTCTCTACTCAAATTTGCTCATCTCCTATTGAAGACGCCTGCTTCATAAAATGGAACTTGATGAATCAAATCAATATATCTTTTTTATTCAGTTTTGCTAAGCTTCAAACCAGAGCTAATAATATTATTTACGTATTGTATGCAAATAGATGATGTTATAAATGTGTGCAGACATAAAACATTCCACAATCGAAATTGTTAGTCTATGCTTATTCTTATGTAATTATATAATTTATGAAAGGGAAGTGCCAAGACTGTTGTTACATGAGTACTCAAGCGCATCCGGCAGCTAAGTAGCTCTTCATAACCTCTTAAATGTACAAAACTAAACTGAACTGCATTTATTGCGTTTTAAGGCTTTGTAACAACCATATTGTTAGCTCATAATCTTTAACAGTTTGCTAATTCAGTTAACCACTATAGAATAGTAAATTTCCCTCAAGATGTGCTGATTATGAAGTTGCAGTGAGTATTTAATTAAACATACATGCAAATTGACACTTTAGTGGGTTTTCCTCGTAATGAAGTGATATTGGTTTGTTTTTATTTACTTTGTTCTATGTGATTTTGGTGAGCTGTTTCTAAATAACTTGTTATACATAGGGAAACATAATGGTGTACTAGTCTGCAAAGAGCGAATGCATAAAACATTTACCAATAAACGATATGTACGATGGTACATGAGCAGTCAATTTTGGAAAGGTGATATGTCCAGTCATACAACAGCTCTGGTAGGAGAAACGTATGAACTTGTCTTACACTATCAGTGTAAGAGACACCAATAATAGCATAGATAATTTTACTGGTCTCTATACTCTAAGAAAAAAAATAATAATGTTATTTTTAACTAAATATCAAATTGCATTAAATTACCAATTATAATAACAAACTAGCAAAATCTAACTTCGCATTTGGTGGATATTTTTTTTATAAAGTGTTTTATTTTATACATGTTTGCTCGTAACGGTGACAAATAAATTCATTGCTGTCGTCCCCATTAAATCTGATAAATCAGTCAATGGACATATCTTTTAACATTTTCAAATATCATTGGAATGCATTTCGCATAAAGAAAAAAACAGTTAATGAGTTTTAGAGGAGTCAAAACTAAAACAATAATCCTTTCCCGTTTCCACATACTTACCTACAAACATACACAACTGTTATATTGTGAGAATCAATGTTTTATTTCTTTATTTGGTACGCTTTATGTGTTGTAAAAATTCTTTACAAGCAAAACTAGAATTAAAAAGGCAGCATGATAGGGAAAATATTTCTCTCAGAATTTTTAAAGATAGATAGTATTTATAGACGCTTTTTATAATTGGCTTCGGAAGAAATATTTGACTTTAGTTAAAAATGATTTAAAACATACATCTTCAGAAAAAAATCATAGATCTTTGTACGTAGCTGTAATTCACAACATGCCATTAGAAAAGATACCGATTTGATTAGCTAATTACGTAAATTTGAATGTGCATGAAAACAAATTTTACCTTCAGACTTGAGGTAAATTAAAGAACAAGATGGTTGTCACATATAAGAGATATAGCCACTTTAAAAACAAAACAGAAAGGAAATTAAAGGAAAAAAAATAATAATACTTATACCCATAGTAAGCAATTTTAGGTTGAAAGTTTTATTACAGCTGGAGGCAATAGTTTTGACCTGCCGTCACTACCACAAATTACGGCTGCGGATTCCAGTGCGACAACAAAGAGCGTTAGCCAGCCAGACCGTTCTGTAACCTTGCTTCTCACCCCCGATCATCTCTCTTCTTTTTCGCTCTTTCGGAGGTATTTCATGGGATCCCCCGAGAAGCCGACGATTTCTGAGGAAGATTCCTATTATAGAAACCGCAAATGAACTATTATACATTAAAAATAAATTGTAAGAAAATTTAAAGCAAATTATACCCACCTTAACTCTAGTATTATTATCATTACTGTTGTGACCATTTTCATAAAAAATAAAACACGTAAAATATTAGCGCACTCAAAATGCTTACTTCCCTTGTTTATGAAAACACACCAACACGGAACATTATTCATATAATAATAATAATAATAATAATAATAATAATAATAATAATAATAATAATAATAATAATACACAATTAAATCAAGACAACTTTTTTGAACACTGTGTACTACTTGCCCATTATCTAATATTATAACAACTTTACATTTTGAGTGTAGCTTTGGTACAGTTAATTTATTTTCAAACCTGATCTGGTAAACATAATTTGTTTCTTATCATTTCCGCAAAAAAATTCACGTATGTGTTTAACTCATGCGAGAGTTAATATGTATAGGATCCGGAATATAATTGCGGGACACATAATAATTGTAACGCACATATATACAAGAATACATTACAAATAAACTAAATTTAAAATATGTCACACTATTATAGTCGCTTCATCTATTTAATGTATAGTTATTCTGCGGTAAGAAAAAAAGTGCTTCGTCTGTGTAATACAGGTATTAATTTCATATAGACAAATTTCATTTCATATTTTTTTTTCTTGGATTTAAAGTCCAATGTCTCGTCTCATACATAAAATTGCACTACTGTATGTACAGCTTACATAGGCTTCAACTTCCCAAACAATGTATTTAGTGGGACCAGGTATCTCAGTGGTATAAAGCTTACCTCTGGTGACTGGTATCCTTAGTTCGATCCCCGGGCAAGTAAGTTTTTGATTGACAACATCGTGTAGGTGGGTTTTCTCGAAGTACTCCAGGTTATTTCCACATTAGTATTTCATCCTCATTCGCTTGCCCTTATAATACGTTTCCTTTAGCTTAAAGGCATGATTGTGAAACGTTAAACTAAATTATTTCGTTTCATTTTCATTTTTTTACCGAATAATCCATTTAGTGTTTCATGCATGCTGTTCAACTTATGTGTATTGTTATTGTCAACTATGTTATATAGTACTGCATTAGTAGAACCAATTATATTATCAGTTTTAATTAGCAACTTTTGAATCAGAGACCAGATGCAATGGTGTTAGGAGTATTTGCGCTGGCTACGCATCATTCAGTTGAATGTGTGTCAGGTGGCTGATCACAATTCTTCACACTACCGTTTTTCTCACATTTTTAATAATACTAATAAGCACAATCCTAGTTTGCAACATTTTCCCAAGAGAACATTATTGGTTTGAAATAACGCCAAATAATGCACTTTCATGAATAAATCATGATATATTTCCTGTTAATTCATAATCATTTGCTATATTATTGCACGAAAGTTAAAGGAACATATGGAAAGCAAAGTAATGTATGCGCATATTTACTTTTAACATCAAATGATCTTTTCAACAGTATTCATAGGATGACTGACTGCAACACCTGCATTTTGGAAAACTAACAACTTTATGTAAACTCGACACCATAACAATGCTAAGTTTAGTAACATTTATGTCACTAACTTAAGTTTGTATATATATTAAGATTAGTAGCATGTAGTTTAATTAAAAGTGAAATCTGACCAAGCCAAATTACTTTTAATATTAATAGCGTTGCAGATTCGAGAATGTGTCATTCCCTTTATCAGACACATTATAAAATAAAATCTAAGTGCTACAACTTAAATATCTCACAAAATGAGAAAATATCATTTTTAACAGCCAATGAAATTCTTCCTTTGATTTTAACAACTTTCAATTGTTTATGAGTATCAACCTTTATTTCATTTTCTAATATATATATATATATATATATATATATATATTCACCAAGAAAAATAATACATTGCTTTCCTTTAATACTCAGATTTATTTACTTATGAGTTTAGTGTTCCTTTCAGCAGTGAGGCTATATATTAGACACGGACCTACAGCTTAACGGGGAATCTGAACCTCATAAACTGTCGGGAATCGAACTCGGGTCCCCACTCAAAAGGGTGTATTCTAACCACTTAGCCATTATGGAGCGTTCTTAAATACTCAGCATTGTATAAGAAGCGTCCCTATGCATTTCAAAATATAATGTAAGAATCAATATTACATGCATGTTTTTATACATAGATATGAGAGTCGATATACTGACCACTTATATGTTATTCAACTGAATGTCTACTCTACCATATGCTTCATGCTCTTCATAGATTGTAACTCTAGGGGGCATTTCCGTTACGTATAAATAGAGGTCTAAGTTTCACTTTATATATATATATATATATATATATATATCATAAATTTGATCATGACTTCATCGTACTTCAGGGTAAATGTTAAATGAAAATCATATTATGTATAGTTTTTATATATAATACGATTTTCATTTACCATTTACCCTGAAGTAGTATGAAGTCATGGTCAAAATTATGATACTTTTCATACGATGTTTAACTCGTTCGTGTACCTTTCTTTAAAAGTTTCAAGCACGAGATAGGTTGGACTCTCCCTGGGGTGCCCCTGAGGAAATTTTTGTTGCTTCGATGACATGCAAATAGGAAACTAAACGCAACCAGTAAGTCCGATTAAATACGGAACAGAAGCTTGGGAAATATTCCTATATATTGGTAATAATAACAGAAAATGTTAACATAAATTTGATAATTTTACTAAGTGACAGTAGCAGAACGTTCATGTCTGGTGCGTTGAGTGCTAGAGTCAGTCCCACGGTATATGACTTTTGTGATAAACAAGTGATGTGCTTCAAGTTATATCAAAGTATGACTTTCTGCATATCTTACAATGATTGCCTTAATTATTTGATGCAACACTTACTTGCTACTTTCTTATTTCATGTCAAAGTTATCGTACAAAAATCATCCGAGATGTCCACCCACACAGTGCTCGTTAGCAATCTCAAAATTCACTGGGCTCTCCAAGAAAAATAGTATAGGAGACACGTTGGTTGTAACAAAAATAATATAGTTTTGTTGGTAGGTAAATTGTATCTATTTTCGGAAATTTTCGCTGGTATTAAAAGCATAAATATAATACAATTGAAGTTCAATTAAGCCATCTTTGATTTAAAAATACTCCATCAAATTATTATGGGAGCAACATGCACCCTGAAACTCGCCTATGGGCATCCAAGTGGCGCAATCATTGGGTGTTCAAATCCATATGTCGTTTTCTGAATAGAGTGCACCCTACGAAAAAATAAAGTTATTCATAAATAGCGTATATCAATAAGATTACCCTTTCAATCAATTGAATGGTGACAACCATAAAATTATAAATAACATTGTAGTCAAAATCGAGAAAGGTTAAAAAATGGCAACTACTCGAAAAAAAATCGTGCGATAAACAGGCACAAGCAAAATAATGTCATTTGCCACATGTATAATGTTTATAATCACGGTTTGCTTAAGACTCACGGACTCGTCCAGCTTTAAACTCCTATTGTTCCTGGAACCATAAGTTACGTGTATCCCGTTATGGTTTTCATCCACTTAATTATTATACCAGTGGAAATGATCGAAAAATCTTCAATATATATTCTAAAGTTAACTTTATACTAATGATAATGATTTATTTATTTCAATATTTATTGTGACTACCTTCAGGAAAAATAGTGCGCATAACCGGTATATATCGTTAAAATGTTAGAAATACAAACTAAATTAGTTCGTAATACATTGGAAGACAGGGTCTAAGATAAACTCATTGGTGTTACAGTACACGATTTGCTTCAATCAACTACAAATATTTCAAACATACAATTGCAGTTGTAATTTATTTCAGACTTGTCACTATGATATGAAAAGATAATGATTCATACTTGCTAATATGTTTTCTTTGAAATAATATATATATATATATATATATATATATATATATATATATATATATATATATATTAGCCATGTTTCATCGTAATACGCATCCTTATGATATTGTAACGATGAAACAGAAGCATATTTGCCAGTTATTCGTGAAAATTTACTCAATATCTTTTACTCTAGGCCGTAGTCCATTCTATAATAATTCAAGATGCTTTTCAGTGCTTCCAAATTCCTAGTTAAGTCAGAAAATGTGGACTTATACACGAAATCGAACCTAGTCTCATCAATGCTCATCAGAAACAACACTAACTTTTAGGCTAGACGACAGCATGCAATGTACGAGCATACACTTCCTGGTTCGATTTCCGGCGGGAATTAATGCGTTTCGGACCCATCTTAAGCTATATGTGCACGTCTCATATAGCCTAGGTTCCGAAAGGCGCGCTAACTCAAAACAACCAAAACAACAATATATAGTCTGTTTACAGGCAGGGACTTCTTTATAATAATGATGATTATAATGAAGGAGCATTTAGTTCCAACTTTGAAATCAAAAGCAAAACTTCAGTTTCACATATCGTATGTAACATTAAACACTCTCAAAGTTTTCTTCTGAATTTATTCAGTGAGAGCATCAGCACAAAGTGTGTTTAGGATCTTCGGGCTACGACATAGTTGCGTTTCTACTTTTGGTGTGAGTCGGAACGCGCCCTAGGAAAAGCACAGTTTCAAAATCATAATCCAGAATATTAAAATATAACTAAGCCACAAAAAGGAGAATAGTAATGCAATCATGCCATATTGCACAACGTACTGTAAAATTCTTCCACTGCACATAACCAAACTAGTTGTCTTACGTGTTCCGTAAGTACGACACTAACGGTGTAAGACAAACACAAACGTCTGAGGAATTATTATTATTATTATTATTATTATTATTATTATTATTATTATTATTATTATTATTATTATTATAACAAAGATCAATGAATGTCAGCATTATGTAAGAAAATATAATATTAATAGTGAAATTTTGCAAAAAAATGATAGTATGAGAGATAAAGGAGTAAATATTTGACATTTCGTTTTAATGCACATATACAGAATATTTATAAAGAAGGGAAGAAAATAATTAATTATCTGTTCAATCAATGGTCTGCTTTTTGTCAATCATATGCATATATACCTTTACACAAACTGTTGGTTACATGCAAATCCGAATACGTATCAATTATTGGGAACAATTTAACACAGACTCAAAAATACAATCGAAATGGAACATTTTTTTTTTTAAATATTATTATTAGAATGCTTTATTTTAAGTTAGGTTCAGACTGTTATTGTAAGACATCAAAATGCGTACTGGAAAACATATTTTAAACTTGAATCACTTGAAGATAGAGGAATCTTTTTTTTCTTTTTGATATGAAATTTGTGAAAAAGATGCTTGACAACAACTGTTATTCAAGATATATATATATATATATATATATATATATATATATATATATATAAACTTGAAATTAAAAGTTCCAATATTAGGTACAAGGTGTAAAATTGTATTTCAACCAAGCAATATAAAACGTAATTTAATCTAAAGACTTGTAATAATCACTGTGTGTCTTAAAAGTAAATATTATTCATCTTGATTTAGCAATGAATTTTAAGAAAATACGCTGGGTTTATTGCTTAAATATTTGTTTTCTTTTTATTCGCCTATTTCGTATGCAATTTACATAATATTTCTTTTTCTGTCGATTTCTGATTTAATTTTATTTTATAATTTCATAATTGTATCGCTGAATTATACGACCAAGTGCTGTTTTTTAGCTGTTCTCAGCACGTTAATGAAGTTTGTTTTATTATTATTATTATTATTATTATTATTATTATTATTATTATTATTATTATTATTATTATTATTATTATTATTATTATTATTATTATTACCACTATTACTTGTTATGCCAGTGAGAGTTTTGAACAAATACCGTCGTCTGTCGAGGCTGTCATAATCCGAGAACCCCCCTGTATAATAGCATCATAAGGAAATAAATTGCATTATGATACTACCTTTTCAGTTCATTGTTTTTAAGTTCCAGTGAAATGTAACACAAGTCGTATTGTTCTTATGAGACACCTTTTAAAGATGTATATTCTGGACAGCGTGTTGTGAAAATTATGTCTGTTATCAGAAATTGAGCAAATTTTTACTGAAAGAACTGCTCTGTCTCGTCTCACGTTTCGTCACAAAAATTATATCTCGTCTCATGGGAAGCCCTAGTTGTTATAAAAAATGTATGCTTATGAATGTTAAGATAGCTATCAATCACAATAACGGTCAATAATTTGTTTTAATTTCAGTCTTGTTTCTGTTGCGCTTCATCGTAATTTAATAACGGTGTCATTTTTCAGTGATAGATTGTAACTTTGCTGAAAAATCTGACAGTGTAATTAGATTATTCATACCCAAATAACATGTTAATTCCATTACATGATACGTATGTTGCGTACTGGTCTTCGGGCAGTATATTCTCAGCACCTGTTGCTTGGTAGAAGTTTGCGTGTAGTGTAAACGGTTATTTAACAACCAACAGGTATAAAAGGGGGAAGTTTATTTCCCCCTCTGAGAGTTCGTTGATCACAGTGTGTAACAAAGCTTATTCTCGTTAAACAGGAAGTTGTATTACTCGGTAATAAAAACAAAATCAGGATTTGTTAGAAACCTTGGACAACACTGAACAATGCTTTTATTACTAATTGATTTCATAGAATTTTTGCACGAAATTATTTAAAAGAAAAGCTAAATATTTCGTTTTTTTCATCATTACTGATAATATTAATATGTATTACTATTATCTTTATTATTATTATTATTATTATTATTATTATTATTATTAATAATAATAATAATAATAATAATAATAATAATAATAATAATAATAATAATAATAATAATAATAATAATAATAATAAGGCATTCTGCCTGTTGGTAGGTCTTGGGACTAGTAGGATACTCCTCCCTTAGTTTAGAGTCTGGAAATGTATTTTCAATGTTTCTCCTCCTTCAATTTCCTCATTTAGCTCGTTTCAAATCATCGTTAAGTTGTGGTCTTCTTCTTCCTACTCCTCGCTTTCCTTCCACGTTACCATCCAATGTGGCATGAAAGAGGCTATTTCTTCGCAGGATGTGTCGAATTCGGTTGGCCTTTCTACAAAGGATCCTGGCTGGATAAGAGATATATTCTTCAATATGTAATTCAATATTTTGATGGAATCCTCAACTATTAGATTGGATATACAATTGCGTTATTGTTCTGCCCAATCCTTATATCTGGTGTATTATGTAAGTTAAAATTTTGCTTAGGTTATTGTTTGCAATTAACACATTATTATTATTATTATTATTATTATTATTATTATTATTATTATTATTATTATTATTATTATTATTATTATTATTATTAGAGTTACCACCAACCAAACCGAACCGCTAGTCATATGTAGTTACTTAAGAATTTCGTTATACAGAACAAAGTGTTGTTTTAAAGTGAGAGCACAGGTAAAATATATTTAAGTGTGAATCTTTAATATTATGAATTATCGTTATTGAGATCAATCATGGGTGTGTTGTTTATAAATATAATTTAAGATCATATCATTTAAGCTGATATCATTTAAGCTTAATGTGCAGTTTTTTAGAGTTAACATTTGCATTACCCAACAATTTAATAGGGAATTGCATAGTAAATTTATATACGAGGGTTAGAACTTTAATAGTGGTAACATTGCTTTAGAGAAACCACGAAGCGGAATGAGATAATGCTCCTCGTGCTACAGATTAGCCACTTCACATTAGTTACATACCTACCTTACTTAGGTACGAATTGACTCTGCTTTCCGACGCCACGCGCAGGTACAGTAGACGAGAAGAAGAGCGCCTCGTGTAACGGGCGGTGTAAAGCAGGACCATTGTTGTCATGATGTTTTAAAAACAAGAAAACGGAGTTGGATAAAAAAAAATGAATGTGCCAGAAGCCGTACAGCATATTGGTGTCATCAAGGTTTTCAAGGCCTTCGGGAATTATGCATTGCCTTACACAACAGTGGCAAGTTGGGTGCGAACTTTCAAGGATATGTGTCAAAATACGAAATATATGTAACGGCCTGGGTGTCCCTGTGTCAGTGAAGAAGATGTTAATGTTGTTACCGCATTACTGGTCACTGGTCAACGCCATACTAATCCTTAGCTGGCTCAAGTGATATTATTATAGCATATATCTTGCATATTTTGCACATTCTGAAGAAAGGCTTGGACAGAATAAAATTGCATCACAATGGGCTCCGCATGATTTGACGGAAATGTAGTAATGACTATGATACGACGCTGCTCGTACCCACTTGGAACGCTACGATCAGGAAACAGATCATTTCATATGCCGTACCATTAGAGTGGATGAAACATGGACCACAGCTGCAATTGAAACGCCAATCAAATGAATAGTGTCAGGATGGTTCAGTGCGAAAATACAAAGTTCGTCAGAATCTCAGCAATCTGAAAGTTAGGGCGATTTTAGAGTATGACTGGGATGACGTAATTCTAACGCACACTGTTCTCATTTTTGCTGGACAATGCTGGTGCATACTAAGCACAGGTGTCACTTATTTGTTCGATTGACGGTGATGATACTGTACCATCCACATTACTCCCTGGGATTAAGCCCTTCTGAATTTGACTTGATTCCTGAGATGAAGGGACCAGTTCGTGGCATTCATTTCAGGACTGTTCAATATATTTTTCAGACACTAGACCGGTCTATTACAACTATCAGCATAATACTATGCTGTTACAGGTATTCAACAACTTCCACATCACTGGCGACGGGTTATACACAATGCTGGTGAATACATTGAATGACTGTAAACATTTGTAGCATGTATCTATATTGTATCAGCGGATATAAATAGTTGTTACTATTGAAGTTCCAACTCTCGTTCATGCGTGTGTCATTCAAGGATTTTTTTTAAGAAGGTACAAACCCGATAATTGACGTAAAAGAATCAATGTGTTATTTGGTCTTTCTCTTGCATTTACCACGCAGTGCAATATTCGTGCTAGCTACCGCACATGCGCGGCGCGTGGTTAATATGAGCCATGCAGTGAGAAACGTGCCCTAGCCGTAAAGGGTAGCGAGTCATGGCGAAACAACAGTGTTGATGGTATGGAGTGAAGAAGATATTCGTTCTGTGATCCGATATGAGTAGGCAAATGGCCTTGCACCTATCGACAGACATAAGAAGCTGGTTATAATTTATATAGACTCTGTAATGTGAGTCCAAATGGTGCAAAGGTGGTGCAAATTGTTTTCTGAATGACGAGCAAGCAATTCGATAAAGAGTTTCCCGTCTCTAGTCAGTGGCGCAGCATTGGTTGACAAAATGAATTTTAAAAAAATGAAGTATAAGGATAGTATGACATTCGAAGTTTACTTTATCACACTCAGTCGGCAGCTTTCTGCTAACTTCCAAATACTTGAAAAAAATGTGTAACTGGTAGATGTGAACAAAAATATGATGAATCATGTTAAAAAAAAAAAAACTATTTGGCGGAGGAATAACCCACTTCAACATACTCAAAAAATATTCTGCTCCCAAACAGCAGATACAAAAATAAATTGTGATAGTGATATTGTTGCTTTCCTAAAATCTTTCATTGTGATTCATTGTGTGTGCATACAAAAATTGCAGGCTACTAAATAAAGGAAGTGAATAGAATAACGTAATTAGATAACGTACGCATTTTGGTCAGAAACTATCTTACCCGGTATAGTGTTTCATATTTTATTTTTTACGCCAAAGTTCAGGCATATGACTAATGATGTAATAATAGCTAACTAGCTAATCCCTCAATTACAAAATGAACAATATTTACTCTCGCCTTACTGAATAAAACTGAATTGATAATTGTTTCAGAGTTAAAAAAAATATATATATAAAGAGAGAAGGGATGTTACATATTATTTTCCTTTCTCATTTTGTATTCATAAAATGGCTATAGGGAGGAAATGATTGAATGGTTTAAATTGTATTTGTGAACATAGTACGTGGGTTGATAATTTTTTCTATCCTTACACTTTCATTGCAATGCATTTCTTAAGAGCAAGGTGAAATAATGTTCTCGTATGCCTTTCAAAATATATACATATATATATATATATATATATATATATATACTTATATGTGAAGAACGAGTATTTCACGTATGCTGTATTCTTAACTAAATTAAAATTAATTATCTGTGAGATAAGTCTTGAGGCAATCTCTTCTCAAAAATGTTTTGAAGGTGATGTCTTGTCTCAAAAACCCCATTTATAAAACACAGAACTGAAAAGTGCAGCATGTGCTTTTAGGATATCCTTTCTGATAGTGTCCCTCTCTCGTGGTCTAGTAGCTGGCACATATGTTTATTACTTTATCACGATATTATGGAGTTAACTTAAAATAGTAATGTCCTTAATATTGTATAACACGTTTTTTTGGCACTCTAGTTTACTCTGCAAAGAAGAGTCGTGAATGCAATTTTGAATTTTTCTCTGAAAAATCGGAGGGCAATATTTCTAAACTGACAATAATTAATCTATTTCCCCATGTAACGCAAATACAATATTGTACAGTAAAACCCATTAATCCATGGAATCATGAAGATATAATTCTTTGTCATATTTTACTCTGCATGTTGAAAACGTACATAAACAGAACATCTGTAGGTGATGACCAAATATGGTTTTCTACATATAGACCTATGTATAGTTTAAGTGCTTTCCTACTTCTAGCTAATTATGTTCGTAAGTAAAAATCGAACTGTTCCACCTGCACAACGGATTAATAATTCTACTTTGAAAGCAGACTTTATTTAACAACTAGTTCAGCAGTTTTCTTAATATGAAATTATTAATAAACCGAAAACACAAATGTTCATTAGTTTCTGAAAGTGATTTAATCCAAGATGTTGAATTAACAAATTACCCACTAACATATATAAATTAAATGCATAAAAGCAGATTTACTTACACATTTTTTTTTCTTCATGGAGTTATTTTGTCCAATCTGGGAGTATTTGTTTGTTTGTATGTAAACGTACACCGCGATGTATGTGATCTCTGAAAACACTCGATCGATTTACTTTACTGTCCCATACTTGAGATTGTTCACCATCTATAAGTTTCTAGTGCATAGGGATGCGCACGAGACGAGTCGAGACAGGATTTTCCTGACAAAATTCGAGTCGAGACACGGCTCTTCGAATAGATAAATATACATTTTTCGAGTCGAGACATCACTTTTACAGCACATTTTCGAGACGAGACAGCCACAAATCTTGTCTCGTGCGCATCCCTACTGGTGCACAATTTCATTCTCTGCTATAACTAGAACAGTATTGTCTTATTCAGATATTGCGATAATTTCAGCTGCATTAATTATAATTGCTTGGAGCTTATGCAATCCGTCATATTACTTTGTTAGGTTATATAAGTTTCTGGATAAGGTGTTTAGGATCTCTTTATCGGAACGCCTAACAAACTTGCACTATTTAGAAATAATAGGACATATTATTATTATTATTATTATTATTATTATTATTATTATTATTATTATTATTATTATTATTATTATTATTATTATTATTATTAGTGTGTATGTTTACTTGCATATTGCATATATACCCACTATTAAATTACAGCAACTTATGAAGTAACGTTTTAATCTTTGAACCATCTGCCACTATTCAGTCTACAATAATGGTCTCTTAAAATTGCTTAAAAATATATGTAAGTCAACTTGAAAACTTACTTTTATAAGTACAATTCAATGAAACAAGCGAGCTGTTGTGTTAATTTAAATGTATATGTCATTATTATATATATATTTTTTTTCTGAAGGGCATTCAATCTTTCAAAGCATGATGTAACTTCCGGTACAATAAGCACGTAAAGATGAAAGTGAATTACATTTACTACATCATGAAATCTCCGTTTCAAATTGCTATTTTTTTATATAAATATGCTGAGTTGCAGTAAAACATTTACTGTCACTTCTAAAATTGGAAAAGAAAAATAATGCTATCGCTGGTTTGATATTATTTATAAGCCGACAGCTATTTGCATTTGTTTATTTTTTTTAATATAGTTTTATTTATCATCTACTACGTAACGCAATTTGACACGCTGTCTGCTCAACTTTTTCCCCACCAAATAGTTGTGGATTATATGCTATTAAAATAAGTAGCAAAAATGCATTAAAGGTTGCTTCTTAATTACAATAAAATATATTATAATTCTTCTTAAAATAATGTTCTTTGTTATGACCGAATTTGCAAGAACTAAAAATATAATAGTTCCGTTTGTATATAGTTAAGCATACCGATGTATCATCTAAAATAGCAATTTGAATGATGAATAACATATTTGTTGTAGTTACAATGGGTGGGGAAGGAATGCATTTGTCTTCCTTTCTTTCTGATCAGGGTGGAGTTCTTCAGGAAGGAAGATCCAGCATTCTGGATTATGTAACAGTTCTACCAATCAATTCCTTAAAGGCTCAACTTACATCATCATTGTTTGGCATGTTCAAAATATTGCAAGGAGCAATATTTACTGTCACTATATATGTACTTCCTTCCTAGTTCTTTCACGCTTACAATACAAACAAACGAGAGAATGAAAAATAAAACAATTTTACTGGTTGTAACTGATACAAAATGAATTAAATGGTGCGAATCAGATTTTAAAATACTCTTCAATTTAAAATGGTTTGAAAAAATATTTACAACGGGTTATTGTTTGTGTAGAACTTCCTGTTTGCATGACTAATATTATAATGATGCATGATGTTCAGCAAAATTAACCAATAATAAATTATATGTATTTTACTCTCACAATTATCAAGTAATATTATTCAACTGAACCTGTATGACTACTGACTACGTTTGCAATAACAAAATATAATTGTATTTGGTAATGACACTTTGTCTGTCATAGCATTTATTTTTCTTACCTGACTTTTTTTTTTAAATATCAGAACTGCTATAGACTTGGTAATATATATTGATAATATATTTAAATAATTCAATGACATACTAATATATATTGTAGTTGTTTTATCCTAACATTTATTTCTCACTGAAATATTTTAAGAATTAAAAAGAATTTCGATCTCAAGGAACGGGAAATGATTCAGTTTCTGTACCATTGAAGGTGACCGTAATACCCATAATATCTGCCCGGGTTCAAACCCTGCTCCCGCCAAGTGAACCTTGTGGTGGACAAACACCGTGTGCGTGGGTTTTCTCGGGGTTATCCCGTTTCCTCCCACTTTCTTCACTCCACCATTTCATTCATCTCTCATCATCACCGTCTCCTTTAGCCTAACCGGCATAACCGTGGGACGTAAAACTCAAAAATTTCATTTTATTTTTTTCCATAAGATCTGCAATGAACTAACTCACAATGTGTCGGTGGATTTGCCCTGATATGATTATGTTTATTATCCACATTAGTTTAATGTCTAAGTGAATACATATACATTGAATTAATTTTTCATAACGAGCTCCTCTGTGGCTAAGCGGTTAGCGTACGCGCCTTTGGCGTGGAAGGCCCGGGTTCGATTCCCGGCGGGAGCTCATGTGGTTCGGATTCCACGTTAATCAGTAGGTCCACGTCTCATATAGCCTCGCTGCTGAAAAGGGACGTTAAACTCAAAAAAAATTGTCATAACGTAGAAACGTGAATAGAATACTAACATGCAATTAAAATAACACTATCATAGATGAAGTCCTACAATATTATAAAAGGAAAAAATCAAAGTATAGTATATTTACAAAACTCAACAAGATGTTCACAAGACTATTTTAACCTACTACAAGTCGAAACTGAGTGAAATTCTTGTAATTTTCAGTTAATTTTACTTTCAATTAAATATACGAGCGGTTCAGGCGAACATTGGGCTAAGCGACACTTCCGGCGAAATTGATTTATTAGATAAAATGGGTCGGGATTCAACCATAAAGCAGTATATTAGTCCTTAAACTTCGAAAATGTACTTACAAATGGCAGGAAAGTCTTGTTTGGTATGAATCATTGCGTTAGATAGCATACTCAGGTTAAATTTTCTTTCACAGTTTACTCGAAAGCTAGAAAATGAGACATATCATTATATTTCCCCGAGCCTCTCATATGTAGTGCTTGCTTCTTTTTCTATATTGATAACATCATGACAAGCAATACTGTACGAATATAAATGTAATTCTGAACAGCCAATCGAAATGTATCTACATATGGCATGTGTAGATCATCATAGATATGGTGGTATCACTAGAAAATCACTTCTTTCAAATTGAGAAACTTCCATTCATCACAGTTCTCCGCTCTTAAACGTGGGAATTAGCCACTTTAAACCGTTCATAAACAGAGTCGTCTTCTCTTTGTCCATTGTTTACCTTCCGTAACACCGTATATCACGTTTTTCGCAGTAGCATATCCTCTTAAAGACCTTAAACAAGTATATTACTGTCCACTCTCCCTAACTTTTGATAATGTTTACTCGTCATTTTCCTCTTCTGTTGTATACATTTCCCTCTATTCTTCTCCAATAATGAATGAGAATAAAAAGTCGGTGTTTTGCAAATAATTCTGTTTCCTGTGTGTTGATTCATGAAAAGGAATTGGGAACTTGCACACAGGATGCATTCTAGTCCGCAAATGTTTCCAAAATACGCATAATAATGTCCCAAATGTCCGTTAAAAATAAAGCAAATAAGATTCTTGTGAAGGACTTAGGTATTGATGTGCTATTCTTCTCGTTGTCAATACAGATTTTGTCACTTAATATGTAACAGCTAACTAAGTTAAGTCAACAAGTTTGCAAAATATTCACGTGTCTGGCTCTTCAGTTATAAATTTACTTGCATGGTATACAGAAAATTCAACTAAAATATTTTAAATTTCCCAAAACATTTGCGTATATTGAGATTATGATTTGTGTGCAGCTATAATATAAAATTCATATCTTTGTTATGGCTTGTTTCTCAGTTATGCAAGTGATAGTAGCAAGTAATGATCACTTTTTTTTTGGGGGGGGGGAAATATTTCGAATTTAACGTATTTAAAAGATTATGTTTTTTTTTTTCTTTCTTTTCTTTTCTATTCTTTATCGCTACAAATGGCATTAAACATACCAGGTCACAATGTCTTTCTCAACATAAAGATGTAATACATTTCCCGATACTAATAATATAATTTTACGAGAGTAATAAATTTATTTTTAATCAATTGTTAAGAAAAAATATTGTGAATGACGTAACTAACAATTTTTTGAATTGTACAGATTATTTTTTAATAACATTGCTTAGATTCCAGGTCACACAGTTACTTACTGTGATTATACTGTTCTAATGTTTTGTTCTTTCTTCAATCACATACATACATACAGATATTTTTGTAACAATATACAGCTGTCAACATTAATGTTTCTGTTAGATTTACAGGTACGCGGAATTATTATTACAAATCACGTTGAGTTTTATTATGTATTTCAAAGCAGCCTTCGCCACTGTTTGACACGTATAAAGTAATGCATTCTCTTATATCTTAATTAATGACATTTTCGATATGTTATAGAGGGTGATTCATTTATATCGAGTCCAAATTAATGTACAACTTTACCGTACATGTGAGATTGTCATGGGACACACAGTAGTGTCTCGTAATTCCCGTATTAGAGTATTACGGTCGAGCGTAGTTAGATGGTGTCGAAACTGAACAGAATCTGAAGGAGGTTTAATTAAGGTATTTTCATACGCTAAGTTCACGGTGTCACACATCGTAGAAATGTGGCGAGTACGTAATTTTCGTGTAGATTGTGTCACTAGAAATCGTATTATACGTAATATGCGGCATTGAGTCCTGGACCTACCACACCGACGCAATCAGCTAGAAATCGGCCTCCTGTGAAGAGGACCCCGCCGCTATTGTGGTTTGTAGAATGACGACCTCTAAAATTCCCTCACATAGCGTGAGATAGCCAGTTAATGCTGCATATCGCAGGCGACAATTAACTGCGCCATTCACAGGGATGTAAACCTCACGGTCGCTCGCAAGAACAGTGTGTGCGCCCTAAAACCGTGTCATGTGGCTGAGTGAAAGAAAATAAAATACAAGAAGATGTATGAACATCATCTCACGGATGATTATTGGAAGTTTATTGCTACGCTTGAAGAGGCGTGGATTTATCCCATAGAGAGTGGTAAATTTCGTGCCACTACACACAGATATGTTGACACCAAGGATCAAAACATATTCTTCCGTCAATGTGCAGAGAGTTTCCCGAAAGAGTTCATGATTATAGCCAGCTTTTCGTACAGAGGCAAACTGTGTCTCCGAAAGGTAGAGCGAAACGTCAAAATCAATGCTGCGTACTAGTAGATTTGTGTCCTGACTAAAATGTACCAGCATACAATTCCATCATTGAACGGGTAAGACGTGAATCAGGTTGATCTGTACCAAGACAAGGCATCCAACCACATAACGAAAACATCGCTGAAATTCTATCGCCATAAGGAACAGGAAACTAGTGTTGCGTCAACTCTGACATCCCTATCAAGAGTCCAGATGCCAGCCCAACGGACTATTGTGCTTTCGAATTCACCAAGTGGCGTCTGTCACATCTTTGAGTCCCCAGCTTCTCTGGCCTGTGGAAAACTGCGGAGATGAGTGGGATTCATTATTCATGGTCCAATTGCAATGCAGCTTCGTGGAATAGAAACTCCGATGTCGGGAATAGTAAGCAGGGGTGTCTTTCACATAGAACACAACCAGTGGTGTAAACACGACAGGTCTTAGGTAAAAGGTACATTAGAATTCGGCTCAATATATATGACTCAACGTCTGTATAATCATATAATTTATTTTTTTTTTAAATGTAGCGGGTGTATTCATAGCATTGCATATATCATATGAATACAATTTAGAGCATGATTTTCTTTATGAGCTTACATTAGTTTATTTTATAAGTATTAGCTCATTATTTTACCAGTACCCTGTTTTCATGCTTTCTATATATTGATGCACTATGACATAACATGTAATAAATAACCGAAAAATCTAATCGCAAGGATAATAAATAATTTGTTCTTGGCTCTTTTCGAACATTTTTTTTCCACATTCTGGACTTAAGCGTTTTAATTATTGCCAATATATCCTATACCAAGCATCAATAATGTTTTTAAGGCGATAGATAATCACTCATGTTAGTACAGGTTTCCGGGGTTGACCCAGCGCTCCGAGTCTTGTGGAATATCCGACCTGGGAATTTGGGGACTTTTGGTATAGAAATAATGAAAATCGATGTGTTGGCCATATATCGTCAAACTAACATATGGGGACATCCTTCGCGGATTCATCCGCTATACTGTAAATGAAGATAAACAAATAGTAAGGATATATATATATATATATATATATATATATATATATATATATATATATATATATATATATATATATATATATATATATATATATATATATATATACTTCTATTTCTGTTAAACTAATTTGCATGTTTCTATTATAAAGCATATAATAACGCATAGATGCATAGAAAAATAATCAGATATAGCGATACGTAATAGTAAGCGTTGGCGGTCGGTGCACTGAGCAGTTGCCGCCACGATTCCCGCCGCAGAGCGCGTCCCTCAGCCAGCAATCCTTGAACGCCTCGCTGCTTTAGCATTCCGTTTCCGCTATTTTACTTCAATAATAATAATAATAGTAAATAAAAGAAAAATAACTTCCTTTTTGTTGTTCACCACTTTTCCTACTACATAACTGCTAACAACTTCTACATGAACGACAAGAAGTAAAAACGACAAGGAGATAGGGAAGAATACGAGCGACAAGGGAACAATAGCGGAACAGATTCAAGCAACACTTGGTTCTTCGTGAAGGCGAAGGGGAGGCTGTGTCTCAAGGAATGAATTGATCCACTGGCATGGCTACATTTTCTTGTCGCGTGGTTGCTCTCAACCAGAACCATCGCAAACTCAAAGGACAGGAACGCGTTTTTTAATCTTATTATAGTTTCCTGTTTCTCTTTGTAACGAACACGTGTTCTTGGATATTATATACGTAGCATTTTCTGTTAATTTTAACGATTACACGACAGTTTGTTTTTAATTAATTTAATTATATTACAACCCATAAAGTGAACTTATATCTTACTTCTTCAAACCACTGAAAGAAATAAGGACTTGTGTAACCATTTTTATCCTCGATTTTTTTTTTTCGATAAATATAAGAAGGAATAAAGCTAATATTAAAACTAGTAAATTTATTTATTTCGGAAAGTATTTATCGTTGAGTGATTATATATATATATAATCACACACTATATTTACAATATAGACAATTCTCATGCTTTACTTTCCCAGCCCTAAATTAAAGTTGCACAACAGGTTTCTTCCATTTTTGCTTGCTTTTGTTCTGTACAGTAATTGCATATATTTAAGAAAATTCAACTAAGTGAAAACTCTCACTTTGATGATCCCTAAGTCGATAACAAAGGGTTTACACACCGCAACATTTTGCATATATACCATGCACGTAAGCATGCACTACCATGCCAAGTATGTTTAATAATGCGTAAGTTTAGTTGATCTTTTACGATATAAGCTTTCATTTCAGAATAATCAAATGATAGATAAAAGATCGAACACGAAACTTAAAATTTTGGAAAAATATATCCTAAAAATAATAGTACCACTATTAAAATATCGAATATGAGGTGTTATTCAAACTATTTGCGAGCTCCTTCGTGGCTAAGCGGTTAGCGTACGCGCCTGTGGCGTGGGAGTCCCGGGTTAAATTCCCGGCGGGAGTTCATGTGGTTCGGATTCCACATTAATCAGTAGGTCCACGTCTCTAATAGCCTCGCTGCTGAAAGGGACGTTAAACTCAAAATGAATCAATCAACCAAACTATTTGGGATTAGTACTACTATCCCTACTAGCACTCATCGTTAATACCGATGACATATTTCATGTTCACGTTCGACGATAATGCTATGTAAACTTAATGAGTTGAACGATCAATGAGAGTGAATGATTATGAAATAATAAGTGGAATGACTTTATAGGAGGAAACGGGAGAACCCCGTGAAAACTCACGGACACAATGTCTTCTACCAAGAAATAGCGTGACCTGGGATCAAACGAGGACACCCTCGCACAAGAAGTGAGCACTTTACCACTGTACCACTGTGATCCCTACTCATGTTGGAGTTATGGGTTACAATTTTCCGTGAAGAAAGTCTCACTCAAAGTTAACTGTCAGTTCCAACAATCCTGTTCGCTTTTAAGTGCGTACAAAACTTGTTTGCTGAAGTTTCACTTTAGAGCATTTCAACCTTGCGTTTCAGTTTGAATCATCTCAACCGTAGTGTTGCCACGAGACGAGACGTCTCGTGAAAATCATGTTTCGTCTCATGTCTCGTCTCGAAAAGATGTATTCGTCTCTTCTCGTGTCCCGTCTCGTGGCATTACTACAGCAGCTGAGGCCCATAGAAAGAGCTGTTATGCCAAGTAGTTAAAATTACAACTTTTAACAAAGTTTTGCTAGGTTATTTACGGTATAACACGACTATAATCTTCCGACAATGACTGCTTAGTTTCGACTGAACCAGTAATGAATTACTACAACAGGAATATTTGTCAATACTGTCGATACAGTCGAAAGGTAAGCCTTCTCCACTTATTCGGAAATCCTTTTTTCAGAACCTCTGGCGCCACTTCAACAAATAAGAATAAATACATGACTTTCTATTTCAAAATGAATTAGGTTCGAGTAATATCATATAACAATAAAATAAATTAAAAAAAAAAACTAAATATTATTGTCAAACCAGCATCCTTTCAAAACTCAGTACCGAAAAAGGCTGACGCGTTTATATCTTTGTTCGGAACGAAATAGACCACGAAACACTGTTTAGTTACTGACAAAACTGCCATTAAGAGAACTTGTACTTCTATAAAAGGATTTTTGTACATATATATCCCCACAAGCCCCTATAATGAAATATTCTGAAACACTGGTTGATTGAATCTGAATGATTGAATCTGAAACACTGTCACAAAATAATTAAACTTAAATCGATAGAAAAAATGAAAATGAAAGCTTTTTTAATAATCATTTAAAAAATAACTTTAGGCTTTCTCTGTTCTTTGTAGGATAGTCCTCATTTGAAACAATAAACTGTGGCAAATAATGTATCCCACGTTAAAAAATTTTTAAACAAATTCAGAAACTGTGTTTGCATTTTCGAGATACGAGACGAGACATGACATTTCAAGAAACGTCTCGTCTCGTCTCGTGTTTCACCTCAGATGGTTCTGTCTCAGCTCGTGTCTTGTCTCGTTTAATAGACGAGTCGAGACGAGACATGATAAATGTCTCGTCTCGTGCCATCATTACTCAACCGGGTCAAAATTAACGTTTTCAACTGAACCTGCGATCAACAAATAGGGGAAGATCAGGCAAGTAAATTGGATGAGAATTGGATTAATGCTGCCATTGGTCAAAATGTGTCTAATTTTACTTATTTTTAGTATCCGTCTCAAAATCGTCATGTATCATGACGTAAGATAATAACTAAATGCTTTCGTCCACTGAAGTTAAATTTGGAACATTGACTTTCAGGTATGCTAGTGCTACAATCTGCTTTGGCATTGTAGCCCTACTGCTACAATTGCAGTTAAAGTGGCATAAATTTAAATACCACCTCGTACATAGTTTGAATATTTGAATATGAAATCATTCCAATTTTATAGCACTAGTAATATATTCAATTATTCATTTGTTAGAAGATTGAGTTAAGATTCCTTTCTTCTGAGGCTGTATAAAATCATTAAGGTATAATCCCAAATCATTACTCGGGGCTTGTACTCGAGGTGTACAAACCCGGGGTCGCATGCATAGAAGTACACGCGTTAGGCAATAGCCCGTAAAATCTATTATACATATTGCTTTTGATAAGAATGCATCAATTAATTGATGATCTAAAATTGAGAACATCAAATCAACTTCCCTTCTCTTCATCAAGAATGTACAACACGGTTGAAAAAGCTGTGTAGACATTTCTAAAATAACCTTACTATACGTCGTAATTCACTTATCCCGAAATAATCCAGAACGGATAGTATTCAAGCAGAACACAAAGTACATCAAATAAAGATGTTACTGCATATGACACAAGTTCACTGCAAGTGACGTTTTTTATGCTTATTAATATATTATGGCGGCAGGGGCGGATCCAGGGGGGGGGCGATCGCCCCCCCCCCTAGAAGAGGAAACTTTATTATTTTATATATATAAGTAAAACCCATACCAAAGTTTGGAGCCCTTGAAAGTAGCAGTATGACAACCCACCGCCCCCCCCAGAAGTCGGTCCTGGATCCGCCCCTGGATGGCGGGATCAAAAAGCCATGTTGCTGGCGTTCCATTAAACACCTAGTATTCAGTATTATTATTATAAGATTAGTGTTACAACAATAGGTAGTCGCAAACTTGCAAAGAACAACGAATATTGAAATTATCGAAAATGAACAACACTTCCGTAGAGCCTAAAATATGTTTTAAAATATCACGATGTTGCATTAACTCGTGCATAAATCATAGTCTAGTGGGTTCTATTTTAGGCAAACGTCACTGCGTCATGGTCTTCATTGTTGTTGTGGTAAAATCCATAGTAAATCAAATTGTAATCGTTGCTGATAAAATTTATTATTATTATTATTATTATTATTATTATTATTATTATTATTATTATTATTATTTTGGTTGATTGATTGATTCATTAATTTTTTGTACACACAGTTGTACTTTATTTATGAATATAAAACAAGCTTTTTTGCGGTAATTTTGTTTAGGCATGTAAGCACAAAACTGTGAACCCGTTATTTTTTGAAAATTATGATTTCAAGCAAATAGCACTTGAAATATAATTAAATATGTAACATTTTATGTCCAGTGGACATTTGAGCCTACTGCATTACAAATAACGTTTAAAAATGTTGAAGTTGGAAGTATGAAAAATGCAAATTGTCATTCTTTTTCAAGTTACAAATGTTAATGAAGAATACAAAACTGACCATTAATTATTCTTTCTACGTATATACTTTGTGATATACTACTTCCAACAAAATATCTGAGATCTTTTTTCTAAAGTCTTTAAACATTGTGACTTTCGAAATCGAATATGCTCGTCTGCAATGAGTTGAGTTTATTTTGAGTTTAACGTTCCTTTTAGCAGCGAGGTTATATGAGACGGGACCTACTGAACCGAACCAGATTAGCTCCCGCCGGGAATCGAACTCGGATCTCCTACGCCAAAGGCGAGTACGCTAACCACTTAGCCACAAAGGAACTTTGTTCAGCTGCAATATCTCAGAGACGCACTTGAAAAATTTCGAATGTTAACAAACCAATTGTTATTTGCGTAGTAATATTGGTTAAATTTTGGTTACTGAGATAATTAGTTTTTTTTTTTTTTTTTTAGTTGTGGTTTTGTCTCATGTGGAGAAATTCAGTTTATTAGCAACTAAAGTACAACCAAGTTGATGATTAATTTTACAACCAATTATATGCGTTATTCATTATACCATACAGTTCAGTTCAATTTTGAATTGTGTGTTATTGTATTTCTATGGCAAACTAATTGTTAATTTTGTTTTGAAGGAAATAATGATTTAAAACGCTGTTTTTCCTTGTAGGTTTTGAGTTTATGCAATTCATAAGGTAGTCAGGACCACACTCTAATAGCGGTCCAGCTTAGCTTACTGTTTAAGCAAAAATATGTATATATACTCTTTAAAATCGGCTAAGCAGTCCTCAGAAAACTGCCTTTATATTGACATCTATGACATCTTCCGTCGACCACAACTCTTCCAACAACCCATAAGCGGCATGTATGGGTGATGTTTCGGTGACATGATGTTACAATTATTTAAGTAAGACCTGATATGGGAACATCGCGTCATCATTGGGTATTTTACAGACTATTTCTATATTAGCATGAAAATATACTGGATATATTGAGGCATACCAGTAAGCACACTACACACACAAGAACTTAGTGATTATTGCTTTGAATTCATTAAGCAAATGCTTATTTACTCAATTCCTATATATGTGGTATAAGACCCTCTATAGTGAAGAAGCGAGATCATTAAAAGATATATAAGTTTTTATACGAATAATAATATGGTGAATTGGGAAAATTGAAGAAACAAATGAGGAAAACAATTACCTTTCTATTGTTTCTTCATCACATGGATCATGATCAAAATGTTAGATGTTTTCAAGGGCGATGAACATTCGAATTTCATATTCCATAAAACAAGTAAGTCACAATCTAAAATCATTAACCTTAGTTGAGCGCGAAAATAAGAATGCTGGAATCAAAATCTTTATTTTCTAATTGTTATCCATATTATTGACAAAATAGATATAGATTGTTGTATATTTCAACCTTAACTATGTTTATTATTCAATGTAGCAGTTAACTCATTATTATTATGATTATTAGCTCTTCATGACTGTGATTTATTGGATCAACGAGGACAGTGTGCTATGAAATATGATGATATAATGAATCGCAGGATTACGACGAACATCCGTATTAGAGCAGTATATCAACTTAATCTTGTTCTTGTCAACATAGCTCGGATTAGTAGATTATATCAACTGACCATAACTCGATTGATATATATATATATAATATATATATATATATATATATATATATATATATATATATATATATATATATATATATATATATATATATATATATTACTTCCCGATAGTTGTTTTTTTCTATGAAATAAATAGCATTTATTTTAATTTTCCTTCCCTTAGCTTGTTGTTATAAAATTTCATTTTTATCGGTGTGACTTTCGTCAAGAACTACCACTGCATCAGAAGAAACATTAACAAGAAAAGCTAGGATGTAGTTGAAAGTGTTTATTACATTTGCACAAAGAGTGGTTTACGTCAAAATAAGTAATATTGGAATGCAAAATTGGTCAAACATAATGCCTCTCGATTATATTATTCTTGTTATGGCAGTATTGTTTTAGATAATTGGATGGACCATAGAAAATCAATAAACTTTCTATAACTAGGATTAGAAATAAGTAAAAAACATAAGTAAAAAGTAAGCATTTTTTTTCTTTGTTTAATTGCTACATGAAATGAATCTGCCATCATCAATCTACCTGTAGAAGTAAATTAAAATTGTAAGTGTCTCAGACGCAACCATTCCTAGTTCATGTATTTTAAGGTGATGACATTGTCTATATATAAACGATTATTATATAGATCATGTTGGTTGTGGGTCCAGTTATTCTTCTTGTTTAAACTGCTTACACTCTTTTATTCTGAAATAAATAACTATATGAAAATATGACCTGGAAAATATATGAATCGCCCAAGACATATTAAATTCTTAATGTTACATTACAATTCACTAAAATGCATGTGAATATTCAAAAACTGTGAATATGATAGGTTTCAAAATATTAATATGTAAAGATAATCTTGCGAACAGCTTGGAAGATTGGTAAGCTCAGAAAAACATATTTGTCAAACAAACTCTTGTCAGAAAAGTAGAGTGCAAATTTATATATAATAATGTGAACAACTCCTTATTGTAATAATTAATTATAATTAATGCTTACACAAGTCTTTATATACACTTAATAAAGTCCAGAGAACTTGGTGGAACATAGTGTGTATGAAAAATGAAATATTACAGAAAAAGAAGTGATATGTATTACTGTTAGATTACTGTTTTGTTTCGCATAAAGAGTTACTATCAAATCAAATGCGCAATATTTGATTTGTTAAATCTTAACATTTTATGTGGGAGTGTGGAATGAGGAGGATGCGAAGAAGGAGCCAGAGAAAAAAATACCCATGTAGAGTTGATCTTAATCATTGGATAATCATTCATATTTGAAGGTTAACCAGAAGTACGAAAATAAACAGCAACAAAATTGGCAGCATTGAGTGGCAGGTGGAGTAACCGCTTTAGAACAAGGTTAATATATATATATATATATATATATATATATATATATATATATATATATATATATATATATATATATATATATATATATATATATATGCGCCTACCATAAATGCACTATTCTAAAACAAATACGAGATTGGCGTAAATTTGGAGTATTTCGATACTTACGACGCATTTTTGTAATACTCAGTACTCATTGCATAATCTAATTATTGTTGTTTTACTTGGTGTTCTTAAATCCTTCTTCATAATTGACTATTGATCATCAGAAGAAGCTACGCTTCAACTTATTAGAATCACTCAATAGAAAATTATAGTATTGTTATGTTAGTGTGTCCGTTGCTACACACGATAACTTTTGAAAGAAGGTGATTTTTTGAGTAGTGTTTATTTATTTATCCGCAAATTTAGTAAAATTTCACATCTTAAAGTTAGATGGCAGCAAACATTCTGCAGCTGTTTACATGTAACGGGCGAAATTGAAACATCTAGTGCATGATCATTTTTATTGTATACCAGAGTTTATACTATGATTTAAATTTTTGTGATGTAATTATTCTTATATATGATAGGAAAACGGCCAATATATTCTCCCGCTTATGAATTATGTGAAAGTGTAGACGCACACCTTCATTATTTTTGTCATAAATGTAAAATTTTGACCCCCCGAAAAAAAAATCATATAATTTCCAGTTTTGTCTTTGTTCAAGTCATCTCGGCAGTTAGACTTTATGGTTCGATCACAAATAATGTAAGTTTATCGTAGCCAACACCATCTTCGTGAACATTGTCGTTTCTTAAACTTTTAAATTATGCTATGCATAATTATAGAAAGTCATAGCACGGTCATGCTTGTACTCTAATCCGTCTATCGTCAGATATGAAATATTATCGAATTCATCACCACAATAATAGTCTTGTCATTTCCACTCTTGTTTCTGCGTTCAAGTTGGAAGTGATGTTGTATATATATATGTAGGGTTTGCTGATAGCTGTGACTGTCGTCTTGGCCGTATGAGGACGTGCGTTATCATGCAGGATGATGACGCCATCCTTCACCATCTGTGACCGTTTCCTTCTCAAAGTCTCTTTGACTTTGGTCCAGAGGAGGTTGCGGTAGTACGCCGCTATCATTGTGGCAACGAGTGTCAGGAAATCAGTACATATCGTCCTGTTCTTCTCCCAGAATATGGTCAGCACCACTTTTTTTTTTTTTTTTTTTTTTTGTATGTGCGTGTGGGTGTGTGTTTGGTTGCGAGTTTGGATGCTTCCATTCCAAGTTGGAGAGTTTTGAGTCCGGAGTATGATGATGCACCCTGTTCTCATCTTTGCAAGGAAGCTCTCGTCTTCTCTCTGAAACCGCTGCAGATGCTGAGACAATACTTTTTCCTTACACTGCTTTTAGTCGAACGTTAGCATCTTTGGGACCCACCTGGCTATGATTATCCGGAAGTGCAGGTATTCGCGATTGATCGTTTCCACACTCCCCACGCTGATGTTTGTTTTCGCATTCAAATCTTTCACACTGATGCATATATTACTCAGAATGAGTTGCTTAACCACCATTCATCATATATATCACCACCATCCACAGTTTCTGAAATTCGAAACAAGGCCTGTTGAAATTTGGCTCTTTCGCGATTTTGGACAGCCTTAGCTCTGAAACTACGCACATTTCGCCATAGATCCATATGAACTTTTTTTTCTCTTATATCGATATGAGAAATCGGCTCTTACAGTTTGTCGGTATAGTTCATTAACACCCTATCTATCTATCTATCTATCTATCTATCTATCTATCTATCTATCTATCTATCTATATATATATATATATATATCTATATATATATATATATATATATATATAGATATAGATAGATAGATAGATAGATATAGATATATGCATGTATATAATTGAGGGACTTTAATAATAATTTTAATTACAGTTTTTTTTTTCAATTGAAACTTGAAGTAGTATAAATCTGTTGCAACTTCCGATTTTAATATTGTTCTCATAAAGCATAAATTGCAAGAAATTTCTCTTTAGTATTTATTCAGAACCCGAAGAAACAGTTCAATATCCAACCTACTACTTCTTATATTGAAACCGGAATTAATTGCATCACGTACTTCCGGTTTCAAGATTAAATTATCATAGTTTGGAAATATACCGTAGTTTCTTAGTGAAGAACGAGATCTACTTGATTTCTTACATTTCTTTCCATTAGTGTTTAAACCACCAGTTCTCTTAACATCATCCATAAGTGTTACCCCATGGCTATGTGAATAGCGTACGTGTCTTTGACGAGGAAAACCCAAGTTCGATTCCCGGCGAGAGATCGTGCGATTCGGTGCATGTCCAATGCAACTTTGTTATTGAAATACGCTAAATTCAACTCAAATAATGTTAATTTAAGGCATCATTTACTTGCATTTGTTGTAAATCATTTAGCTAAGAAAATAGTCGTTTCGAAGTGGCCGATGATTGACGTCTATCAGTACTGCTCTTGTTAATTCTAAGTTTCTCGGTATGTTCGCCCATCACTTTTTTATAATGATATATTTCTCGGTATAAGTATTTGCCTATGGTCTCTGTCTTCGTCAACGTCAGGTTTCTCAATGTGTTTGCTCATCACCACTGATTTTGATGTCAGGAATTTAGGTATGATTGTTTGTCAACCAACACTGCTTCTCTCAACGTCATGTTTCTCAACACACGAGTTTGCCTATCACCACTTTTTTTTTAATGTTAGTCTTGTCGGCAAGCGTGTTCGCTTATCACCACTGATTTTATAATTGTCAGATTTCTGAGTATGGTTGTTTGCTTATCACCACCGATTTTATCAGTATCAGGTTCCTCAGTAAGTGTGTTTACTTATCACCACTGACTTTGGAATTGTCAGGTTTCTCAATATGATTGTTTCCTCATCACCACTGAATTTTTTTAATGCTAGGTTTCTCATGATTGTTTATGTATCAATTTTAATTCTGTCAACGTCAGCTCCATCAGTACGTTTGTCTGCCTATCACTAGTCTTTGTTAACGCTAGGATTTTCTCTATGATTGTTTGCCTATCATAACATTTTTTTTGTTTTCTTTTTGCCAGCGTCTGGTTTCTTGATAGGTTGCTTTGTCTGATATCGCCGCATCTTTCAACGTCACCACTGTTTCTCTCAATGCCAAACTAACGTCATTATTCTCGGTAGGTTTGCCTGGCCAGGCTCTTCTCTCAACGTCATTACTGCTTTTGCAAACGTAGTTTCTCAGATCATTATTTACATATCATCACAGCCGTGCTAATGTTACGTTTGTCAATATAGTCCTTAATTTAATTATGTGATTTTATGAAAATGAGACAAATCGTGACAACATAGAAAATCAAATTGAAAAAGACTAATATATGGCAAAACAATTAGACATTTAACTGAACTTCATGAAATTTTCTCTTTGTAATAATAATAATAATAATAATAATAATAATAATAATAATAATAATAATAATAATAATAATAATAATAATAATAATAATAATAATAATAATATAGCTTACCAATAAATTTCGAAAATATGGAAGAGAAAATATTGAAAAATAATCAAAACCTGCATATATAATGGAATACAACAATACTAAAAGAAGTACTATACCTCACTCGACATAATATACATTAAAAACGTATAACGGATTGATCGGAAAATGAATAATTCACAAAGAACGTGAAGATCGCTTAGGTGTTGGCATAATCAAATGCTGAAATTGGTCAACTTTAAATCTTGTTTAGATAGGCTTGATGAACATTCACTTTATAATTTTTATTTTAAACTGGGATTTTCGATTTACGATATTCGAACTAAGCTGGACCATAGCTGTTTTATATTATGTCCTTTTGAAGTAATTAGAAAGACCATATATTATTATTAGTAGTAGTAGTATTCCGGAAGAGGAAAAAAAATGCATTGCATGTCATTTTTCTTAATTACAGTAGAATCCAGAGGTATAGTGGTTCAATATCGAAACCAGAAAGTATTTAGCTAACACTTCCCATTTGAATAAAGTCACGAGAACAGAGAAAATATATTACATAGACATGCAATTCATTTTTAAAGAAAAACAAAGAAATAGAAGAAAAAAAGAGATCCATCTCTTACAGTTTTTGTTCCATAGAGATTCAATATTAAGACTGCAAGAGATTAAATCCACAACATTTGATTTTAATAAAGAAGTAAGGGCATATATGAAATGTATTCTTGGAATACTGAATTCATAACAAAATAGCTGTTTATCGCTGTCTCGTTCCGTTGTTCCTCTAATGCCAGTCGAGAAGACGGACTTTGCATAATTCTTCTTCTACTGTAGTCAATGCATAGTTTAGGAGTCTAAAGCCGTTCTTTACATGTCAGGGGTATAGAAGCAAAATCTGCTAAATCCATTTTTCAATTTTGTCGAGAAACGAAACAAAAGTGACTCCTTTATGTATCAGAATTGTTGAACAATTGTTTTTCTTTAGTGATAGATTTCACTAATAGCGGTGTCTGTGAACAAAAAATTTCAGATCCAAATTGAAAGTGACTATGTATGTGACTCTTAATCTCTTGAACCACCACACCAATCTCGATCAATTTTATGAAGTAGATGCAGTTTTGGCCTGGGAGTGTTTTAAGCTATTCACTTTGATGGTAGAACTTAAGGGGGGGGGGGAGGAGGGTAAATATATGAAAATGAATAAAACTTAATAACTCTTGAACCACCTGACCATCTCGATCAAATTTTCAACATACATGCCATTCGGGCCTGGAATATTTTTTTATCAAGCCGTGTCCCGCAACATGGGGTTTGAGATTGAGAGGGATATATATAAAAGAGAGGGATATGTTGGGGATTGAGAGGGATATATATAAAAGTCACCGAAAATAACCAATAACAAAGAGCGCTTTAGTGATAGTAAAAACAAAACATATTACTATTTTTTCTTAATTTAATCCAGCGAAATCGCGGTGTGTCTTAGATTCGAGGACGTGTTAAATTCAGTGACCTGCGCTTGCGCAGGACGTGCGGATTTGCTAGTCTGGATTTAATATTGACCACTAAAATGTTCAACAATTCTGGAACATAAAGGAGTCACTTTTGTTTCGTCTGCCGATAGAATTGAAAAATGAATTTAGCAGGTTTTGCTTCTACACTCCTGGTGTGTTTTAGTTCTTCTATCTGTGATTATGCTTCAAGGGCCCTATACTTCAAGAATTACACCAAAGATCGAAAAGAACCGTCGGCCTGAAAACAGGATTTGAAGACTTGAAATCTCCATTGACGATTTACGCACTGTTCTCAATACCTTAACTAGTCCACTAATATAATTTTGAGTTGACAATACCCTATTCTGTTAAAGTTCCAGAAACCGTGCCACTGAAGTTTGCATGTATACCAACATTGCTTACCTTTATGATTAGTAAAGTAGATCATATCATTTCTGATTGTGACTTTTTACAGATGCGATACTGCTACATATCGTACAGCCTATTTCGCTCATTTCTACAGAACAATAATTCAAGTGGATCTGTGAAAAGGATGTTTACTTCACATAGGACATAAACTCCGGATGCATACATACATCGTGTTATTCAACCCAATGCGACGGTACATCATGCCACCGGAACTGTACAGACAAATTATTATTCAGAACTAACGTAATGAAAATGTACGTGGATAACGGTTATTGATTTTTTATACTGTTGTAAACATATTAATTTCATGAAGTTATGCACCTGATAAAAATAGTTTAATATATAATGGTCACATCGAGCTGGTTGAAGGAGGATAACAATATACGGATTGCGGGGGAAAAAACGTGGAAGATAACACAATAACACTGGGAAAACCAGGAATATAATTTGTTCAGCAGAAACTCACTTGGTCTGAGATGAAAATAAAAATCATTCACATTAGAAGTGAGCACTATACCATAGAGTCACCGCTTACCAACTTACTAATTTCGTAGTGCAAATGTGTACACATGTTGATAATGTAAGCCGTTCTCTAGAATTCTGCTACGTTATTTCAAAATTTACACATAATATGTAACTAGAAAAAGAAAGAAAACTAAACGTTCAGATTGAAATCCAGAATTGCTGGTGGTGCTCCTTTATGTTATTTTCGTATTCAGCTACATAATAAAATAGGCACTGTAGGTCAGAGG
Source organism: Thermobia domestica (assembly GCF_964235325.1). Lineage (NCBI taxonomy): Eukaryota > Metazoa > Arthropoda > Insecta > Zygentoma > Lepismatidae > Thermobia > Thermobia domestica. Next base: position 112,393,724 of record NC_137459.1, on the reverse strand, counting down.
AGCTAATTACTGGATAAATACATTTTGAATCAATGTAATATATAAATTATTATATAAAAAATGAATGTAACTTTGTGTGCCTGATCATAACGGCCAAATTGCAAAGTCAAATTAAATTACTTTTGGTATATAGTTAGGCCTTAATCCAACTGGGATATTATATTGCTTTCATTATAATGCATAATATCCTAAGGAGATAGTGAGGATCCGAATTTTTGCAGGAAAAAAAAAAAACATTGAGTATCTCGCAACTCGTTAGACTTACGGAGCTGAAATTCAGTGTATTAACTCTTTATTGAAAATAAACAGAATGTGTCCTAGCATTAAAAAAAACATCTCCTTTATGGGGGGTGGCACTTTCTATATATGAAAAATTGGTAGTGAGTTGGTTTGTAAAAATGGTTTAAAACGATCGATACTAGTTAACAAAAAATCAGAAACAAAAAATACAGTGTTCTGCTTCATATATCCATTGTTTTCTACTATAATAATTGCTGAATCATGTGTTTATTATATGGAGCGCTTACAGCACAGGGCAATCAACTGATAAAGTCGTGAGAAAATAGACTAAAAATTGTACTGTAAACTTAATTACACGGAAATTTTAAGTTTGGATTGTATGCATAATTAAATTGAAAATTTTACACATTTTTTTTTTCGTTTACGTATGTCTACTTACCTTAATTTGGGACTTTCAAATGCCATCCCTTTTCCCCCTGAAAAGTATCGATAATTCAGCAAAGAAATAATTATACTATGATAATTTAATTGAAATTCATCGCAATTTGGCCCATGACAAACAGCAGTGTGGTAATTGGAGTGGAAGAAGGGGGAAATTTCAAGGCACCTCTGAACAATTCCCTGGAGCCTCGTTCCCTTTTGCCTTCTAGGAGGGAGGAAACTTGGTAATGGCATCAAATCTTCATATGTAATTGCAAAAAAATAAAATAAAATAAAATAAAAATAAACAAATAAAAATCATCAGTTTATGAGGTTTTAATTGATAATTTATGTACAAGATTTCCTATCGAAGATGTGGTAGATGAAGTTTCTGTTCTCCACGAGTCGACATTCCAAGTGACATAGTCGACACGGAAAAGATGTTGTATTGTGATAGAGAGGTATTCTTGCTGAGTATTTTAAAACTGACCAAGAAAAATCGTTATCAGACGTAAGTCTAACAAGCAGATTGTCGATGAGGAGATGAAGAAATTTCTACGTCGGATATAAGTATTATCAATTCCCACGACAGAGTGCGATCTGAGATTTCCCCTTATGAATTTACAGATGACTGATATTAGAAATAGACTAAATGCTCAAACATTGTCTGACTTGTTGTTCAGCAATGTTAATGACCACTGGTAGACAAGTTCAAAGTAGACGAGCTAGTTAGTTCTTGGCTGAAGGATGGACATCATTCTGCTGCGGATGATTTACCACGAAAAAGTCCTGGAGGCCAACGGGAAATAAACCAGATTTCAGATTTGTTTTAAGGTGGCAAATTATGAGTTATGGCAAATTATGTTACTAATCGCTTATTTGTGTTATTCAGCTTTGTTCCGAATTTTTAATAAGTCTCTTCTTTCATTTTTATAAACTAAAAGGTAAACTAATTTAAATAAATATCCATAATAATTGCAATTATGCATATTTGTAATTTAAATTTAACGTGGTATTTTAGTGATTACACAAATTACAATTATGAACATACTTTGTGGAGATGCTCTCACGGAGGGTACCGGAGCACCTTTATATGCTATGAAAAACTGATTTTTCAAGTCTTTTGGAGAAACATAGTACGAACTGAAAAATCATAACCTTTTCCATATTGTACAAAAGTATTTTCCTGTGAATAAAAGTTTCCTTTCGAATGCGTTGAGAAATTTACACTTGAAAGAATATTCTCTTTGCACAAGTACATTTTATTCACACACTAATTTCCCCACACCTCGAAGGGCTTCAATTTCCTCAGTGGCAAACACTTTACCATTTGATATCGTAAAGGTCAGATCCATCGTTATTGTAATAGAGTGGTGCTTGAGTGATTGACCGTAGAAATTCAAACTCCGATTAGTAAAAATTTCACAGTCTTGTTTTATTACAAGTGTAAACTCTTTTGTCAGTAGAGAAGAGGACGTGGATCACGTGTCAGAGTTGATGACGATGGATTTTGGTGAGTCAGAGTAGGTCACAGTGGATGAGAGTGGTTCATGGTGGGTCACGGTGGGTGGTGAGTCAGAGTGGGTTACGGTGGGTGGTGGGTCAGAGTGGGTCATAGTGGGCCTTGGGTCATAGTGGGTCATAGTGGGCCGTGGGTCAGAGTAAGCCGTGTGGGTCAGTGGGTCGTGGGTCACGATGGGTGGTAGGTCGTGGATCAAGTTTTCATTGCGATCTGCGATTACCCTCTCTTCATTTTCACTGTTCTTCCAATGATGATGTCCAATTTAGGTCATTCCATTTACAAAAACACAACTTTCTCTTGGGTTGATAATACTGTTCATTCGGTGATGTTTGTCAATACAAGGGCAGATATTCTCAATTCTCTATTTGCTTCGTACAATCTTTCGTTTCTCTGTCTCTTTTAGTTTCTCCGTTTTCAGGTTTAGACATTCTAAATTATATTATAATGTGGAAATGTCATTTCATGACTTTGTGGTCAAGTCAGTACGGGTTAACGTTCTTTTAGGGAGCTGCTATTTCACTAATGCATGTTTACGGTCACATAGAATACACATAGAGGGTGTGCGTATCGCAGCATGCAATAACCCTAAATAAGTGACACACTAACTTATATATATATATATATATATATATATATATATATATATATATATATAGATAGATAGATAGATAGATAGATAGATAGATAGATAGATAGACAGTGGCGGATCCAGGGTATAATCAAGAGAGGGACTAAACCATAGTTTGACGTTTTATCCAGTGTAAAGCAGGATTGAAGGCAATTTTATCCAGTGTATACCTGAGCCTCAAGGGGGGTTTATAGTCCCTATAGCCCCCCCTTGGTTCTGCCCCATATATATATATATATATATGTGTGTGTGTGTGTGTGTGTGGATAGAGCGCCACACAATTTTGAATACAAATAGATCTTCGCTAGTCCAAGTCGCATACGAACCCTGCTTTCTTTTTCTATTTTGCTTTTATTCGGTATAAATTTGGATGTATGCTAAAATATATGCTCGTTTCTCGCAGTTTCTAAGTCATTGTCTGTTTCATCTCACACCATATGCTGCTTACGTGGGCGTACATAGCAGCAGAAAATACATACCCGGGCAGTGAAATTATAGGACTATCCGCACAGTATTTTTCAAGACAAAAACAGGATTAAAATATTGAAAACATAAATTTAAACGTTTCAATTTACCTCTCCCTATCTTTCTCTCTCCGTGAGAAATGATAATAGCTTTAAAAAATCTGAGAACGTACTAATCAATGTTATGGATTCATTACAGAAAGATGTGTTAATTGTTAATAATAATAATAATAATAATAATAATAATAATAATAATAATAATAATAATAATAATAATAATAATAATAATAATAATAATAATAATAAAACTGAAGTTTGAGCAACTAGGTTGTGTAGGACGACTGAACGCTACGTAATAACACATATCGATATAACTGAAAGTGCCTTGAACATTTTAGATCCATTTAGCACCAACCTTTTGTCAGGATATTGCAACGTTGTCTTTATTATTGCTAAACAACCAACCGAATAAGTAACAACTAAAGGTTCCAAACACGCGGAGAGTTAAAGCAAACTTCGACTAAATTCAGTTATTTACTGAAAAAAAAAAACTAATGAGAATCCAGAAACATACTCCACAGCATCAATGATTATATATATATATATATATATATATATATATATATATATATATATATATATATATATATATATATATATATCTGCTTTCATAATCTGAGTAGACGCATTTTCTATCTGTTTCTCTTTGTAGCTGATACTAATTAAGTACAGCATTAATATATTTGTAGTAATGTTAAAGCAAATGTTTAACGGGTTTAAAATCAACTTATGGTTGACCTCATAAGATGTAGGTTAATCTGTTGTAGACCATTTTTAAATGATAAATGCAGATTCATATCAAAACATAAGTCTAACGACTATTCTCTTTTCATGATTTTTTTTTATAATGCATGTATTTTTGATGGATTACATATTAATAATGATTTTTAAATAAGGCAGGTATTCAACACGCTATTATAATTGTAAAAAAGAAATTTAGGCACCATTACTTTCCAGACAGGCACATGGGCACATAACCTGTTTATTTTGTAAGCATGGGTGTGTTTGTTATTTTGCTCAATTAACTTCCTTCTTCTTTGTCTTTGCTGGTATCGTGACGATTCATAGAACCACATCATTACATTGAAATAAAAGCTAATATTCAGAAAAAAAATCTAAAGTCCCGGTCTTATTAAACGTTACCACACAGAATCTCTTGAACAGAATACAAAATTTCAAATTAGCGTTAAGTAGCCCACGCGAGTTAGTTTGTTGTCATTAAAATGCAAGGTGATTAGTGGACTTTAATTGCCTTTTAGTTTGTCGAATGTGTCGAAAGAAGTGTTGTTGCTAGAAATGAATAACTAATTGCATGGTTTCGTTGCACCTATGTCTAGAGTTAAGTTATTCCACATGCTCCTTACAAGGTATAGAAGACCCATCGTGCTTGACACCGCATATTAATAATAACCCTAGATTGTTTCTAATATAGGGTGAGTGGAGGTAAAAAATATGTGTTATTAAATGCATTGACCGATTTGGTAAGTGGAATTGTGGTTAACATATTATGATGGAGAGAATATACTGTATATATATATAAGCTATACTAATTAACTCACAGTTTTTTTTTTTTTTTTACTTATGTGGCCTTGAATTAGAATACATAAAACTTATAAGAATGAATGAATGAATTGAAATTTAAGGAAACATGTCTCACTTGAAATACTGTGCATTCTATATTGAAAGCTTGGGATGTGTTTTGATATTGAAAACTTAATGTTCTACTTGCAAATGTTCAATTATGCTTTGTACATGGCTATAAAACATCTAACTTATATATATATATATATATATATATATATATATATATATATATATATATATATATATATTCACATGTGGGTTGTATTTGGCAGTCAGCTTCTGTGAGAGTATCACCATTCATTTCATCGACAGCGAAAACTGTAGATTTGACACTGATATCGGTCATTTTGGGCTACCTTTTCATGTCTTGGTATCCCCCCGCACGCTAACCCCTGGCATGCATACAATGGTAGGTGAATTTGCAAATCATTGTTAATGGTAGTGTCACCATTGATCTCAACGACAGCAAAAAGAAAGGATTTGACACTAATATCGGGCATTTTGGAGTACTTTTACCTGTCTTGATATTCTCCCCCCGGTGACCCCAGGCCCGCAGCCGAATGGAGTGAATGCAATCGAAGTTTCACCATTGATCTCAGCAACCGCGAAAACTATGAATTCGACACTAATATCGGTCATTTTCTACTACATTTGCATGTTTTTGTAAACGCACTCCTGAGACCCCCTGGTTCGATTTTTAAAAAGGTTCGTCTTGGCCTGGGGCCTGGACCAAGGTACCCGTGACCAAAATTTGGCCACTTTCAACCCAGACCCATGGCCGGCCCCGGTAAACACCCCCCTGAGACTCCCCTGGTTCGAAATTTGAAATAAAACGCTTCGTCTTGATCTGGGGTTTGGACCAAAGTACCGGCGCTGACCAAAATTTGGTAACTCTCGGTCCACACAGACAGACAGAGAAACACATAAACAAACTCTTTATATATATATATATATATATATATATATATATATATATATATATATATATATATATATATATATATATAATATTTTAAATTATTGGTCTTTGGTTTCTTCTGGAAGTGTTTCAGTATCAAATAAGTTATCTTTCGATTGCAGGATTCAACTTCTTACATTTATATGGTTTAAACTTTCCCTTCAAACAGTCGACAGAATTAAAGATTCAAACTTAGAGAAATGCAATTTGCCGTTTACTTCTCTATGCCATCATGGTACATTTGTAAAGCTTCCATTACCTTTGATAGATTTGCAGCTATAGGTTTCATTGTCTGAATTCGTACACGGAGCTCGCTTGTGGTTATGCAGATACTGGGTGTGCCTTTGGTGTGGGAGACCAGGGTTCGATTAACGACAGTGATTCATGTATCTTAGATTCCATGTTAAGCTGTAGGTCCAGGTCTCATATAGTCTGCTTCTGAACGGGATGCTTAGCTCAAATCCATTCGAATTCGTGCACACTCTATATTGTTTCAGAAAGGTTATGAAAGGGTTGTCCACCCGTGTATTTTAATAATATTTATAGTAAACTCTGTGAGCTTGAAAATAGCCAAGTAACAATATAAAAGCCACTAAATGTTTGTATTATCAATGAAATATAGTTCCTTCCTCTCACTAAAGGTGTTTTAAAATGTGCTAAATTCACATATTTAAATATAATTTTGTTTTATTTAATCTCTAGCAAAGCTATGAAATATTAAAATAAAATATACATTTTATGAAGCCCCCTCCCGAATATCCGGGTCCTCATTTGTCAGGATTTCCACACACCCTCCTTATGGGTGGTCTTGATGACAACCTAGATTCAATGTTGCCTACACATTTGAACAAATTGTATGCCACATTAATTTTGAAAATGCATTTGGGGAGTTTCTAAGCAGACGAATAATCACCTCGATCTCAACTCAGCTTGAATGAATTTAAGTGTGGCGTTAACAGCTGATAGCGTACTAACTCAATAACGTTCTTGCGTCCGTTTGTATTGCGTGTATACTTTTTAAAAAATATAACAAGATTTGATTGTTACAATATGGTCATCTGGTAACCCTCAGCTTATGAGTCGATTGTGTGTAAAGCTTCACGATTATGATATAAGATAAATCAGAGAGAACAACACCATGGCAAACAGCACCATAATCGAGTCGTGGCAAACAACACGTAATTTTCACCTCTTACTGATAAAATAAGAAATCGCCTGTGACGTCACAAAACATTCAAATGGAAACGATTGGTCTATACCATCATCTCTGTATATAGATATGCATAATGCATAGCGGCTGAAGGAGGCCCCGGAGGGTAAACCATTATATAATAGTTTCGCTTTATTTTGACCTTATGAATAATGATCTGTTGGCCGTGGCATCACTTTTAGTACATCCGATATATATATATATATATATATATATATATATTATTGTTTAACGCATTCACCTGCAGAAATAATTGTACAACATCATTTATTTTTGCATATGTGTGTTTCTATAAATTAAAAAAAACGTAAATAAATACATAATTAAAATTATTATAGTTCTAAGGTTATATGGACTAAATTCAATTAATTATTTGAATAGTATTGATTTTAGCCTTTGGTTTGAACAAATAAATTTTGTATAATTTGAAAACCAAGCTGTGAGAGTGATCTGTTTCTTTGAGTTATTAACCAAGATGCACTCAAAATATTTCTCTCGGGAACGACAGACAGAAAATAACGTCAGCAAACTAATGACTGAAAGAAAAAGAAGGAAAAAAATATTTTCTGTTTATAGAAGATAAGTAGCTACCTATTTCCGGAAGCCAGTTGTATTGACCATGAAATTTGTGTTGTTCAGTGTTAAAATCCCCAAGGTTACTGGATATAATTAACTACATCTAAACTGGATAAAAATTGACTGTCATCCTTGTGGTGTTTCTTTCCTTTCACTGCAAAACCAAAGGTATGAGGCAGTTTCATTGCTAGTTGCAAACAAATATACAAACACATTACAGTCATAGTTCTCTTAGACATCACTTGGAGCACGGAACTCTCAAATTACACAAGCAAATTACAATTATTTATAAAACGATTGTGCCGTATTGTTGCTAAGTATTTAGTAACCCACTTATAAATATATACGTAAGTGAAATAGTTACTAACACCAATTGAGAAGTTGTTTTAATTTGTAGGCTAACAAAGAAGCCTTAAAAGCTTCAAAATTCTCTAGAAAGTTAATCTTTGGTTTATTTAATCGTATTCATGTATCTTTGGTTTATTTAATCGTAGCTTGTCAGTGTAAATAGAATGTACTTTGTGATTTGAATGTGTGTGTGAATATTTACACTTTAGATTTTTCGATAATAACGATATAATGGTCGATAAAACACTATCATAAATGTATATATTCTACCAAGGAAACCCATGTGTCAGGCTCATATTTTACATACTAATGTGGTAAGAGATCCTCGGATCTCTGTGATCCCCACCAGCCCTCTTGAAACCCCCAATTATTTGTTGGTATGTGTATTTGAAAACACAGTGAACTCAATTCCCTCAAAAGAAAATATCTCAGACCACCCTGTACTAATCTGTCGGCTACAGGTATGTCATGTACGATATTGGTTCACCAAATTTCATATATTATACAACCTTACCCTTTCTCGGTTATTTCAGGGCACCTTACATAAATCATAAATAATCACAGCTGAAGTCATCTGACAAAACTATTTTACCAAAAAAATAAATAATGATTTGAATTTACACCATGGTCTAAACATTCACTCTGTCATTGTTTAAAATAAGAAATAAAACAACCTATTTACCTATGTATGTATTTCTTTCGTTGCAGATGTGGCAAGATATTGAAACAGTTATACTCGGAGTGGGACCATCTGCTCATCCTGTTGATTCTCCTAACGTCTCTGAAAGCCCATGTCCTCCATCATCGAACCCTGACAGTCCTGGAGCACAAATGATGTTTAGCAATACAACTACGAAAGGAAAGCTAGATTTGATTAGAGAAAACAACAGTGAAATGGATTGTATTTTTCCTTCTTCATGTTCTCCGGAATCAGGTTATTATAGTGAAACTGGTGGCCCTTGTCAAGGATCAGAGGGAAATAAACCTGGAAGTGGTGATCAACAAGTGCCAGTTGTCTCCCCATCGAATTTCTTTCTTCATTCTAGCGAAGATCCTGGAGGTTTAACGGAGATACCTAAGCCCGAACCTTACTTTCCCTCCACAAAAATTAAGGCTGAGTCTAATTTGGAACCAATTTTTTCACACAGACAACATACAACATATCCAACACCTTATCAAACAAATCATATATTGGTGCATCCAAATGTGCCTACGTCTGTTCCACCTTCGTCAATGCATTCTCAGCAATTTTGTCCTCAATACTCTGGATCTGGACCCCAACATCAGCTGTATTCAACAGCACCGAATGGCACTATTCAACCAAGCGTCCCATTTGGACAAATATCTCCACCATCAACTCCAGAAAACTGTGGAGGATTTTACAATCCAGTTCATTCACAAACAGCTGCACAAGCAGCAAATTATGATCTCTATAGACATCACCAGACTTTTGTAGCTCAAGTTTCTCATTTTAAAATTCTAACTCCTCCATCTTCTCCACATCTGACAAATCACTTACAACCTCCCACAGGATTTCTTCCTGCTCACCACCCTCATCATCATCACCATCCACATATTCCTCCTCCACCACCAAACGGTACTCTTCCTCATCATATCTCACAGCCAGCTACAACGGCAAATATTGTTCCCGGATGCCCTCCAGTGCCAGAACAGCCCAAAACTAGAAGAAGACGGAACTGGAGTAGGAGGAAAGTGATTGTTCACACGTGCTCACATCCCGGTTGTGGGAAGACATACACAAAATCGTCGCATCTAAAAGCTCATCTGAGGACTCATACTGGCGAGAAGCCGTATCAGTGCAGTTGGAAAGGTTGTGGTTGGAAGTTTGCTCGTTCAGATGAATTAACTCGTCACTATAGAAAGCATACAGGTGACAGACCGTTCCAGTGCAGATTATGTGAAAGAGCTTTTTCAAGATCAGACCATCTCTCACTTCATATGAAGCGGCATATGACAATGTAGTGTGTTTGTGTATATGTGTGTGTAGAGTGAAATGTGCTAGGAGCCATTCGAACTCATTCGGAAAATTGATAATATATATATTATCAAATTTAAAATTTCCTCATATGCAAATCATTAGAGAAATTTCAAATGAATGCTGCGATTGAAGCCAATAAAATTAATGGGAGTTAAATTCAATCACAACGTAATATATGTTTCATAACATTTTTAAATGCATAAATTAATTCGGAATTCACAATATACGAAAAAAATGTGTATTTAACGCATTCGTAGCTTTATCTTAGGACATTGCTAATTGCATAAACATTAAGCTCCTCATAAGAAAACGCACAACAATTGTCGAAGATCTCGCTAGCTCTTAAGAAAAAAAATCCACCAGATAATTAAACCAATGTGCCGAGTTTTATTAATATATCTACATCAATGAAATAAGAGTGAATGGACATATAGTGCTGTTTCATTTGCTAGAAGACAATGCAAAGTGAAAAACGTGTTAAGCGATGGTATAATTACATTTGTACATAGTAGTATCACGCTAGTCAAAAGGGCCAGATTATTCTTTCCATATACAGTATATGTTTTTTTTTTTTTATTTTAGATGTACCAATGACATGAGTAACTATTATGTTCCTTTATTTGACTGTCAAAATATAAATGCGTTATTACGTGTTAGAGGTGGTAAGTCATTAAATATTGATTCCAAAGTTTGTCGGACTTTATATTAATAAAAATATGCATTATTGTTCGAACTTCATTACAAATAAACTATGAAACGTAGTGCTGAAGTAAAATTTTACCTACGATTTAAGTGTTTTATTTATTTGGCTTTGAAGAAATCGTTTCACATCTATAGGCTTTGCAAGGGAGATTATGTCGGTGCGGGTAGCGCCGACTGCCCCAAAAATTACTGTTCCTAAAATTTATATGGTCTATGAACTTTTTCATTAGCAGTTCAGTATATACTCAGTAGTGCGTTTTGCTAAAGTTTACAACTCATCTATATGACTCTTTTTTTTTTATTTTTTGTAATGTCACTGTAATTATTTATATAGTTGGTTTGTAGATTGATTTGGAATTTAAAGTTCCTTTCAGCAACGTGGCTATATGAGTCGTGGATTTATAGCTTAACATTGGACCCAAACTATGTGGACTTTCACCGGGTTGAATCTGTGTGTCACGCGCCGAAGGAAATGATAACATAGGAGGGAGTAAGGCGAATAGGCGTATGACTGTTGGGCCATATAGTCACAAAATGGATATAATTATAGTGTCACTACAATTTATAAACAATTATTTGTTATCTACAGTGTGCTGTGAAACCTCTCAGGATTGGACAACTACTATTACTTCATAAACTGTTCAACTTACAGACGTATTTCGTAAACGGTTAAACTTAAATAGGTTTCAAATTAAATTCTAATGTGCGCCTGGAAGTTTTCTTAGTTTCCAAAATTAAATAAAGCAACAGAAAAAAATATGAAGTATAATGTTGTCATATTTACAAGCATATCCAACTTTGGGAGTTTTGTTGTACTATTCAGGGCTATGTTTTATTAGTAATTATATTGCTTTACTCAAAAATAAATAGAAACATTATGCATCTGTAAATCACTAGTAATACTATGTGAGAAGATTCGCTTGTATGGCGAACACAAAATTTTCAGAATGAGTTACCACACTTGAGTACCACCAACCTAATGGCGTCACAGTTCAAACCTACTGTACATATTAATGCCAACTCTTTTTTTTATCTTTCTTCGTTAAAGTCAAAGTAATTCGTTACACAGATAGTCCATTGGGTTTAGTTATATTTCTATACGAGGATGGCAAAACATGATTTTTCTTTTACTTCGGTAGTTGGACATACCGAAATCTATGCATTGTCAAAAGTTGATAAAGACTTAATTAAAGAGTTCTTATCTAGCAGTTTCTTTTTCTGCGAGTTAACTGAGCAGCAATTTTAATTTAAGCCAAAATTTTAAAAATTTGTTTTCGTGTAAAAAATGTAACCCTACATATCGTTTAGCCATCTCCGTATAGATTTCATTACTAAAATCAACAAATAAAAACGTTATTAAACTGCTGAAATCAACGACAAACAGTAATGTTCTGACTGTTCATTCTACCAGAATATAAAATAAGTATATTTGTATTTAATTGGTGTTCAGCTTTTTTTCTGTCTTTTAATAGTCAAAACAAATATTTGAAAAATAAAAAGTATATTATTATCATTAATTTCAATAGTCAATTATATATATATATATTAAAAACAACTTGCAGTCGTTTGTTAGGACAGTTCATTTCGTATATGTGCCATGACTACTGTAAATATATTGTATATAATTTCAGTTTTCAATAATAGTAAATACGTTTCCATCTATGAATGGCAAATATTCGTAACAACTGATTTGTTATTAAGATAAAACACTTCAGTTTTTTTTTATTATCTACATTGTAAAATAGATCATTTCAAGATGCACATCTGTAAATATCATTAAACATTTAAGCAGTAATAAATATATTGTTTAAAAATGTATGAGTTTTCGTGTTACGAACAGCAGTATTCATTGGATAATAAAACCTAGAAAGTATTCTTTTTCTGGCTTGACGTTTATCAAATATGTTTTGAACCAAACTGCTTATTGATTGTGCAAAAGGTAGCAACTATAGTTTAATTTTAAGTATACAGGGTGTTTCAAAAAGCATGACCCGATTTCATAAGCCTATTTTTATATGAATAAATATAAAACTTGGTGGTAAATTTAAAATGTCATAAAAACTCTCATTTCTCTTCATGTCAGCTAAAATCTGCTGATTCACGTGATTGTAGGTATGAGACACTCTGGTACAGCTAGCTTGCTCGCTCATGAGGGTTTGTGAAAGACCCATGTTTGTATGATTCCCCTTCGTACAACTGTGGGCGAATTGCTACACCGCATAGTAACAGCAGTGATTACAGTAACACCATACATATTGCACAAGTGTAAGATGAATTTGACTATCGCCTACGTTGTACCAGGAAGACTCCTATTGACACCCAAGTGAACCAGCAATTTATAACTGGAGAAAAGGGAATATTTGAGTTTGAATCCGTATTTGAAATGTTGCCGCAATCTTCACGTATCTTCATTTTGCATCTGAATTCATATTAAAGATATAGTCTTATGAATTGGATCATTGTTTTTGAAATACCCTGTATATTGAAGGCATATATATCATAACTGCTTGACAACTTGAACATTTTCACTTGTATTATGTTCCCTCTTTTCGAAAAGCAGATTTTGGTAATAAATACATTGCATTGAACAAAAAAAAAATAATAATAATACTGTGTTCACGATATACGAAACATCTTAAATGTAAAACACTTAAGATTACTTATCTCTACACAATAAAATATATCCTTTGTTTTTAACCTAATATATATACAGGGTGATACGGTAAGGAATGTCCAAATTTCTGTCGTCAATTCTGCAGCTATCCTCAAGTAAGATGATTCCTCTGGAGATAGACAACTAAAATGCTTGTATCAATACATGCATGATGTTGCGTCGTTCTTAAAATACAAAGGGTGAACAAAATGCATGGCACACGTCGCAAGGTATGGAAGCAGTGTGATCAGGACATCAGTGAACCTGAAAACGACATCTATATACTGAAAGCATAGGCAACAGTCACCAGCATATTGTATGTGCAACAAAGGGGGTGAATAGAATGACGACCACGAACACTGGGAGAAACATTTACTTAATGTAATCTTGGAAATGACACCTCTCGAGAGAAGTTATTCACATGGTAATAAACTAGGAACAACATATTTACAGATTGTCAATTCTGCAGCCATCCTCAAGTAATATGATTTCCAGTCAGAGTAGATTGTGTTCAAAGGAACTCAAGGTACTCCTAAATGCAAATGCTTGATTTTCAAGAGAGCACTTCTCACTGACAAGCAAACGTTCTGGTGGGTTAGAAAAGACACACGTTTTGTTCTATTTGATTATATTCATCGTGCCAAAATAGTGCTCATCCAAAGTTTTTGAACCCATGACTGCCATTAGTTTGTCAGGGAAATATGCAGAAATATTTGCATCCTCTGCAATATTTCTGACAAAAATCACAGGACAAAAATGCCTGTAACACAACCGTAATTAAAACAGGAATATGATGTATACCTTATTTTCTAAGTGTTAAGTATGTGAGGTCGAAAGAGAACCGTTCTGTCACGAATTGAAGACAACACTATACTGCTTTCTGCTGCAAAAAGATAAAATAAATAAAATAAAATAAAATAAAATAAAATAAAAAAGTAAATTTAAAAAAAAATAAAAAGAAGCTTACTTTAGTAAGAAATTACACAGAGAAAAAAAGCAACGTATGTGGCACATGTAAAAACGTAGGTTACATAAGTAAATCCTTTTTTTTTTTTTTTGTTTAACTTAAAGAACGACTCATCCTGCAGCAAACATATAACTGGAAACGTATGTTTTATAATACTGTCAATATAAGTGTTCCGTCTATACATATTTTCCGTATGACTGTGCGGTAAGGATCTCATATACAGATGGAAGTACATAACATATAGCTGACGTATGTAATATACATATACGTATGTAATATATTGAAGTCTGTTAAATGTAAGACATCGTGCAGCTGCATAACGTATGATACATAGATTCCCTTAGTAAACATATGGATTCCGTATATTTGTACAATATGCCGCTGTCCATATGACGGGATTTTCCCAGTGTATGATCATAGGTGCACTGACTTTTTTTGTAGCAATCTGCGACGCGATACCGCTTAAATAAACATGTAATATCATGTAAGATAAAAACTATTGAGCCTTTGCGTGTGGGATGGCGTTAGCTCGCAAATATCATTGCGTATGAGTCGCAGTGGGTGAGGCTTAGAGTCGTTTAATAGCTGACAACTGAAGCTAGTAGATGTACAGAAAACGTGCGAATTCTCTGAGTCAGTCGTAAGATATTGCACCGTGAACATGAATGAATTTTCAACAAAAGTAAGCTACATATTATAGTTTTATTTCGGCGAAAGTGCAAATGCTACGCAGGTACATCAATAAATTTGTGTTATTTATGGGCAAGATATGCTATCGAAAGCAAAAAAAATAGAACATGGTTTAGTCGCTTTCGTTCTGGAAATTTTGATGCTTAAGATGCTCCTCGCAGTGGTCAACCAATCACAACAAAAATGGATGATATCCTCGCAAACGTCGAGTAAGGCCGGCACCTAAGCAGTCATTATATCGGCAATGATCTAAACATACAGTCTTAAATCATGGGCAGAAAGATGGCTACAAAAAGAAGATTGAGTACCTCATGATCCAACTGAAATATATATATATATATATATATATATATATATATATATATATATATATATATATATATATATATATATATATATATATATATAAGATAGCGTTTCTATTATGCTGAAAAGTAATGTACTTGAGTGATTTCTGAAGTCGTTGCACACGAAGGATGAAAATTGAATATACTACGATCATAATGGTTAGAAAGCATCCTGGCTGAAGCTGGAAGCTCCACAGCTTGTGACAAAGCTCATATTGGCGCCCAAGAAGGGAATGCTCACAGACAAGAATATGCAAACCATAAATTCCGCTAAAATCTGGAAACAAGGTGAACCATAGCGCCTCTAACTTACGACGACGGAAGTAACCAGTTGATCTGTCATCAGCAGTGTGGAAAGTTCAAAAAGTTTCTAGTGACACATGGCAGGCAAAAGCGTGGCGTGCAGAGGTGTGCATTGACACCGTGTGCTTTTCCATTTGTTTTGTGTTTGACCGCTAGTTTGTAGAAATTATTTTCACATAATGCTCGATAAGGATATGCGAAAATGTCAACAAAAGCAATCCAAACACAATACAAGAAGATTCTTTTATAAAAGGTACCCACCCCTAAAAAAATATAATAGTTATTTAGTACGGGTAATTACTAATGTGATCTTCTTGTACTGCACCTTACGCTGACATGCGAAGCTGATTGAAATATTGCGCCGGTTACAAGGTCAGCCCATGACGTCACATTCGAAAGCCGATGGCAGCGCCAACTCACTCACGACGAAACATCTTTCTCCACCAAACGTTGATTGGCTCTTTCGACATGCAGACGATACAAACTAATGTCAATAGCGCATATAGGGAGTTGCTCGTCTGTTTTTTATTTTCTTGTCTGTGGTTATGATGTGCGCTTAGTGGGATTGGAAGGGCATCATGCATTACAATCTACTACCGCTGGGTAGTTCGCTACACTAAGACATGTACTATCGAAAATTAACGTGGGTGCATATTGTAAGTCAAAATAAATGACGAGAACTGTCTACAAAAAGTATATCGTATACCACATTGACAACGCCAAACCGAATACGTCTTAAACGACCAGCCAGAAATTGAAATAACTTAGTTAGGACATTTCAATGTATTTGACGTACAGTCTAAGCTTGGTATATATTACTGTATTGTAATTATGACATGCCATTATTTCGTTACTTCAAATTACATAATTACAGATAACAATTGGATGCCCAGTCATTCAATAATTTATTGTTATTGAGTTTGTTTCACACAGTCGCTAACTTCAAAATGAATTGATGGATTTGAGTAAACTTTCAAATAAATATTTTTTTAAAAAATCGCTTTCGTTTAACAGTTAATTTGTTAAGTCGCTGTTATGCATTAAGATGTTAATGGATTAACTTTGCTAACGAACTTGGCTAAGATAATTGCTCTAGCTGTCAATTTCAAAAATAAATAAATAAATAAATAAATAAATAAATGAAAGTAAAATATTCGATTTTGTTCAAGAGTTATGTGCACTAACAGACAAATGTAAGTCTCCGTTCCCTGTTAAGATGTTATTCAATTGACATCATAATGATCTCGGTCGAGATACTCAAGAATGTTATAAAATAGAGGATTTGCCCACACAACAAAATCGTGAAGCCGTACGTCACAGTTTCGCCACACCTACTCTGCCCACTCCGCGCCACTAATATCGCAATGTTTCGAGCCAATAATCATGGCGGGAACGAGAGTAGTCAATCAGACATACCGCCTCAGACAATGTTCGGTTTTTTTTTTTTTTTTTTTTTGCTTCACTGAGTTCATATGCTGAAGATACGTATGGTCAGATCCTCTATTTTATAACAACCTTGGAGATAATTGTCTATCTATTTATTGCCAAAACAATTTTTAAAAAATCACTTCCGTTCAAGAGTTGTCGTGCGTAGGAGCGAACTTACGGACGTACTAACATTACAATATTGTAAGTCCCCCGAGAGACATGGTAGCTCAATGATACAGCGCTAAGCTCTCGTGCGTGGGGTCATTGGTTCGATCCCCGGGCAAACAACTTTGTAGTGAATAACATCGTGTCCGTAGGTTCTCTCGGGGTACTCCCGTTTCTTCCTACAATTTCATTCCCCCAATTCTTCCATCATATTCACTTCCTTTAGTTACCTGTTTCCCTTAGCCTAAATGGCATAAGCGTGGAACGTTAAACTGAACGATATGTAAGTCCTACTTGCGATATCTTAGTGAGATAACGCGAATATCAGAATTCTCAAAATTTCCGTTCCTAAGGATTAAAAGAAAATGAGGTAAATGCCGGGATGGTACCTACTAAATAGGCCCTGGCCGATACCTCCCAAATCCTTTCCATTGTTGTTGCTTTTTTTTTAGATATCCAGTAAACATGGCATCTGATCTGTATCTGGTGATTGATAAAATAAATAAATAAATAAATTCTATAATATCTCGATTTCCTTTTGTCATTCCGAAAATGTCTTCTGCAAGGATTAACTTAAGTTGGAGGTGTAAAATAGGTAGGCCACCTGGACAATACAAAATATAAGAACGTGCGTTTCAGCTTTTTCGAAAATTAATTTCCTAAAGGAAAGGAGGAACGTTTTAACAATATCCAAATTTCCCTTTATGTGTTTATTCAGAAAGCGCTCAATGAGAGGATGCATTTAATTTAAAGATATGAAGGTTGATATATTCACCCTTAATTAATAACAAGTGAGTACATTCATAAGCGTTTTCGAAAATTCCGCTCCTAAGGAGGAAAAGGAAGGACCAATTTTGTAAGACTCGAAGTCTTCTTTGGTTGTTCAGAAAGTGGTCAATATGAAGATTCGCTTAAGTTTGAAGGTATGGACTCTCAATTAAAAGTAAAATAATGTGTGTTTCAGTGAATTCGTAAAGTCTGTTAATAAAGGCGAAAGAGAGATCATTTCTACAATTAGCTAGTCTCCTATTATTTATTGAGAAACTGCACATTGTATGGATTAGCTCAGTTTGAGGAAATCAATTTCGGTATATACACTCATTTCTAAAATTAAAGGAATATTTACAGGTAGTGGACATTGAAACATCTGTTCAAGTAATATAGAATGTTCGAGGTTCTCACCAGATCCATCTGTTAGTTTCTTTATATCGTACTTTTGGGCAATCAGACACGTGTGCAGATCCTTGATAGTCACTCCAGTAGAAGAGATTTGTCAGTGAACGAGAAATCGTGTGCGTAGAGTGGTATAATGAGGAACATATCCGACTCCAAAAGAGAACAAATGGTAGAAGCACGTCTAGCAGATGTCTCTCTCTCCAAAATTGCAACACTTTGTGACGTCTTACGAGTTACAGTATCCAGGGTAATGCGTGGATATGAACAGAGAGGAAGAACCACATCCAGGACGAGCAACTGCAGAGGAAAACGGAAGTTGTATGAAAGGGGCGTCAAAACATTTACTAGGATTGTTGAACAGAAACGGAAAACCGCCACATCGGCATTCACTGCAGAAGTGAATACATACCTCACGGAACCTGTGTACAGGAAAACAGGCGATGGATACCTGCATAAGGCCAACATCCATTGCATGGTTGCAATACCGAAACCTTTCATCAGTACGACAAATGCCGGAAAGTGGGTTCAATAGTGCCAGAAACATAAAACCATGAAGTTGGATGACCTAAAAGCGTCATGTTATCGGATGAGTCCAGCTACACTGTTATCCAAGCAAGGAGAGTGTTCGTCTGGAAAAGCCCCTTTGATGCAAACAATCCAGACTGCTTGGTATCCACAGTCAAATTGGAGGTGGATCAGTGATGGTTTGGGGTAGAAGACCGTGACAGACTTTGGGTCCTCTAATTATACCAGAGGGTCGTGTCGCTGCTAAGGACTGTAAGACCATTTACATTCTATGGTTCGAGCACTTGTCCTGGAAGGTAGTACAGTGTTCCAGGATGATAACTGTCTTATTCATCCTGAAAAACTTGTCACAGAATATTTCCAAGAGCATGGCAGTGACGTTGAACGTCTGATCTCAACACTATTGAGCCTGTATATGCTTTGTTAGAGAATTGCGTGAGGAAACGTTGAGAATCCCTCAACCACGTGCATGTGCTGAACTTGTCACTACTCATCAAGAAAAACGGCTGAAAATTCTTCTTCGAACGGTGCAGAACTTCTGTCAATCGTTCCCAAGTCGTTTTGCTGCTGTACTGGCCACCAAAGGTGTACCAACACATTAGTAAATATGAATTATGGTTTTCTACCAGGAGTTTCTGTTTTAATGTCGACTACGTGTATTTCAGCGTTAAAAAAAAAAAACGCTCCTAAGGGGGAAAAGTGGGCATATGCTGCAGTATTGTTGCATTTATTCATTTTAAAATATATATATATATATATATATATATATATATGTCTGTGTGTGTGTGTGTGCGTGTGTGAGAGAGAGAGAGAGAGAGTACCAAATATAAGAATTGGCCTTAGTTGGATATTCAGGATGCAGTTTGTAAACTCTAAATTAAGAGCAAGGAAATGGTCCAGGTGTTTTAACGTTCTCGAGAACTGCAATCCTGAAAAAAAAAAGTATATTTCTATAAATTGAAATTTCCCTTTAATTTATTCAAATTCAGAAACTTAAAATTTGAGTAGCTCCTTACGTTAAGGAGTGAACTTTGGTATGCAAACTCTTAATTAGAAATAAGGGAAATCTTTTTCAGAGGTTTCGAAAATGTCGCTTTTGAAGGAGTAAAAGGGAGGGCAATTTCTATAGTATTCACCTTTTTATACAGATATTTGTTAAACGTTATTCATCCCGTGTAAAGAACGGACATTTCTGATAGTACTGATATATAAAATAATGTGTGTATGTGTGTTTCTTAACATATTATCCCATAAAAGGAGTTACCTGGTGCCACGAAATTGTGTACACTGATACAAATCTTTACCATATCTAACCACTCATAAAACATTTTTTGTTTGATTTTCAATTTGAGGATTGGGGATTCACAATTTGTGTAAAAAAAAAAAAAAAAAAAAAAAAAAAAAACTATACAATGAAATTATGATGTCTATGAGGTAGGCGAACTAAGAATTTTTCCTGTGGTGCAGGTTGTATATATTTCGGATTTTGGAAATATTTTTTATTTATCTTATTCTTCCCGTGCGAAAAACGGACATATCACCTGCCCCGAAAATCGATAGGGGCAATGCTGAATGGTTTTTGATTGTTGGTGGATTCTAGTTCAACATTCCTTTCAGCAGCGAAGCTATTTGAGACATCGACCTACAGCATAACGTGGGATCTGAATCACACACGAATTCCCACCGGAAATTACATTAGGATATCCAGGGTATCAATGCGAAATGTACTATTTGTAGTTATGTGTTTGAAGCACTTATGCTTTCAACGATTTTGCATAATCATTATTCTTCTTGTGCGGAAAATGAGCATTTTAGCTAGTGTTTAATAAAATACAGTCCTATAGCACATGCGGTATATATTCACTCATCACTTACTACAATATATGTGTATTGTGAATTTATGGGTCCAATAAGAATTTGCATTTGTTACCCATGATAAACATTTGGCGGTTTTTCGTGTCGAAATAGTAACCTGAAATTCACGTCTCGAAAATTAAAAGAGTTTGATCTCGTTTCGTCTCGTGGGAAACTCTAGTTCTCACGGGTACGACATAGTAAATGCGTTATTATGATTTGTTTTCGAAAACTATATGAACAAAATGCAATGAAGAATGAGAAAGTATTGCAAAAATTTTACAAATCTGCGCTTGTGTGTGTGTGTGTTTATATAATAAAAGACATGTGTATTTGCTTCTTCTGCAGGATTAACTGTAGTCTGAAACCAATGTAAAAAGTGATTAATTGACTTGAGTTTTTTTTTTTTTTTTTTTTTTTTTTTATGGGATCATATATGGGATGGGAATTGCTACTTAAAGAGGAACCGAAATCTGATCACTTGCTTTCAACGAAACGAAAATTTTCTTACTAGTCATTAAGATAATCAGCCTGGGAACGCTCACTCAAGAATCACACAAATTTGCTAGTTGTCTAGGAAGACTAGTAAACATAATGTTAAGGCAAAAGTAATACACACGTCTGACACAATTCTCAATATACTTTGTTATGCGTCAGTTAATTTTTATTCACTCCACAAGAAAAACGTCAGTTTCGTAATTGCTTTATTTGTCCGTCAGAGTGTATGCAGCACCTCACGTCTAGAAAATAAATAAAACATATCGATTGCATGATCTTGAAATTCAGAAATAATATAGCGTTAGCTATTTACGTGACTGTATTAAAGTCATGACTTTTGGCAATAGAATCTTCAGGAATCTTTTTTGAAAGCTTCGACAGCGTCTGAAGAAGTTAGAGAGTCACTAAGAAAAAAAACTTTAGATTCGGAATAAATGCCTTCTATTTTAGCTCGCTGTGTTCAATTTTCCTCGTCAGTTTCTCTGTGCTTTCACCCGAGACTATTATTATTATTGTTGTTATTATTATTATTACTATTATTATTATTATTATTATTATTATTATTATTATTATTATTATTATTATTATTATTATTAGTATTATTATTATTATTATTATTATTATTATTTGACAAGTGGGGCTGTTTTAAATAGAATCAACTTGAAGTTAAATTTGATGATCTTTTCGTTTTTATATAATGTGTCCCAGCGATTATAAATCTGTAGTCTGCGGATCCCTGGCTCTCCTTGAGTGTATAGTCCGTGGTCAGCCTTTAATCTTAATTTTATCGAATTTCAGTATGAAAACTGCGGACATAATATTGTTATAACTTATTTGTTATTAAAGAAACTGGCTTTCCAAAGTTTGTCCTGCTCTTTGCTGGTGAGTTACAAGTAAAGCCAAGCAAAAGTGCTTCTACATCGACTCTGTTTATTAACTAGTTTACCTAGCATATGTGTTCTGTTAGAAAAAAACATATTTTCTGTCTTACAACTCCGAACTTTTTTTTTTTTTTTTATAAGATCACCTCATATAAGTTCAAAAATATTTTGGCCCAAAACAGTTGAAATTTTACGTGTTGCTGACCAAATAACAATTTGTCGACCGTTTCGATCTCACACTCCCAATAACTAATTTACTTCTTTCATAAGGGCAATGTTCGTAATTTAGTTGGAAGGCAAATAATTGGGCTGCCAAATTGCAATGTACGACCAAAATTGGGAGTTGAATACCCAACCATTTACCACTGTTGGGCCTATTGTATCTGCTGATATGATTACTAGACTACTGCCTTGCTTTATTAGAAGACGAATACAGTTCGAGAAGCAAAAGTGAATACTTTTATGGGTGAATTACCTTGGAACCTCTATTACTGTGTAATTTTAGGATATAAATGACATACACAATAATAGAACTATTACCTCTGCAAGCCATAGATTTACTTCACTGATGTACAACTAACCACATCCTCAGTGTTTCCACTGAAATATATACATTTGATTTGTTTTTCCTCCTCATCCCCATTCAAAGCTGATTACTACTTTCAAGGTTATGAGAAGATATGGCTCTGATTGGTATTGACATAATTATATATACAGCCGCGGATCCAGAATATGTCAAGGGAGGGGCTAAACC
Organism: Thermobia domestica; assembly: GCF_964235325.1. Taxonomy (NCBI): domain Eukaryota; kingdom Metazoa; phylum Arthropoda; class Insecta; order Zygentoma; family Lepismatidae; genus Thermobia; species Thermobia domestica. The sequence continues at coordinate 112,370,772 of NC_137459.1, read as the reverse complement.
ATAGTTTACCGATTTATCCAGTGTAAATTAAGTATGATTGAAGCCTATTTTATCCAGTGTATACCTGAAAGTAAAGGAGGGGACTATAGCCCCTAGATGTCATCCCATCTCGCTTAATTAAGTCTTGCCTAATGATGTATCAGAAACTGTAATTTCCAAGATAAGAATATGCAAAATTTTAGGCGATATGGGAATTCTCATCTTCCCTAATCCTATCTCGCCAAGAATGGCGATAAGATGCAATGAGGAAATATCTGCACTAAAGAGGAAATTCTTCTACTAGCATTTTAACCAGATGTTTCAATCAATATTGGAAATCTCTATCAATTACAATATATAAAGGTAACCAAGAAAGTTCTTGCGCTGTTTCTCCCATCACATTCGAGCATCGTTATGTCGCCTAAGACATACCTCAAAAATAGACCCTACCAGCATCGACGACCCTCTGCCAACGTTCTAAAAGGCCATGGATTCCATAGCGGTATAACTTGGTGGGCCGTGAATCGAAGAACGTATCAAATGCATTTTGTACCTCTACTAGGGATTTAAACTGGCGTTCTCTAAGGTGACTGTCCAAGGAATGGAATAGGTGATAATCGGACGGTGCAATATTCGGGGAATATAGTGGATGCAAGAGTGTTTCCCATCCAAAAAACACAATGGTGTTCCGGGTCATCATAACTACATGTGGCATAGCGTTGTCCTGTAATAGGAGGACGATTTTGTGATTCAGACGTGCTAGCTCCAGTTTTGAGTTTCTCTTGAACAGGGCTCAAGTGCATAGTTACATTGATGCTTTGACCAGCTGGTAGCAGTTCGCGATGCACGATACCGCGAGAAGTCCACCAAACACACAGGATGATCTTTTTCTGGTGCAGTGCTGCTTTCGGCTGTTTCTGAACCGGTTCATGGATGGTAACCAATGATGACGGCGCCGTGGAACTTCGTACAGGACCCACTTCTCATCACATGTCAACATCCTGTCGAGAAATTGCTCCTTCCTCAGACGAGACAGCAAAGGTGTCTGTTCGCGTTTCCTTCTGGCCCGGAGTAAAACCATGTGGGACCCATCGACCCAACTTGCAGTGCTTCCCAAGTTGATGGAGATGCTGCCGAATTCCCAGTTCCGAGATGTCGATTATCATTCTTCACATGTCCGGCCACTGTTCGCCTCAATTGCCGCTTGCAGATTTTGATTTTGTGCATGTATTGGTCTCTCGGTACGTGTTGCGTCTTCGAATGCTTCATTACCGTCATTAAACTTGCTAAACTATCTTTGCACTGTCCGCGTAATCACGACACCTTAACCAAAGGCTTGGCATATCTATCTACAGCGGCGTTCGACTCCATTTTGAACTCGTATAGTAAGGGGTGCGAGACCGTAGGCTGAGCAAAGACAGTGTGTGGAGGCGGGGTCCCCGGACGGGAAGATTCAGGAAATATGAGGAGCAATTTCACGAAATTCACTGTTGATGGAAAGTCCGATAGATAAGAAATGCAAGGTCGTAGGCCGAGCACACTCGGGGGTCTAGGGGCAGCGCTCCCAGCTATCCAAATGCTAGGCTATATTATAATATCAAAAATTACTATGTTTGTGAGTCAGTCCCTTGAACCACCCAACCGATCTCTATCATATTTTTAACATAGATGAGGTGCTGGCCTGGGAGTGTGTTTAGCTGTTCACTTTGACGGTAAAATTTAGAGTTAGGAGAGGAGGGGGATATAAAAAAAACTTAAAAACTTTTGAACCACCAGACCAATCTCGATCAAATTCTTAACATTGATCAGGTTCTAGCCTGGGATGGATTTTATCATTTCACTTGGACGGAACAACGTAGGGGAGGGGAAGGAGGAATATATAGGAATACCTCCAACGGGCGACAACCTCAAAATTTGAAATGGAAAGTGATATAACTGTTGGAATTGTTCGAAAGGCATTAAATGTCATGCAACTTTTAGAGGAAAAACTTTATAATATCCTTTCTCATTTAGCCGCTAGAGGCGTTGTTGCAGACTTGTATCTGACTACCCGTAGCAAGTCTTTATCTCAGCTAATAATGCACATAGAGCCGTCAAACAAACAACTGAACTACCAAATCGTATGTGTAGAATGCAATAAAAATAGTAGCGACACCAGTGGCGTATCGTTAATATCTCCAACGGGGGTCATATTCAAAATTTGACATGGAAACAGGGATTGGTTGTGCCTCCATTGATACAAACGCACAATGAGAGAAACGTCGAGAGGAAACACATTGGCATATTTCTTACTCTGCTGCAGGAACACAATCGCATTACGAGGTCAAAGTCAGATGATGCGAGGGTTTCTGCATGCGGAACCAAAGAGAAGAGTAAATACTGGTCTGGAACGAACGGGACGTACAATTGTACATACGCGGAATCACACCGTGTAATTGGCGACAACAATTACGTCAGCAATAGACCACGACGGGGGGAGGGTACATACTGTAACAGTAAGCAGAGGTACATTTGCTGTTGTTGAATGAAGCTCTAAATAGGGAACCAATGACATACGCAATATTTGAAGAGAGTGGTTTCCGTATGGCTGCGACAGAAGCGCAGTGGATGGGGAGAACCATGATGAAGGACAATATACGATGCTATAACAAAACGGAAGAAGAAACTATTGGTCGCAACGAAGAAAGGCGAACCGAATGTTCTGTTGCCAAAGCATGGAACAAAACATGGGGACAGAAAGCTGAGGCGTTGCAATCAAGCAAATGGAGAAAGATGAGTAAAGAGCTAAAGAATCAGCTTACATTCTTGGAAGTGTAGTCGACGCCCCCTGGCTTTCACAAATGTTCAAAGTGATGTCCCCGAACAACAATACAGCGATTTATTCGCTGTATGTAATTGTGAGCAACAGCTTCCAACTCGACCAAGATAATGGTCCGGAATGTGGTTGTAATGTGGTCTTGCATGTTGCGAATTGTTGTTGGTCGGTTGACATACATAAGATCCTTAATTCGACCCCAGAAAAAATAGTCCATACAAATAAGTTCGGGAGACCACGGAGGAAACTGTGGATTGGAACCTCTTCCGATCCAGCTTTCCGGATATAGAACATTTAGTTCTTCCTTACACATGGCAGCATTATGGGCTAGACAGCCATCTAATTGAAACTACTGCGTCTGACTTATATGGAGCGGTACGTTTTCCAGTAGCGACTGTAAATTGTGAAGCAAGAAATTACGAAACATCAAAACTGTTAAATAACCAGAAAAAAAAAAAAAAAACGTGGCCCAATGACCTGAGTCCCTACAATGCCACCCCACCCCACACATTAATGAGCCATCGGTGTTGCCGATTGACTTCTCTCATCCAGTGAAGGTTCTCCGCTGACAAGTAATGCGAATTGTGGAGATTCACGTTGCAATCACTGCAGAATGTCGCTTCATCAGTCCATAAAATGAAGTGAATGAAATTCGTATGTTCTCTCACGCGATTGACCACTCAGTTGCAGAACAGAAGCCGTAAATTACAGTCCGCATCACTTAGTTCTTGGTGCAGAGAGAGATGGTACGGGTGAAAATGTGATTTCCACAGAATACGCAGGACACCACCTTGACTGATACCACGATCTCGTGCGATCTGCTGCGAAGATACATGAGGATTTACTGCAATAGCGGCAATACATCAATAGCAACGTCATCATTTTGTAGGACTATTCTCCGGACGCCATAGCGTCCACGCATATTGCCTATCTGCCGCAATCGTGCTGCTAATCTCCGCAGTAGATTGTGGGAAATAGCTTGTCGCTGTGGATAGCTTCAGCGTATAATAGAGCTGCAGCCCTATATTTTTTCCCGACATCCCCCTAAAATCATGAGCATTTGGAATGCCTCCAAATTCGTATACCGCATGAATGTTATTTACTACCGACACTTCCTACTACAATCACTCAAACATCAACACAATCAAAGATTTTTCACTGCTTGTGGAAGTTTCATATGCGTCCCGTCACGAGCTTCTAATGCACAGGAGTAGTAGAACTCAATGCACGACACCTTGTCCAGTACATGGGCTACTTTAACTCACTGCAGAGGTTAATCAATCTCGGACTCTACACGTTTGTGTTAACTGTTTTGGCTACAGGAATCACTCCTTCTGCCCTCTGTCTGACATAGCAGCAATCGCCTGTTCGAGGCCGCATATACTATGTCTTGAGCAAGGTCATGCACGTGTTAGCTACTGGATCTACAAGAGCAGCGATAAATGAGTGTGCTGTTCGAAACAACGACAAATAAGTCCACAACACATGCTCTCGGATTTGAGAGATATTTCATTTTGTACGTACGCACACAAGATACATCATGCATCCACGTCATTGTGAGTCTGGGTACCCTTGGCTTATGCCCCGAGTAAATCCTGCAAAGGCGTCGGCGGTTGCCAGTGAATGGTTAGCACATACCCTCCCGGAATTCGCCTGCTGTGACTGGGGACATCCTCGAAACATCTGACTTTCACCTAGTAATGCGACCGTGTTGCTGCCAACGAGGAAGAAATACGACAACGTGTTTCCTCACGACGTTTCTCTCATTGTGCGTTTGTTTCGATCGAGGCACAACCAACCCCTGTGTCCATGTCAAATTTTGCAGATGACCCCCGTTGGATATATTCACGATACGCCACTGGTGTCGCTACTATTTTTATTGCATTCTACACATACGATTTGGTAGTTCAATTGTTTGTTTGTCGGCTCTATGTGCATTATTACCTGAGATAAAGGCCTGTTACAGGTAGTCAGATAAAAGTCTGCAACAACGCCTCTAGCGGCTAATTGAGAAAGGATATGACAAAGTTTGTCCTCTAAAAGTTGCATGACATTTAATTTCATTTCGATCGATTTCAACAGTTATACCAATTTCCATTTCAAACTTTGAAGTTGTCCCCCGTTGGATGTATTCACGAGACGCCACTGGTCTCGCTACTATTTTTATTGTATTCTATACATACGATTTGGTAATGCAATTTTTTGTTGAAGGTTTTATGTGCAGTATTAGCTGCGATATAGGCCTGGAAATTTCTTATTGGATCACCCTGTATATATAAGTGACTATGTCCGTGAGTTAGTAACTCTTGAACCACCACACCGATCTCAATCAAATTTTCAGGTTTGAACCTGCAAAGTTTTTTGTCATTTCACTTTGACGACATATCTCAGAGGAGGGGGAGGGGAGGAGGGGAAATATATTAAAATGATTAAAACTTAGTAACTCTCGAACTACTTGACCGATTCCAATCAAAATTTCAATTTTACGTTAGATAAGGTTCTGGCCTGAGATGTTTCTGTCATTTTACTTTTACGGTGCAACGAAGGGGTGGGAGAGGGAGGAGATATATATGTAAAATAAATAAAAATAAAAATGACCTTCGTTGTGACTTCATCACGCTTAAACCACCCAACCGACCTTAATCAAATTTTCAACACAGATGATGTTCAGACTTGTGGTGTTTTTTTATTATATCACTTTGACGGTAGAACTTAGGGGGTGGGGAAGGGGGAGAGATGAATAAAAATAAATAAAACTTATCTCTTGAACTATCCAACCGATCTCGATCTAATTTTCAAAATAGATTACGTTCGGGCATGGAATATTTTTTTGTCATTTAACTTTTGCGGTTTAACTTAGGGGAGGGGAAGGGGAGATATATGTAAACATACAAATGAAAGTGACTGTTTATGTGACTTCATCACCCTTGAACCACCCGACCGATATCGATCAAATTTTTAACTTAGATGACGTTCGGGCCTGAGATGTTTTTATCATTTAACTTTGACTGTAGATCTTAGGGCAAGGAGAGATACATAAAAAAAAAAAAAAAACATAACTCTTGAACCACTGGACCGATCTAGATCAAATATTCAACATAGTTGAATTTTTGGAGCTGAGAGTTTTTTAGTGCTATTTTGACGGTATATTTTAAGGGAGGGGGAGAGGGAGAGATATTTTAGAAATATAGAAAATGACCGATATTAGTGTCGAATCTATAAGTTTTCGGAGACGCTGAGATGCACATTGACACTTCTGACGCTGATTAAATCCAAATTAGGTACCGTAACTTGGGGGAGGTGGAGGGAGGAGATACATAAACATGATCGAAAATGACTAATATCAGTGTCGAATCCATGGTTTTTGGGGTCGCTGTGCAGTAACTATGGGACTATACTAATTTTGTACTGTCTGGCTATATCAAATATGTTGTTACATATGTAGCAGTACGTAGCTAGTATATTCACTTTTTTTTTTTTAATAATAGTAACTCAGAGATTAACTCCCTAAGAGTTGTGTCTTTTATTTGGGGTATTCACTTATAGTTTGTAATGAAAATTATACATTTTTTTCTATTCATTCCAACAGGATTTGAAATCATATCAACACTGCCAGTGTTTTGATATCGTCCATCAATTGTAGCCCCCTTCGTTACCTCCCTATCTTTCTTGCCATCGTACCTTCTAGCGCGTCCCTCATGATACAATTTCTTCTTAGAAAATGTCCCAACCAATTTATGTTCCTTTTCTCAATCATATATAAAACAGTGCTTTTCTCTCCTCACTATTTCTAACACCCTTCCATTCGTTTTCCACTCGACCCAACTAATTATCTCCATTCCTTTCTACACATACATTTCGAAACCTTCCAGTCGTTTTTCATCACTTTTGCGTAATGTCCATGTTTCTTCCTCATATAGTACAATACTTTACACGAAGCATTTTCTGAGTCTTTTTCTCAATTCTTTAAGAGACGTAGATTGCTGGACCATTCCACCGATTTCGGCCTTGGGCTTATTGATAATGGAATCTCAATTCTTATTAGTCACAATACGAGCACCATCTTCTCCTAGACGTTAGTTTTTTTTTCTATTATATATGGTTTATACTTAATGCCCAATTAATAATAATTGAGTACTGGCATCCATACATAAACGAACAAGAACATAATAAAAAAAATCATACTATTTATTCGTTTATATTTTGTTTGTCAATACATTACTTCAATATTTTTAAAATGTATATACAGAAAAAATAATTAACAGTCGTATTGACCTTGAATGAAACATATTTGTAACTTAATACATAAATTACTTATTCTATGAGGATAGATACTGCGTACCTATTATTAAAATTATTTTTTTTTACAAAAAAAAATCATTTTTTTTCTACTTATTTAGCTGAAACGCACATTCATTAATCAGAGAAAAAAGAAAAAAAACTGCTGTTAACAAGTGTTATTCTTTCTTTACAATAGCGGAAGTGCTTTAAAAAGGGTCTGCAACGGTACACATGGTGTTAAAGAGGATGGTCCAAATTTATGTAATTAAAAAACCCACCTGCTCTCTGACTCATGCCTCCACACATGCAAGATATTAACATAATTTGAGTGTTTACTGAAGTCATCCGTACAATTTTGGGTACACTGTTTAACTTAACTTCGATCGAGTGCTTAACTTTATTCGTATTACATAAAAGCTACTTTCGGTAAACAAGATTTGATTATGAAAATTAAAAACACGAGCTAAATGGTGCCGGTCAGTCAATTGTCAATAGAACTAGCAACCTCTTGTTGATACACAAAACTTAGCATGATCAAGTAGAGTCTTTTTTTAATGTTCTAAAAAGAAGTAACATGTAGTGTATAACAAGGATAAACCTTGAAAACACGCATTACGGTATTTCAGAGAGTCTCGTTAAGTGTCGGGTTTCATATTCATCTCTGTTTTCTTAGATGGCTTGGTTTCAAATCGTCTTATCAAACATGCATGCATGGCCTTCACTTGTTAAGAAACAGGGAAAAAGAAGCGAATAAGATTACGTGAATATGATATACAAAGTTGACAAAGCGGCATCTACTTGGTATGGCATTAGGAAGCCGTATCTAGCAAAGCTTATGATGTCCTTAATTCCTTTCTCAGTTTCCTTCGAATATACATAAAGCAATACAAGAAAAGAAGGGAGACTGTGCAGATGTTAATGTACAAGCAGTATTAATACTAGCATTACTTTTTCGTCCTCCATTTTCTTTTTCTATACAGAAAATCAATCAGCCATACATGATCGATGATGAAACTCATCTGATATTAACCAAAGTTTTCACGGTAGTGTATTTTGATGAGCTTAATACGCATACTAGATATTAGCTGAAATACCCCTTTCAACACGGCAACAGTCATGACTTCGTTGGGAACACCACTTTTCTTTTTTTATTGTACGCGCCAAAAATGACCTGTCACAAACCAAAACAACTGCAAATCGTTGAACGAAATTTACACAATCACTGCACGCCGTTTCGAAGCACAAAAATAAAAGTGGGTACTTCTACATCGATTTTAATCAACTCGCACAATTGTGTTTCCCCGTGTTGAAAGAGATACCCTGTGTTGCATGGGAGAAACCATGTTTATATACAATATTTGAAAATAAAGAAGTCAGTAGAATAAACAACAACAAGCAACGCTTTCGGCGTTACCCCTGTCAAAAGTTTAAAATATAGTACACTAGAGTCTCGATTATCCGAGCTAATGTGGACCGGCTCTAACTCGGATAAGCAAAAACAAATGGATATATAGCAAATTTTGTACAGTATTTATTATTGTTTACTGATTATTTATCTTTATTAGATTCATTATTATTGTATTTATTATTTTTATTGGACATAAAATACAGTACATACAATTATACATGCATACATGAGTAATTACGCACAATGCAGTAAATAAAATGCAGTTTGGTATTGATACGTACACAAGTTAAACACGATACAAAACACAACTCAAGTACAATTCTATTTAGCGTACAAATACTCGTATACTCGTATTATTTTTTAAGTGTTTCATAGTCTTCTGCTTTATTAAGCTCTCGTTTCTGGCCGCTATATTGCACAGACGTAGCAACATCATAGTGTCAGCTTGTGCATTGTCGTCTTGCTTTTCTACGTAGAACTTTGAATTCTCAAACTGAAACTGAAGACTTGCAACAATTAAAAATCGCTGGCTTAATTATGGCAATGTCGGGTGGAGTTCTCATTTTACGCGTTATTTATATTTGCTTTGTTGCTGAAACAAAAACCTCTAAACTGCTTATCGTTGTAACCGGATTAGTTTTATTTTTTTTTTTTTTTGTTTGTTTGGATCAAACTCGGATAACACGGGAACTCGGTTAATCAAAAGTCGGATAATCGGGACTCCACTGTAGAATAAACAATCACGAGCTACTTCTTTAGCGTTGCCCTTGTCAATTCCTGGATTCAATTTCAGCTTATATACACATAGTTCACTTAATTTGAGCTTAAATGTCATTGTGACTGCCATCAATCAACTTAGCGGCCCCGAAAACTGTGAGTTCGTCACTAATCTCGGTCACTTTGGATAACTTATTTCTCACCCCTTCTCACCCTCACAACATGCTGATTGACTGACTTCGCATTAAACGGCATCCGTAATGTCACTACTCATCTCAGGCATCCCGAAAATTATGGATTTGGCACTAATATCGGTCGTTTTCGATTCTAGATACCCTTCGCACCCGTAGTTATGTCTTATCCCATTTTTTAGTAATGTTTGTGTCAATTTCCATTTTTTTAAGGAAATGAGAACATATGAGTTTCATCCTCCTAAAATGAGAAGTTAAAAAATACATTGTTTACGTAGATTTTAAACCACCTCTTTCTCTTTAAGGCCTCTTTTATCACCCTTTAAGATAATAACGAAATATATGTATGTATAGCGTATGGCCTCTTCCAGACAATGATATCTTCGAGAAAATTACTTTAAAGCAGTGATGGACAAACCGTTGATCGCGAGCTGGTAGTAGCTCGCGGGAACATTTATGGTAGATCGCATTAACGCTCCGCTTGGCTAACCTTGATTCCTCCACTGAGCTGATGCTTAACATATGTAATATTAAAAAAAAAAAAAAAAAAGTTGCTAGTTTTTTTTTTTTTTTAGCTAGCATTAAGATTTAAAAAGCATGTGGTTGGTAGCTCAGAAGCTTGATAAGTTTGGTGACCACTCTTGTGACACTACAATACATGATTTTATTTTCTGTGAAAATAAACAAATTTTGCAGAGAAAATAAAAATAAGTATCGGAAGTACCGGCACGCATGAAGTGCAATCTAAGTGGAAACTATGGAATTACAACTAGCTTTCGAACGTCCCCAATCTGGTTCAAAATGCATTAGCAATTGCATACCGTTATGTAAGAAAGTACATATTACATTTACCACTATGGCCCATATCTGTCCCACTATACATTTTAGGGTTAAAGTATGTCAAATAAAGAATGTGGATTTCTATACTGGGCAAACAAATAAACAAACATGTAAACATGAGATATGTAAGACTAGCAGAAGTGCATTGCTTTGCACTGAAATAATAATATTTATACTCAATATTTAGGGATGCGCACGAGACAAGATTTGAGACTGTCTCGACTCGAAAATGTGCTGTAAAAGTGATGTCTCGACTCGAAAAATATATATTTTTCTATTGGAAGAGCTGTGTCTCGACTCGAATTTTGTCAGGAAAATTCTGTCTCGACTCGACTCGAACGCATCCCTATCAATATTTGAAAATAAACAACGAAGTAGAATGCATTACGGAGAAGAACGCCTTTCGTGTTGTTCCTGTCAATTCCGGTCCAACTGACATGGCCAACGCCTTTAGTCTTCCCCTGTCTGAAAATAATTAACTGATAAAATAAATAACAAGTAACCACTTCCGGAGTAAACTGATATACACAATCTTAACTAAGCGTGGGCTTAAATGTCAACTGGACTATCACCAATCAGTCCCATTGGTGACTCCGAAAACTAGGGTTCTGTATTAATATCGGCTATTTCAGACATTCTAATTTCCACCCTTCTCATCCCCAACTCATGCCGATACGGGGTAAACTTAGACTTAAATGGTGTTGAGAATGTCACTGTTCATCTCAATGATTCAGAAAATTATGGATTCGACTGTATTGCTGGTCGGTTTCGTTTATTTTTACATGTGATCTCCTTCCTACGGCGCTAGGGGTATCTCACCCCAACATTTTTTTTTTTAAGATTGTAAGTTATGCGTGTATGCCAACTTGTTTTTAGAAGCGAATCTGCATAACTAGTTTCATTTGTCTAAGGAAATGAATTAATGATTGAAACCCCGTCCTGCTATTAGGATACTTACAAGAAAAACACTGCATAGCTTACGGTCTCGTCGAAGCTATGACATCTTTGATAAAATCCCTTTGAAATATTCCAAGTCAATGGTGTAGATTTGTGTACCGGACAAACGAACAAATACACAAACATTATTTATATATATATATATATATATATATATATATATATATATATATATATATATATATATTGAATACGTATATACGGTGCGCAGGTTGTCGGCTTCCAAGAGCCAAGAATGTTGGGTTTGGGCTGAATGAAACATTAGTATAGCATTTCCCTAATTGCTCTTTAGAACAATTCATTATACGATTATGATCAGAATTGGTAGGTAATATAATTTGATGAGGTTAGTAAGCACAATACGTACAAGGTGTACAAGGCCTTATGTTACCGAGTTACGGACCATCCAATTTAGAATTATTAAAAAAAATGTATTATTTAGAATATAAAAATATTAGCAAACCTGTGAATTAATTTGAACCGTAAGTAAGTAAGCAATCAGACAGTAGTAGGGGACACGGTGGATCGGTGGTAGAGCGATTACCTCTGGTGCGTGAGGTCCCTGGTTCGATCCTCACTCAAGTAAGTTTGTGTTGGCAACATCGCGTTCGCGGGTTTCCTCGGACTGGGCCTACTCTCGTTTCCTGCATCATTCTCATTCCACGAATTCTTTCATAATCATTCGCTTATCTCAAGTATCCATCTCTCTTAGCCTAACTAGCATAATCGTAGGACGTTAAGCTGAAATATTTCATTTTCATGATACAGTAGATTTAGTATGTTATAAGTGTAGTATGTATTTGCAATAGACTTAGCTAAAACAAAGAAAAACTACATTTTTTTTTCTCTCAATAGCAAATTTAAAATTGTAGTTAAGTAATATAACCATAATCTGCAACTCATCCTTACAACAAAGAAAAGCAATCTAGTTGATTTTTTTTAAATAAGAAAACACTAATATTATTACCAATACTACAATGGCAAGTAATACTGTGGCATTTAAAGGAAAGAGACAGAATTTCCAACTAAAATTCCAATTTAGATTTCCAATTTAAACTAATTTCCAATTTTATCGCGATAATAATTAACATGGAAAATCTAGGATTCAACTAGGTATTCAATTAAATACCATGTACAGCCGGCGACATAAGTTATTTTCGTTTGGTAAAATATATTCTGATAATAATGGTGATATTTTTGGAACGTACAGAACATTACATTCTTTTTGATTTACTGAAAACTGTACTCAAATTGTCCTTTCATTTTGAAGTTATTTACGAACCAAATTCATCAAACGAAAAAAAAAAATAAAAATAAATAAGCCTTTGTCCTTTACTAATCATTTGGATACAAGTAAGCTCTTACGCGTCATTATTTGTTTCTAAAAGTAAAATAATGCACTGAAAACACATACAAAATAATTTAAATTCATGAAGTATGCAACTGCTTTAGTCAAAATTAACATAATGTTTAAATGTAACATTATTCCCTTAAATGTAGAGCGTGCTTATTAGTTATTACGAAATACTGCAATTCCACAACAAAATACTACTACAATTACTACTACTACTACTAAATAATAATAATAATAATAATAATAATAATAATAATAATAATAATAATAATAATAATAATAATAATAATCGTGAGTTGTTAATGTAGTTACACAGGAGCAACGAAAATAAACCTTGTGAAAAAAAAATGATTAAAAATGGCTCGCAGCAACAATTAGTAGTCATATATTTACAATAATTTCCCCGTTAGTGTAAACATATAGTCTATATCTCAATAGCAACGTGATGAAACTGCCAGTCCCATGGCAGGATACGGGACAAAAAAGGGAGGAAACGACAGTTTTATTTTCCATGGACCTCATAAAAAGATTAACGCACCCTTCATATTGTGAGGTCAAAGATCCTTAAGAATCTTAAATAGTCTCATATTTCTACTAAGGAAACTACAGCTATATATTTTAATCTTCCGACTCTACAAGCAATATTCAAATGCCACACAGCAATCGTCTCCTCAAATCTTCTTGTATACGAGAACACTCAAGAATACTAAACATGAGTGATATTCCTTACATCTGTATTCAGGATGCTGTGTTTTTTTGACTGGAATACTACATTGTTTCAAGTAGAAATTACGTTTCAACACATAAATTTACAGCATCACCACTGTCACATGATATGCTGTAGCAACATTTGTCATGTATTCAGTCTTATTCGTGAACCTTTATAATACTTAAACATTTTTTTTTTCACACTCTAGATTGCGAATTTTCAAGAAAATGTATTTGTTTATCTTCGTAACAGCTTCCTTTACTGGATGCTACTATCAACAATAATGGTTAAAATTAACACATTGTTAAATACATTTCAATGTTTCATTAAGAGAAGCCTGTTTTATTAATATATTTTATCACTGATCATAGTGAGGTCACTAATTTAATTCAATAACTAAACTAATTAAGAATCATTAATTAAATTTGGGACAAAATGTACTACCAATTCACATCTCAACTGTCACAATATTTACATATAGTATTGAAGAAAAAATAGCCTTGATATAATTCGGTACTGGGATACTTAATGTACTACAGTCGATTAAACTAAGCACGAGAACATGTATTTATTTATACCTACCTTTACATTTCCAACCTTCTCCTACTTTTACTAAAATATTCCGTTATTATATATGATATACGCCCTTCACTAATTTGTGAACTTTACAGTTCCTTCAAATTTCAGCTATACTCACATCCATAAAATTGACGTTCTCTTGATGGTCTTATTATATTGTCTTGTTTCGCCTACAACCCAGTCAGAGATTTGTATGTTTATATATTTTAACTGTAGGCGAAAGATGAATATCTGCATGATCCGTTCTTGTTTCGCCTTATTTTCCGGGAGAGTAATATTCAATGTTCGAAAGACTATTATTTAAGAAAATTTCCCGATCTTATATAATATGTAGCCCAACAAAAGATCAAATACTAGTTTTTCTTAGAATATCATTTGACTAATTATTTATCTGCTTTATATATATATGGGGTGTTATGTATGGGGTGATAGTAGTTTTTCCGTTTGTTTTCTTTCTATTGGATGTCTTTCTTATATATATATATATATATATATATATATATATATATATATATATATACCCAGGTTGGTCTATAATTTTTGTCATAGCTGGTGTCAGGAATGCAGGAATGGACTCCCAAACGTTGTCGGTGTTGTATTGAAACACTATATATATATATATATATATATATATATATATATATATATATATATATATATATATATATAAGACATCCAATAGGAAGAAAACAAACGGACAAACTACTATCATTCTCCCCTTCCTCTAGGAGGGCATTTATCTAAACGGTTTCTCAAAATAAACGCTTTTGAAAAAAGTCAAGTTTACAATACCTTGCAACTTTGTTCTTATTTTTTTTTTCGAAATACGTTACATCGTGATCATAGTATTATACAATAAAATATTGGGTCGATGCATATGTTCGTGTGAGATTTTCTTTTGTGTTGGCAACAATGTGGTGAGATGAGATTCTTTATCGTTATTCCGTTGTTATACCATAATTTCGAGTTTGCTTGTTGTGAAACACACGTTTTTCTGATTGTGAAAGTTGCCATTGTATATATTTCAGACAAACTTATGTGGAATACCAAGGGGAGAAAAGTGATTATTTACCTCACATGTTACTTTTCGAGTTTAACCGAGGATCCAGTGCAGAAGAAGCTGCGATAACAATTAGTGCAGTGTACAGAAATGAATCGGTGGAAACCAAAACAGTTCTACAGACAAGGCATTGAACTGCTACCTGAATGTTGGTAGAAGGTCATAGATAGTGGAGGTGAATACATCACTGAGTGATTGTGAGTTAATGTGAGTGACAGTAAAATGTATGCAACACTCGTATAATATGTTAATGTTATGTCTATATTGTATTTTTATTTGAATTAATAGGACAGCAAAATATAAATAAAATGTAAAATATCATAATCACAGGAACTTATGCATCGACCCAAAAATTTCTATGTGCGTTGCCTCGTCTGTCTGGTTTACGTCATCCCTACTGTAGAGACAATAAGAAATGAGATGTTTGTGATACTGTAACTTTCTTAGTTCACGGCACCCTGCCGTAATGCTATTTGAAAAAAAAAATGTAGCTTTATGTTTGGAGAGCAAAACTCTTATGCTTGTGGTATCGCACGATAAGCTGGACAATGTACTTTGTGAAGTATCCCTGCTACAAAATTTCAAACTTTTTATATTTCGGGTTAAATGTTACGTAAGTGTATCAGGATGCATGGTTCACCCGGTATTAGCCTTTCTTACCGACCACGTAGAAGTTAAGGCTTACAAACTTTCGAAATATCAGCTAACTCGGTCAAAGAGTTTCGAGGGTGCAGTTATTAGTAACTCAATGTCAGTCTTTTGTTTTAAATATCTTATTAGTCAAATAGCGACATAGTTGTATTTCAGATTGTGTTCAAAAACAAAATCAATGTTGAATGCATGTTGCATGCAGTTGCAAAGTACTTTCAAAAACTAGATTCTGATAATACAATTTTGAAGCGTTTATAACTCCGCATCTAAACATCTAGCAAAATATAGTATTTATATTCATATCATCTCTATAATAAATATGTGCTATGTGTGTAGGAACAGACTGCATATATTATTGTCTATGCATAGTCGAGACGAAATTAAACATAGAATATACCATCATTGTCTTAATCGGTAAGGCGTAGTCATTTCTTGATATGCTAACAAGGAGGAAGTAGAAGTTGTTGCTGTGAAAGTATCAATTGGATCACATAACAGTACATTTACTTTAAACCGTGAAATTTTAATTCAAGTAGCGAATTACATGGTGTAAAAATAAGTTTTATCACGCAATCTGCTTGACTCCATTTTGAATTCTGGAATCCTTTGTATTTGGAGCAACCTTGACGGTAAAATGAATAAAAACTAACCAGCCAAGTTCTTGAGACTAACCGAATCTGGCGAAGTGTATGAAGGACATGGACAGTGAAAAGCGAGGACAGCTTCAAAATAATTAAAGATCTATAACATGACATCCGAAAAGTTCTTTCTACCTGAATTACCTACGTCTTAGATCGCAAACAAATTTGATAATGGGAGAGGGTCATCTGTCAGGATATTCCGGCTATGTTCGGTGTTGCATGCATAGCTACCGTACGTAACCCTTTCATCCACAAGCTATCCTCTGGTACAGCAACTGACGTTTAAAAATATACTTCAAAAAAATCTCAGGGATAAAATTAAAAGAAAAAAAAGTTTCTTTAAAAATAACATTCTTTTGATCCTCGCTGTTTTGGATAGAAGCAAATATCAGGTCATCATCATCAATCATTAACTGGCGTACACCTTTCACAGTGGCCCTTATTCCACATAGTTTGTCCCTGTCGAAAAATCTGGTTCTTGATGACATATCACGAGTTCTTTCATCATTTTCTTTTCTCATTATCTCTCTTTTTTTCTTTTAATTAACAAGAAAGACCACTCTACAGACTCTAAAATCTAAACAAACATAACGTTGCAGATTTAACACCATAACATTTAAATGAATATAAATCAACTAATATATATATATATATATATATATATATATATATATATATATATATATATATATATATATATAAATTTATCAGGTTATATTGGTTATGCTTATTTATGAACCTTCTTCAAAATTATAATGACTGCAAAGCAGACAACCCAAAGAAACTTCACGAATATTTCTCAGTACAAACTCACTTAGATATCTGATAACAAATCAAGAAATGATCAATGCATCATTTCATCATCGTACAGTTTCGTGAACTACCGAAGTGATACTTCTCGTTTAATGTGAGACATAGCACACTCTGGAGGCTAAAAGAGATTGAGCGTAACTATAAGTGAATCGCAGCAGTTTATGTATTGCAGAAAAAAATCCTTCCATTCATGTTTTTTAACAAATCTTTATTTTATGCTACTGCACACACTCTCATTGCACTTTCTACATTGCTAATCAACAATCCGATCATTTACATTATTGTTCCTCAAATCAGCATGTAGTAACGTCTTTTTTTCATATGCTTTGTTCTAAATAACAATTATGTATATGAAGGAATCGGGTGAATATAATGGTAAGCACCACTATAAATTGAGTTATTAGGTGAAATGGATTGTGACCAAAGAACAAAATTGTATATAATTAGTTTAACCCTTGCCCTATCAACGGGGTGTACTTTGTGTCCACCACAGTATGTTTTCTTTCTTTTTTTGTAATTATTGTTCTAATCCTTTATTTAAGATTGTAAAAAAAAAGAAAAAAAAGTTATTGTTCAATATGTTTAGCTAAAACATATAATTTACGGTAGTGCAAATTGAACGTTAGTATGTCTCGTAAATTTGCTATTTTAAGTTGGTGGGCACAAAATACCCCTTCCTCCCGTTGGTAGGAGATGTGACTGGTATTTATAAATTTTATTCCTAGATGGCAGTATGATAAATAGCTCTTAGTTTTATTCCTTGTACTCTTCACTTTCAGTCACTGTAGATTTTGTAGTCACACACAGAGCATTTCTAATTTGTTTATTTTTCGAGATATATTAAATCTTAATAGATGGGTACAAAATGCCCCCTCTTGACTGTACGCTTTACAAAAAGTACCTAGGTAGTGCGAAGTTCAATTTCAGAAATGTACCTGCTGAAGACAAGGAAAGTTTGTTTAGTTTGTGCTATTGCATTGTATTGGATGGAGATTGTCAAAATTATTTTCCAGTTTATTTGAAAGTTCTTTAAAAAATGGCATATATTTGCATGAGTAACTCATGCACGTACAAGAAAACGGATAAGACCAAATTATACTTTTATGCCACGTAACTCGGTAATCAAAGACGTGCACAACACGACACAATTATTCACTCTTATTGAGCTTATCGGAGCCACCACCATGCCAAATATAGTTAAGATAGGATGAGTTTCATTAACCGCATACAACCTATATTGTCCTTTTGGTTGGTTTCCTCTATTTAGCGCATGTGCCTTCGGTGCAGGAGACCCAGGATCAATTCACGGCAGAAGTTCACATTTTTTTTATCCAAGGTTAAGTTGTAGGTTTACATCTCGTATAGTTCCTCTGCTGAACTGGACACTAAATTCTAATCCAATTCCATTTATCAATATTAATATGATTCACTTTAATTTAATAAATAAATCAAACTATAACACCGAAAAGGAACAACTATGAGGAAACACATATATACAATGTTGTCACTCACAAACGTATATCCGTGAGCGGATATCAAACCATGGACCCTTCGCTCCAGAGGTTTACGTTTCTAGATGAATGAACTCTGCCATTTAAACACTGATTTATTGCTGTTTTTCCAATACAGATACGTAAATAAATTGACCATAAGAACATTTTAATGTGCGTATAGTATCTTTTTTTTCTGTTTGCGTTTTTTTCTTTATTTTTCTTCTTCCAGAGTATATATAGCATTGTATATGTGAAACATAACCTATAAATAATTTTTTAACGTAGCTATTGTTCTTGTTAGTAATTTTACTTTTTATTATTGTTTCTTTTACATGGCAAAATATTGTACTAACACTCCCCCACCGAAAAAAAATATAAATAATTTATGTACGAGAAGAGATTACCTCTACAAGGCCGAAGCTATTTGGCTGTTCGGCTCTTCAGTGTACAGTGGGGTAACATTGAAACATGACCTTCTGTTATCTTTATACAATGAAGAAAGGATTGTTCCTCTCCGAGAGGAGAACATTTATGAGTATTTCGTACCAAGGTGGATACAATGAGGATTTCCACGCTATGACTTCGACAATAAGGAAACGACAAGTAACCAACAGCACATTGGTTGTGTAAGTGCATGGCTATATCACTTGCTGTAATTTCTGTTTCTTCCGCTGTCATCATACTATGAAAGATGTTAATTAGCTCCATAAGTAAACGACCAAGAATTATAAATATAACATTAAGTAAACGACCAAGAAATATAAATATAGGCCTAACATTTTCTTTTTTTAGTTTTTGCTATGTTATTTAATCTGACGCAAAATATTAATAGATATGGATACCTATGTAACAACCGACAGTGTACATAATATCAGTAAAATATTTGTGATGTGTCCATTGCTTACGCAGATTCTAACGTTAAAATTAATATTTTAGTCCTAGTAATAACTTTAAATTATACCTTATTAACGATAGTGCATCGTCTTGCTTAGTGTTGTATATATATATATATATATATATATATATATATATATATATATATATATATATATATATATATATATGTGTGTGTGTGTGTGTGTGTGTGTGTGTGTGGAAGACTATGGGCTAAAGAAAAAAATATGAAATAACAAATGTATACATACTTAAATATATTTTGACAGTTATTTGTTATGGAGTAGTCGTGAAATTAAATTTCAATAGCAACTTTATAAAACATCTTATGCGTGTTACATATAAAGTTGTGTTACATACGTTTAATTCTGCCTGGTGATACATTATTTATTATTAACCATTCTCATTGAATTACACATACTCTTACCATGATTGCCGGACACCATAATCTCAGCTTTTTTTTTCTTTTTTTTTTAGAATGGTTGGAGTGTAGCTTTTGAGAAGTAGAAAAAAATCTAACTTTAAATTCCAAAGAATAAAAGTTTCCACTCGTTCTCTTTGATTAAAATGCATTTTTGATAATTGTCTTAATTATATTCTGATAAAATATAGTTTTCTGATGTTTTTTTTTTTCGAGGAAGATCTTACCAGTCTTGATTTTTTTTTTTCATAAAAATCCACGCAAGACAGCTTTGGAAATCAAACGTTTGAACAAACAGAGATGAATGTCTCGGTCATTCTATGACTAACACAAAAATCCTGGTCCTTACTTATCCTGGTCAATTTTCCGGGCAGAGGCTTGAATCCTGGACGTGAGCAAACATACTCAAAGAAAATAAGAATGTGTTCTTGGAAGCAAGAACATCGGGTTATTCATTGGCGGATTGTTTAATTATTTAGAGTGTAATTACTTCCTTATCACATGAAGAACGATTAACTATTATAACTTTAGTTCGTTGTTTTTTGCTAATGTATTGTTAGAGGCATTATTTTACAAGTCAAATGTTTTAACAGAATCGAATGAATGTACAGTGAAACCTCTACTAACGGACACCTCTATAAAACGGACTCCTCCCGTAACGGACATATTTTGTAATCCCCAAACACTGTAATGGGAAAAATCATATTGGTAAACCTCTCTAAAACGGACACTCTCTAGTACGGACACGGACAGTATTTTCTGTCTTTTATAGCTATTATTTATCTCTGTGTTACAGACTCTTTCTCTAGAAACAAGTTAAAAAATATAGTAAAAATACATTTTTAGTAATTCATACATGTGTCATCATTGTGACAACATTTTGCCGCCTCAACTGTCTACTCAGCAATCCCGACGAAGCATTATCTGTTTAACAACATCCTCATGTTCTTTGGTTGCATTTCACTCCCACTCAACCTGGTTTAGATACAAAAGTGATTGACAGTTGCCTGCCGTCTGCGATGACACGTTATTCTACTGTCCTTCTGGAATCTCTGACCAAGCAGAAGACAAATTTAGTATCTTCTCCCCTCGGGTACGCATATTGTCTAAAAACAGACACTACTGGACTGGAATTAATCCACAAATTAAAGGAACATACTGTAAACGTAGTAAGTAGTGATAAGTGTAAAGTGCAGAAAACTGTAACATCTTATTTCCATGTGTCTAGAACATAGATTATTGAATGACAGAGGATAATGCAGGTTCAGTATCATTTTGGTAATATTCGTAAATACATGATTCATGCAATTATTTTCTCTAATTGGATATTACATTGTTTACTAATTTACGAAAGGAAATATTGACACCTCTCTAAGGCGGACACCTCTCTATAGCGGACAATTTTTGATTCCCCACGGCTGTCCGCTTTAGAGAGATTTCACTGTATATAATTAATGAACGATAATATACATGGAAATCATTCAATTTCGTTTAGACGCCCTAAAGTTTTACAATAAAGGAACATACGTTCATACTTTATTGATTGAGCGAATAGCGCACTGGAATTAGTAACTTTAGAAATGCAGTCTTGTTGAAATGATCGTAGCCACCCGATTTTCCTTAAAATGCCTAGTACCGTTAGTTTTATTTCAAACAGATTTGTTATAATAATTGTCTGTACACCTCTGAGAATACAGCCTTTTAAAGAGAAATTTGTGGAAACTTTTTTTAGTTTTAGTACAATACATTATTTTCCTATATATATATAGAGGGTGAGGTATATATTGATACCCCCTATAAAAGTCGAACAGTGTGAGGAATCATAGTGTCGTTTGGTATGTGGTGTCTATCGGTGGGGAACAACTTATAGAAGCTATGGCGACAGCGGCTGCCATCTTGAAATACATCATCTTGGAATTCCAATTGAGAAGAGGGTAATGTCGCATATCATTTCATTTTACACTACATTTTTTTTTCCTTGCGGAATACACTTGTGTAATCCTTTTTGCGATATTTTTACTTGTGTAGGAGTTATGACCTATGAAAATTTAAAATTGCAAATATGTGATCAATTTTCTTTATCGTTGCAGATGATCCACAATGGCACTTAGAAGGAATGCATTGAAATTTTATTAATAAGTGGTGAACGAAGTACCAGAGTGATTGCTGCTGATCTCAATGCCCGGCATCCAGAAGCAAATGGAATTTCACATATGACAGTTTGCAAGTTATTTGAGAAATTCCGTTCAACAGGCTCTGTGGCGTACAAGCCACGCAGTGGATGTCCAAGAACAGCCACCGACGATGAGACTACGACAGAAATTCAGGCATCGGTTGTGGAAAGTCTACATCGCAGACGCAATATCCGGTGACAGTCAGCGTTCAATCCTGCGTGTGTTCACATACACCAATGGCACCAGTACAATTTGTAGTTGCAATATCATCTTCCGGAGGATGACCCTGATAAGCGGTTACAGCTTTCAGAATGGGCTCTGGATCATTGCGACAGTAATCCAAACTTCATACGATAGGTGTTGTTCAGTGACGAAGCTGACATTTATGTGCAAGGTGAGGTAGGCAAACAGAATCACCGTTACTGGTCAGATACAAACTCTTCGTGAAAGGATCCCTGTATAGGGCTGGTGGTGTAAAAGAGATGGTTTGGTGTGGGATTTGGGACTCAAGAATCGTGGGTCCGGTGTTTATTGATGGAACCTTAAATGGGGAGAGGTATCTTAACATGTTCCGTGATTATGTGTGTCCAACGTTGTTGAATCCGCAAGGACATTTCCCAACTTTCTTCCAACTGGGACAGTGCATCTTCCCTCTATACTGCTGAGTTCAGACACTTTCTGGATGAAGAATTTCGAGGCCACCGGATATGTAGGAAGGTTCATATGGAATGTTCACCACTGTCTCCTGACCTCACACATCTTGACGTATATCTGTGGAGTCATTTGAAATGAATTGTGTATAAAATAAAGATCAACAATGTGGCCCATCTCTGCCGGCGTATTGAAGAGACGTGTGACTCTGTTGACCCACATAATGCGATGTGTGCACCAGGACTGGCAAAAAAGACTCTGATTTTGTATCGAGTGCAATAGAGGTCATATTGAGCATATGCTCTAATGCCAACTCTGGCAAGTGTCCCAAATTTTAACATGTTATAAGTCCCACACAAATAAAGACATCGCAAAACGGATTGCACAGGTGTATTCTTCAGAAAAGAAAGTAGGGTAAAGTGATACGCAACATGACCCCGTTCCCATTTGAAAAACTAAACCCAAATCCAAGATGTCGGATTTCAAGGTGGCTGCCGCTGCCGCCACAGCTCATATATGTTGCGCCCCACCTATAGATACCCCATATCAAACATTATGAGTCCTCACACCGTCCAACATTTATAGAGGTGTATCCATACTTTTGCCTCACCCTATATATATATAAACTAAATTCACAAAATATGTCTCACCTTATTCTACTTAGTGGTATTAGGGGGTAATCCTACTAATATAATGGCTTGTTATGCCCAGGGGTGTAGCCAAGGGGGAGTCCATCGGGGCCAGGCCCCCCAAATGGTTTCCTGCCCCCCCCCAATGACCAGCTTTTAAAACATCACAGTAAAATTATCTCGCTTTATTCATTTAAAAGTAACAAAGTTTATTGAAAATTAATAATTTATGGTAAAATAATATGGATAAATATTGTTTTTCCATACCGATCGAAAAATAGTATAGTATCTCTTCCTTATACCGATCGAAAAATAGGATACTTTTTTGTGACAGCAGATTACACAATTTACTGCGATTTATATTTGACAGTTTGAAGACAAACATTTTAACAAGGTACTACAAATACAGCCATAAAACAAAGGTACTATTTTTTTATGCTTTAACAAGTATTTCAAAAGACATAGAGGATGGAAAATTTGGTGAGAAACAATGATTTTATTCAATTTGAATTTCATTCGCTCTCGCTTTTATTTCTACTCAGTGTAATAAAATAATTATGTTTTTCTTAGTCACGAATAATAAATAAATATTTTTGTCAGGAAACCGTAAAGAAATTAAGTGAAATTTCAAAGAAAATCAATCTTATGTAGATAGGTTCTGTATACAAGGTCTTAAATTTAAATATGAAGGTAACCAAGAAAAGTTTTGTTGCTTTTTCACCCACCACCTTCGAACATCGATATGTCACCTAACCTGGAAGTTTAAAAATAGTCCCCATCAGCATTGACGACCTTCTGAAAACATTCTGGAAGACCATGGAATCAATCGCGGTAGAACTTGGTGGGCCGTGATACGAAGAAAGTATCAAGTGCATTTTGGACTTTTACTAGGGATTTAAACTGGCGTCCTCTAGGGTGATTGTCCAAAGAATGGAAAAGGTGATAATCGGACGGTGCAATACCCGGGGAATATAGTGGTTGCAATATTGTTTCCCATCCAAGGCGGAAAATGGTGTCCTGAATCATCCTAGCCACGTGGGACTTAGCGTTGTCCTGTAAACGAGGACACATTTGCAATTCAGAAGTGATGGCTCCAGAGTTTAGAGTTTTTGTTGAGCACAGCTCAACTGCTGACACTACACAGTTGCATTGGTACTCTGACCAGCTGGTAGCAGTTCCCGATGCACGATGCACCAAACACACAGAAGGATCTTATTCTGGTACAGTACTAGTTTCTGCTGTTTTGAAATCGGTTCATGGGATGCTAACCAATGATGACGGCGCCGTGGAGCTTCCTACACGACACACTTTTTATCACATGTCAACGCCCTGTCCAGAAATGGCTTCGAAACAGTAAAAAGACAGGCGACTGCCGCGTTGCCTTCTGTCCCGGAGTCAAAATATGTGAGTCCATCGACCCAACTTGTAGTGCTTCTTAAGTTGATGGATGTGCTGCCGAATGGTTTCACCACATACTGAATTGTAGCCCCAGTTCCTCTCTGTACATGTGTTGGTCTTCTGGCACGTGGTGTTTTCGGGAGTTTCGTCATCGTCCTTAAACTTGTTAAACCATCGCTGCAATGTCCGCGTCGTCACGACACCCACCCTCACCAAAGGCCTGGCATATCTTCTGTCCCGCTACAGCGGCGTTTGACCTCCATTTGAACTCGTTCAGCACACATGCTCTTATGACGCTCTGTGGATGTCCCATGTTCCCTCTGTCTTTACGCAAGTTCACGGTGTGTCTGAATTGCCACAACCAGGTAGTATGTTAGATATACCCACACCAACAGCTGACGTTCGCCTTATCTCCACTCGCATTCAACTCATGGTGTGAGGTCCAATTGAACACAGACCTCCACGAAAAGGGACAGAACTTTCTTGGTTACGTTCACAGTTATGCACAAAAGTATAGCGTTTGGTCCCGGACAGTAGTTATTGATTAAGAATAATAAAAACTATCTTGAATATAATTTACGGATAATAATAATAATAAGAAGAAGAAGAAGAGGAAGAAGAAACTAAAATAGTATTTTTAGTTTTCCAGAAGAAAACCAAATTTTCCTTTCTTTCAGACCCCCAAAACATTAACAGCAACACTTTTTTTTACTTTGTACATTGTAGCTGCCCCCCCTAAAAACGACGGGCCCCCCTACACAAACCTGCTTGCTACACCCCTGGTTATGCCTCAGGTTCCACGAGAAAAGAAAGAAAAAAAAAACGGAATGAGTTGAAGTTTGTTTTTAATATATTTTAAGTCTGACAAAATTTGAACTTTGAATCATATGTTGTTCCTTTCTTGCTTTCTTTCAATTTTACTTATTTACTAGCATAAAGTTCCCGCTTCGTTGGGTTAAATTAAGAGAAAATAGTAATATGTTCCGTTAGTCACTTTATACTATTACTAAAACGCTCTCTGATATCGGCTATTTTAGATGATTTTTATATTTTTCTCCCCTCCTCTCCCATGTCACTGTTCAACGTAGTGATCCCGCAAACTATGGATTTCGCACTAATATCGGTCATTTTCGATAATTGTTATATTTTTCCTCCTACTCTCCCTCATGTTGCGGGCAAAGGCGTCGGAAGTGTCAATGTTCAACTCAAGGACACTGAAAATTGTGGATTTGACACTGATATCGGTAATTTCGACCTTTGTTATATATCGTCTCCTCCCCCAAGTTGCGGAGCTGTATTTGGTCGCAAAAAGGATTGGAAGTGTTACTGTTCAACTCACCGACCCCGAAAACTATGGATTCGGCACTAATATTGGTCATTTTTTATCATTTTATGTATCTCCTTTTCCTTCAATTTGCGGAACTGAATTTGGATTTAAACAACATCGTAAATGTCACTGTTAATCTCAGCGATCCCGAAAACTATAGATTCGACACTAATATCGGTCATTTTTGATCATTTATAAATGTCTGTCCTCCTCATTTTCCTCTAAGTAGCACCGTCAAAGTAAAATAATAAGAGTCATCCCAGGCTCAAATTTCATTTATGTTGAATATTTGATTGATTTCAGTCAGGTGGTTCCAGAAACGAACTTCATTTATATTGAAAATTTGATCGAGATTGGTCAGGTGTTTCAAGAGTTATTATGTTTTATTTATTTTTATAGATCGCCCCTCCCTCCTCTCCTAAGTTCTACCATCAAAATAGTATCACAAAAAAACACACCAGGTTCAAATCTCGTCCATGTTGAAAATTTGATCGAAATTGGTCGGGTGATTCAAGAGCTATTCAGTTTTATTTATTTTTAATCTCTCTTCCCTCTCCTAAGTTCTGCCGTCAAAGTGATATGATAAGAACCATGCCATGTTTGAACTTGATCTATGTTGAAAAGGATGGGTCATGATAAAGGCAATTTTCTGACTAGCCATGGATTGTTATGAGAGTTGATACCTGTAATCTACACGGTATTCCGCGTGAAGATTATGTTGAGATAATTTCCAGTTGTCCCTGTAGATCGTCCGGAAGTTATCCCTTATTCCAACCTTCGAAAAGTCGAGGTTGATGCGTGATAAACGAATTAGCGTGGAAAGGGGCAACATGAAGGGAAAATTCGTAATAGGGACATTCCATGTGAAATCAACCAATGAAATGGCAAAATGTGATCTGACGATCTTAAATTTTTGAAAAAAAAAAAAGTGGTGCACAGCTTTATTACAGTGGGAGATGAAAAGATCCCAAATATTACCTTTCTTCTCTGTCCCCATACAGGGTGTTCAAAAATGCCGAAAAAACGGATTTTTTTTTCAGTTACAGTGATTATTAAAAGTTGTCATAAAATGATTAATATGTGCACTAGAGACGTGGAATGAACATAATTGGAAATCTTAAAGATTGCTCTACAAGTTGTACTATATTGAAAACAAACTGTAAAATAAAAAAATAACACATTAAAAATTCGAATTAAAATTTGAATTTTGAATTTCGCATAGAAATGTCCTTTTGAGTTTGTTCAAAATTGTCCAGATTGTAGCCTCATGTGTACTAAAACACCACAAAGTTGTATTTTGGGCACTCAATGGAATTTAATTCAAAATTCAACATAACCAAGCATTGCACGATATTGACTATGTGAATATTTGGGTTCAGATCGATAACCATTTGCCTGGAGCTATTTACCTGCAGCATCAAAGGAATTTATATTCAATTTCATTTGTTTCTTGATGTATTCATATTCATTTGAATGTACACAATTATCCACCTTTTGAGTTACTTAGAGAGGTATTACATTTCCAAACAGTACTTAATACAGGTCATTATTCTTGTTAGTCAGTATGGATGTTCCTAAATTTATGTTGGCTACATTGATACATGTTATTTTCATTCCTTTGTTTCAGGATTGCTATTACAGAACATGTTATGAAAGGGAGGGATATATTTTCATCCCTTTCACAATATTTGTGTCAAATGTGTTATGAAACACAGTGACACTGCCAAGGGCGCCCATGTTGTGGTTTCCAAGCAGGGGCAAGTATAAGCGATATTTCAAATATAGTTTCAAATTTTGCTGTAACTAATGTAAAAATTCTATTGAGATTTCGATATTCCCAAGAACAATTTCCTATAAGGGGGCGAGCTCACCACCTTGCCCCCCCTGATGAGCGCCCTATGACACTGCGCACAATCACTTCACACACTTTCAGCACAAACTATTAGCCAATAATTTATTTTTCCTATTTCAATTATCCACTTCCACATATCTGTGACAGCAATCCAGAAACAGGAATGAAAATAACATGTATCAATGTAGCCGATATAAATGTAGAAACATCCATACTGACTAACAAGAATAATGACTCGTATTGAGTACTGTTCGGAAACGTAATACCTCTCTAAATAACTCAAAAGGTGGATAATTGTGCAAATCCAAATGAATACATCAAGAAACAAATGAAATTGAATATTAATTCCTTTGATGCTGCAGGTAAATAACTCCAGGCAAATGGTTATCGATTTGAACCCAGATATTCACATGGTCAATATCGTGCAATGCTTGGTTTATGTTGAATTTTGAATTAAATTCCATTGAGTGCCCAAAATACAACTTTGTGGTGTTTTAGTACACATATGATACTACATTCTGAACAACCTTGAACACATTCAGAAGGACATTTATATGCGAAATTCAAAATTCAAATCTTTATTTGAATTTTTGAAGTGTTATGTTTGTTTTACAGTTTTTTCAATATAGTACAACTTGTAGAGCTGTCTTTAAGCTTTCGAATGGTGTATATTTTACGTCTATAGTGCACATATTAACCATTTTATAACAATTTTTAATAATCATTGTAACTGAAAAAAAATCATTTTTTGACATTTTTGAACACCCTGTATGGAGACACTTTCAGGGGGGAGAGGTAATATTTGGGATTTTTTCATCTCCCACTGTAATAAAGCTGTACACCAATTTTTACAAAAAATCTGAGATGGTCAAGTCTGATGACTTGCTGATTTGACATGGAAGTCCCAATAGTGTTTTGTTCAGCTGATAAAAACACACAAAATATCCAAATAACAAGACCACAGGTTTATTTGTGAAATTATGAGAGCAATTTGTTTATGATAAAGCGTGTTCGGTGAACCTGCATTTCGCCATCAATATTCGTTTTTGGACTTGTATTAACAATAGAGCGGAAACTCAGAACAACACCAAAACTATATCAAACTGTAGTTTGACATATCTACTTGAACATACTACAAACTCAGATTGTTCTGGAAAGCCGCTACATATTAAAACAAACTTTTCAGTTTAAGTCGCATGTATGATATTAATCCACAGCGAAGCAAAAATAGTAAATTGTACAAAAAATAAACTATAAAAGGAAAATATGTGAATGCATCGACGTTAAATATCGTCCTGAAGAATGCTTAATCGTCTTCTGCATCGTCTGTCCAGTCACCATCCACCTTACTGTCGGCATATTCGACGTAATCCTCATACGATGCAGGGTCATGGTATGCGGTTGGATGGTGCCTGCGAAACGCAAGGTACCACAAAAGCGAAGCTACATGAGCACAGCAACCTATCAGCCTAGCACCGGCCTTGCACTGGCAATAACGTCCCAGGATATCAGCAACATGGTACTTTATCCACCGAGTGTAAGTACGGGAACCCGTGTAACGAGACTGGGTTTTAACACGAATGAAATAATCGTCTTGCTGATTAAGAAATAATTCATAGGTGCCTCCAGTGTTCACATCTCTCTAGTATAGCTTTTTACTTGTTTCAGCTGGTATACGCCGAACGCAGCATCTCTTCGGACAATACAGGAAAGTTCAGATCTGCCACATCCATCGAATCCCATTTCATTTTGCTGTGCTCGCGGTCCCAACCTTTCTTGTTTACCGTTGTTTGGAGTTCGTTTTCTTTGTGAAGAAGAGCCCGCATCTTTCATGCAATATACTCGTCGTGGGAGGTGTCAGGTGTGAGTGGAGGCCGAAATGTATTGCAAAGCGCACAAACAATTCGCACATAGTCCCCAATAGATTGAATCTAGATAGTAGGAATAATGTGTTCCAGGGCCTTCCATCACTTCATTCTGGAATTGGCGGATTCGACAACCCATCTTATATTTGTCACCATACGAGACTGGCTGGCTTCCATTGTTGTGTGTTGCTTCTGCGTCTTTGGATGGAAGCACGGCATTTGACTATGCAATCCGAGGTTTACCAGCAGGCGAATGAGTCTCTGAAACTCCGGTATAAGATGAATACATCGTCTTCTTTTAACCAGGCACACATCTCTTTAACATCAGCACGGAGCACTCTGTCCGTAATCGTTGCATCAGAATCTTTAGCCCAGTAAGGACCCAACACAGATAGCACACACCCTTCACTGCCGACGACCATCATAAACCGCTTTTGCCTGAGTGAGAAATACAATCAGCTGTGAACTGTTTGGGCAGATAATGCATTTGTTGTGAGCAGAGGAGGTCCTCTTCAGTGGAAGTGTTATCGTTTTTTGGCTTTTTACATACCTTTGTTTTGCTCCTGGAACGAACTCGGGATCTTGATTCATGCCTTTTATGAAACGTCGTTTGGTAAACAGTTATCCTTCTGCTGGTTTCTCTCTCGGTATTGAGGGCGGATCTGCTGCTTGATCATGGGTTGACGTTGAGGGTTGGCTTGATGGTTTGTCTTTGGCCTTGCGGTTCAGACTGATGGCTTCTTTTCGGTCGAGGGTGCAAGCTAGTCGGACGTTGTCTCCTGCGTAGCAGTTTTGGTCGTTTTGAGTTTCTTTGGTATCTCCTTGCAACAGCAAAGGCACACGAATTCTTTCGTCCACATCCCGCTGTAAATGTTCTGGGAAAATGTCTCTTTAGTGTCGCGTTCTTCAAATGCTTACTGCACTGTACACGTTTTACGGCCTTCGATTTTGGGGGCACATTGCCTAACAGTATTACACCCACACATATTGTATGACAACGTTAAGTTCTAGTTCCACTATCCACACTTTTACACTCCAACACACACTGTATTCAAAGGTGGCCTCTTGTTGACTAGTGCTCTACACAAAACAGAAATGAAGAACGTGATTGCTATTTACACTTTCAACACAGTATAGCTAGTTAACTCTAGTACACACTAGGATATATTCTTATACAGCACACTGACAATACCTGTCATTATTCGATCTTCCTTTCGACTCCTGGTTTAGACTAAGACGAACCGATCACAACGGCGCCTAACTGGTTCAACACACTCTGTTATCTACCAACGGGCACACATGGAGTAAGATTTTCACATCGCAATATTCTTAACAGCAACTGCCCATTTGTCGAACGTGCCCTATTTGTAATATAATACTACATTGCGAGCTTATCAGAAACAACGTCTCCCTCCTTCCAAACAGCACGAGCGGAAGAGAGTATCAAAGCGGTGTTATGGATGGATGGTGTTAAGTCAAATATGCCGAGAGTAAGGTGAATGCTGACTGGACTGACGATGCAGAAGACAATTAAGCATTCTTCAGTACGGTATTTAACCTCGATGTATTCACATATTTTTCTTTGTTAGTTTATTGTTTGCACAAATGCTTTTTACTGCTCCATTTTTGAATATATATATATATATATATATAGGGGATTTCCAGAACAATCTGAGTTTGTAGTATGTTCAAGTAGATATAGATATATCAAACTATAGTTTGACATAGTTTTGGTGTTTTTCTCATTGTCCGCTCTATTGTTAATACAACTCCGAAAACGAATATTGATGATGAAATACAGGTTTACCGAACACGCTCTTTCCTGGACAAATTGCTCTCATAATGTAACAAATAAACTTGTGGTCTTGCTATTTTGTCATGCTATGTGGTTCTATCAGCGGAACAAAATATTATTACGAATTTTCCCTTCATGTTGCCGCTTTTCACGTTAATTTGTTTATCACGCACCCACCTCGGCTTTTCGAAGGTTTTAATCAGAGGTAACTTCAGAACGCTCTACAGATATAACTGAAAATGATCTCAATACAATCTAAATGACCTTTCACGTCGAATATCGTGTACATTACAGGTATCAATGCTTATAACAATCCATTGCTGGCAGAAAATGGCCCTTATCATGACCTATCCTTTGATTGAGATCGATTGAATGGTTCAAGAGTTATTTAGTTTTATTAATTTGTATTTATATCTTCCCCTTCCCTACCCCAACCTTAGGTTCTAAATAAATATATATATATATATATATATATATATATATATATATATATATATATATATATATAACTTTCCAGTCCTAAACCTCATCTACAGGGTTGTCCGTAATGGGGCCTACTCCTAATTGGTGTTTTGGCGAGAACTTGGCGCATAATTCAGCTGTGTTACGACATGGATGGTGATCATACCGATGTTTATGTCTCTTAGGTCTCTTAAGACTTTAAGGTAACTGTGTACAGATATTCTACCGTAACTAACACTATACCGGTACTGTTGAAACTAAAAGGGGTATGCCCACTTCCGGACCAACCTGTATGTTGAAACTTTGATTGAGATCGTTCGGGAGGTTCAAGAGCTATTAAATGGCAAACCTAGTCACTTTTATTTTTATTTATATTTATTTTTGTATATCTCAGCCTACTTCTCCTGTACGTTGCTCCGTCAAAGTGAAATTAAAAACAACGAACCTCATCTATGTTAAAAATTTAATCGGGATTGGTCGTCTGGTTCAAGAGTCATTCAGCTTTATTTCCTTTGTAACTCCCCTTCTCTCCTCCCCTAAGCTCTACCATCAAAGTGAAATGATAAAGAAAAAAAACTCCGAGGCCCGAACCTTATCTATGTTGAAAATTTGATCGAGATCGGGCGAGTGGTTCAAGAGATTAGGAGTCATAAACATAGTGACTTACAATTTTATATATTTATTTATTTTGCTGATGCAGATGCAAACATTAAACTATGTGTGAAACTCCTTAGCTGGAAGCTGCACAATTTATTTCATATCACTACTCTTTAAACAAGTGTGTGTCCTGAGCAATGATTTGTGTGCAGTTCACTGGTTACTTCTTCTAGCCTTCTACTTGTCATTGATATTTTAATAATAACCAATTAGCTTCCCGATTGTGGGAAACAATCACCCTTCTTTGATTTTTGCAAATATTTTCTACGAATGGATACTGTATTTTGCTTAACATTTAACAGTTTCGTTCCATACGCTTTCTGCTAATAGTTGTTCACTATAACAGTTAGTTTTTATTTTGTGAAAATTTGACGAAGTACAAACCCAAGTTTTGATTGTCAGTACTTCAGTAAGCAAAGCTTTTCGCAGAAAACTATTGTGCATGCTTACTAAGCAGGTCAAGATCTTGGTTTAGATCAGAATAATAATGTAAATTGTGTACGATATAGACTGTTCTTGAAATTGATTTTATATGTATACAGGGTGGACAATTTATCTAGAACATCCGTGATAACGGATAAGCCAAAAAAGGAAGACAAGCGAAACTTTGCACGAATCAACTATAAGGAGAGGGACATGGTCCTACGTGTTAAACAATACCACCTAGTGAACAGTGTTGTAATCCCAGAATAAAGTATTCTTTTTCTTTTTTCAGATGGCAGTACCAAATATTATTACATATTCCAAATCAGCATATCAAACGAAAACTCAAAATACCACATTTCGTATGCAGCGTTGCAAACTAAAGATGTTATAATATCACAAACATCAAAAATTGGGAAGCCTCTGTCACACATACAGCACAATTGAGATGGACAAGACAACAAACATCGGGAGTACCTTAGCGTTGGATACAATGGTCATGGTATGACTTGTTTTGCATGAACAGCAACGAAGTTACAAGGGCTTAAAATTTGAATTTCTTGAAAGGCTTTATTTCGAAAACATGCTTAGGTAAGTATCATATATAATTACTTATGTGATTTGTAATTGGCAAACAAATCATTTTGTCGTTTACAACACTTCGAGATCTTAAACTGTTCCGGAGATATGATAAACATTGATAACGTTCGCAACACTGCTGAAAATGGCGTATATCTGGACAATATTTAAACTGAGTTTTGTTTTCCTTTTCTTTTATAGCATTGCAGGAATAACTTTTAGTAGGTATAATTACAACAAGTCCTCGGAATTACATGAAAATAATAAAGTATTATGGAATGCATTTGAAATATAATGCATACATATCTTTCTCTAGTTGTGGTTTCAAAATAGTTTTTGATAAAGCTCAATTTCACTGGAGTTGTGTAAACACTCACTGCGTTTCGTCCTTTAGAGTTCACAATTCGAAAAACAACTTTTATCGTTAGCCTAGCTTCATGAGGAATGTTTATACAACATTTCAAAGTTTTACACCTATAGTTTTGGAGAGGTGAAGAACAACAATACAACTTTCAAGACTTTCTTTTTGCTTATTAAGAGTTGCATGTTAATAAGGGTCGTAATATTCCATGTCATCTGCAACTGAGGGTATGATGAAATTATTACTTCAAAATTTCAAATTTCTGTTCCTATAGCTTGGAGATCTGGAGAATGTCGGAGAAAATTTCTAGTTTTCTTTTTCCACTTTTAGAAGTTACATTTTGTTAACATCTATCGCATATGTAATCTAAGGGTAAGAAAATCAATACTACAAGACACCAAGACACTACCTGTAAGAGGCCTTATCACTGCGAAATTAAAATACCGCTAATTTTACAGCTATTATGTGCTATCTTCAAATATATCAAAGATAGTCAAAATGTGGAACAAGATCACCATAGACAATATTATTTTGCACGAGGTACCGTTATCACGAGTCACCTAGTAGTTTTCAGTTTGCAGTCATTTAGAAACGCGAAAATAAATGTCGATTTTTTAAATGGCAGGAAATCGAAAGCAGATAAGTAAGTAGTGATAACGGTATCTCATGTAAAATAATACTGTCTAGGGTGATCTTGTTCCACTTTTTGACTGTTTGATCTATTTGAAGATATCGCATAATTACTGTAAAATTAGCGGTATTTTAATTTCGCTGTGATGGGGCCTCTTAATAGTTTTGGAGATCTAATAATGAGAAAACTAGTGAATTTACTCTTCTAGTTCTGAAAGTTGAGTCAAAATCATTCTTACTTCATTCAATTCTATTGTTGTTGATTAGGATCATTGTGTCCATCACAATAGCTGAATTTGAAGAATGACATTTTAAATTTTAAAATTTATTAAATGCAATGCATATTTTAATCAATAATATCTAAATATTTCATTTTTTATTAAAAAAAACATAGGTTATTCTGGTTTCGGGGATAAGCTTATGTTTTTTTTTTCTTCGAAGTTTTCCTGGAAATTCTCAATAATTGCAGCATGATGGCTTAATTTAAGAAGTGCGAAAGATAAAGTCCAGTGTTGTGGTCCGTAGAGTTTTATGTTTTAAAATTAATATGCTGTTCAGTTATTGCGTTTTTCCTGAAAAAGAAAGGAAGGAAACTACGTTGAATAAAAGCTTTAAAAAGAACAGCTAAATTGTGTCGACAACAACAAGTGTCATCTTAAAGATCTTGAGTAGTACCAAAATAAACATTTTGGTATTAAACAAATAACGATTACGGAAGAAAATATTTGCTTCATTATTTTAAACGATTCTAGAAGTTAAACTGTTACATGAAATTTAGCTTTAAATCTATTTTACAAATATCTTCTTGGCATCACGAAAGAAACGAGACACTGAAATATGATACTGACACAATACTTAATTAGAAAAGAACAAAAAAAAAAAGTTGCTGCTACTAACAGGATTTCATATATAGCAACAACGCATGCTATTTGAAAGCGCCTTTTGTATTGTCGAAGACAGTCAAGTGTATGTTCTTATGTTCTATCCATTCAGCTGAACTCAAACACTATATGCTGATGACAAAGTTTACTTAGCGTGGTAAATTGCTAGTGTACACTATATGAACACCAACGTATGAGGAGACCCATTGTGCAAGATGCACCGTGTATTACTGATTAACACTCTGAGAAAACGGTGGCTTTATGCTTCTTAAGAAGTCCCAACAGATTGCGCCGGAAGCATTAATGTGTGCAACATTGTGATGGAAACTTGTGAGGAGGTCACTGAACTTCCCGCCACCACTTCTATTATTAACATAAGGATTGCATTGCAGGTGCTGAGAAACTTCATCAGAAGTACCCCAAAAAAAGTAAATTCTAAAGAAAAAGACAGATAAAGAAAAAAAAGTGAAAGAAAAGAAAAAAAGAGCCGATTATATAAATAATAAGGATGATACAATATATGTTTAATATACAAATTGACATTATATCAAACGTTTCTGAACAATCAGAACAAAAGTTCCTGAAATGAGTTTAATATGCTAAATTACGATATCGCAACTTAAATTTAAAGTATGGGCAACCACGCTAAATTTTGTATAACTCCAATATCTTGAACTAAATCATTATGCTGAAGTTATTACTGAAACAATTATTAGTGAAACACAAACGAAATTTTATATAAAATTTAGAGCGAATCCTCAAGAGTAAACTATCCCTTGTGGATTTTTCATAAGACATTACTTAAGTAGGGTTATTAATGGAATATGTGTTTTTGAATAAATAAACAAAATCGCATGAATCGTATTTGAGCATATTACTTAAATAAATAAATAAATAAACTCACTTCAAGAATAAGTTATCTCTTGTAGATATGTTCATGAAAAGTGATTTTTGAAAACTATAGAGATATTAATAAAATACTTATTTATGAAATACAAGCAAACTCGTCAGTCATTAAAAAAAAATATCGTAAAGAAAAGAAAATAAAACTGACCTCCAAGAGTAAACTATTAATTGTAGACTTTTTCAGGGCACATTAATTATACTATATTTTCGCGTCATTAATGAAAGGTTTACTTTTTTCTAAATACAATGAAAATTTCTTGAGTCGTTTGTGAGAAAATCATCCAAAAAATAATGTAAACACAAGAGTAAACTACCCCTTGCGGATTGTTCTGAACAAAAAATCTACACCATGTGTTTCGGATATTAAAATAATATTATTTTTAAAAACTATGAACAAAAAAAAAACTGCTTGGGTTGTTAAAAAGTGTAGTCAAAGGTAATTAATAAAAAGTTTGCCATATCGTCAGATAGTTAATAAAATCATTTATTTATGATATATGAGAAAATCACCAGAGTAAGTGACTTTTGAGAAAATTGTTCATAAACTCACCCCAAGAATAAATTGCCCCTTATGAATTATATATATATATATATATATATCTATATATATATATATATATATATAATATATATATATATATATATATATATATATATATATATATATATGTACTCCACTATGGATGTATTAATGCAATATAAACATATATAGATATAAACAAAAACGTTTGAACTGTCTCCGCTACATTTATTTTATTATTATCATTTTCACTCTTTAGTAATCTACTCTTAAATTTGAGATAGGAGAACATTCGAAATACTCCCCTGAAGAACTCTCTAAGAACCGTAAGTTTAGAATTTGGTGCGGATATATTAAACGGTGCGATATTTAAGAGAATGAATACATTTACGTGTAGGGACAAAACGATGGATGGTCGGATGAAGAGATGGATAGTCATACAAAAATATTTTTTTTTTCGCATTGTAGGGACCATGAGAAGTGTAAATCCATTGAAATCTCAAACTCTATTTTTTTTAAATGACTCTTTCATTAGTTTCTTTTCTCGTATCATCGCTAGAAAGTGAAAATGCAAGTAAGACTGCAAATAAAATAAGATAGAGATCACCACATTTAAGATTCTCTCTCTCTTTTTTTCTGTTTTTTAAGTCTTCTTGCCGTTATAATTGAGACAGTAATTTATGATCATCATTATCTCAGGTCAGCAAAACATTACCTCTATTACTTTGACTCAGCTTTCCACACTTTCCTATTTTAGGCCAGAGTTTCATTTCTTTGTAGCTTTTCTTCTCTATATACGCCTCCATGTCTCATAGTGTGTACAATCTTCTTATCTTCTATTTTCGAAATATTATTTAATACCTTCCTTTTTTTCCATCATATCACTGTCAATACTCTCTCATTTTATACCTTCTCCGTGCATTTCATCTAATTTTCATCATTCTTCTATAGAAGCTTGTTTCAAAGGTTTTCATTCTTTTTTTTCCTCTTCTCCTAAAGTCCATGTTTCACATCCATACAATATAACACTTAACACTATGTTTTCATCAACCTTTTCTTCAGTTCTATGCCGATACTTTCGGTTAGAAGCGTCTGTTTTTTCTCCAAATGTCTTCTTCGTCTGAGCTAATCTGAAGCTTACATTTTGTTTGCAATCTGTTATCCGTTGTTATTTTACCGCCTATGTAGAAGAATCAATCCACTCCTTCAACCAGGTGGTCTCCTATTTTGATCTTTTTTTTTTCTAGCACATCTCATAACTTTTGTTTTGCTCTTGTTAATATTCATGTTCAATTTGCTGCTAAGTAGCTGTTACATACCTTTTACAACTGTCTCTCAATTTTTTCTTCTCCGTTTGCTGATATTACAATATCGCAAATCTAAATGTGTGTATTTTCTGTCCATGAACAGTTATGCTTATGTTGTGTATGTCCTTTATTTTTTTTATTGATTCCTCCATGCAGAGATTAAATGAAATTGGTGACAATGAGCATTTGTCCAATTGTATAACTTTTTCTGAATACCTCTTCTCATGTCTCTCATTCTACCTCAATTTTTGCCTTCTGTTCTTTGTACATGCTAATTATTATTTTTCACTCCTTGTAGTTTATTCCTGCTTCATTCAAAATTTTGAGCATTTCATTCCATTCTATATTAACAAACGCTTTTTCCCGATCCACATATGCTAAGTAAGTTGCTCTTCACAGTTGAGTTTTTTATTCTAGAAACCCTCTTAAAGCAAGTATCGTTTCTTTAGTTTATGTTTTCTTTCTGAATAAGAACAGGTAATCTGTTAATACTTCTATCTTGGATTCCAGTCTACTGTAGATAATATTTGTAAAGATTTTTGAAGCATGTGTAAGCAATATTATCGTACAGTTTCTTTATTTTTCCCCTTTTCCTTCTTGCTTTCTTTTTATTTATTGCTTCTATCTCTCTGATAGGCACCTGCAATTCTTCATAAATGTTGTTAATTAATTTATGCAACATGTCTTGAACTTACTGTTACGCGCTCTGTAAAATTTATGTTGCTATTGCATTTACATCTGGAGCTTTTGTATGTTTTAGGTCTTATAAAAGCTTTGTCGTACTCGGATCTGAGTGTGAAGCCTTATCTTGACTCTTTTTCTATTTTGTTACGTTTTCTAATTATTCTACTTACCCAATTCTTCTACTTTGTCGTTTCCATAGAACCTTTCTGCATATTTCTTCATTTTTTTGTCACTTAATCTCTAGGTTCAGTCATAAGTTTCCATATATATATATTAGTGCATTGCTTCTGATATCTTTGGTTTGAAGTTCGTCTTAACCTTTATAAAAGACACATTAATTCTTCCTGTATTGATATCCTTCTCTATGTTTTCGCATTATCCGCTCCTCCTTGGCAAGTCTGGTTTTATAAATGATCTGATTTATTATCATTATATACTACGTCTTAGCACAATTGTTGTTGATATTGTTACAAAAAACTATACTTCCTCAACGGACTCTTAAACCAATATTAATTTATGAAATTTGAAGGAACAACATCGTCAGAGCAGTTTACAATAAATAAATAAATTAATAAAATGAAATAAAACGAAATAAAAAAAGAAAAAAAATCACAATGCTGAGTTTCACTCTCAAGTAAATTATTTTGGGGAGTAAGGATAAAATTTAAAAAGCCTCTGGAAAATCTTATTAAAATCTAGCATCAATTGCCCGCTTCGATGGGTTAGTTTAAGATAAAATAGCGGTATGTTCCATTAGCCAATCACTTTTTACTATTACTAAAGCGCTCTTTGATATTGGTCATTTTTTGATGGTTTTTATATATCCCTCCCCCCTCCCCACGTTGCGGGCCACGACATCGGAAGTATCATTGTTCATCTCAGTGACCCCAAAAACTATGAATTTGACACTCATATAGGTAATTTCGATCATTTTCATATATCTCCTCCTCACAGTGCTTAAAGTGATATCAGATGAAGTGACAGTATGGAACAAATATCTCCATTAATTTTGGCAAAACCTTAAAGAACATCTCTACTGACATTTTTGCACTATTTTCGACGTAATATATATATATATATATATATATATATATATATATATATATATATATATATATATAAGAAAGAGAGAGAGAGGGAGAGGAGAGAGTAAATGTTTTACTCTCCATTATCGTCAGCCTAACAGAAATAAATATAAAATGATTTTAATTTCCTAAGATTTTGCTTCAGCATATCGGCGATCTAAATGTGGAAGAACATGGATGGTACGTTTACTTAAACATTCCATTTACAATGACATAGTGATCCAACGGGGCCTTTCAGTAGATTAAAAAAGGAAAACACATATATGCCCATATTCTCACGCGTCTCGTTTTCAAGGCTTTAGAACCACTCTCGTCTCGTGTGTAGTATCTAATATTTAATGATTCTTTCCAATCTCATTTCCATTTTCAAAGGCTTCTTCTGGTCTCGTCTCGTCCCGTGGTCAACATTAATTTTCTTATAATTGTAAACACAGAAGACCAGACGACGTGAAAAGAATAATTTTGATTTGTTTTAAACAGTCCCGTCAATGCCAAGGGCGGATCCAGATTAAACATTTTAGGAGGCCGGTACGGTAATTAGAACTTTTTTGAGGGGGAGGAATTGCTCGCACAAATGTTGAAAAATCGAGCACAAATTCTGTCATTGAATATTATGATAGAAAACTTTTTTTTTTTTTTTTTTTTTGCTTTTGAAGCAGAAGTAACGAAATCTTTGATAGTACAAACATATTTGTTGACTCAATGCTAACGTCGTGTACTTATATATATATATATATATATATATATATATATATATATATATATATATATATATTGTCTACACTTAAATCAGTTATTTTTACCGGTATACCATACCGGCCGATTTTCTAACTTTCGGATGCAAAACCAGCTTATACCGGCTCACTTTAAGCACTGCTTCTTCCCCAAGTTGCGGGGCCGAATTTGGATTTAAACGTCGTCAGAAGTGTCACTTTTCATCACAGAGACCCCAAAAGCTATAGATTCGACGCTAATAGCGGTCATTTTTGATCATTTTCAAATGTCCCTCTCCCTGCCTTAAGTTACACCGTCACAGTGATATGACAAAAAAACATTTCACATTCGAACTTCATCTATGTTGAAAATTTGATCGAGGTCGGTTGGGTGATTCAAGAATTAAGTTTTATTTATTTTTATAGATTAATCTCATCTTCCCTCCTCCATATATATATATATATCTATATATATATATATATAAATATATATATATATATATATATATATATATATATATATATATATATATATATATATATATATATATATATATATATATATATATATATCACTGTCCAACTCACCGATCCAGAAAACTATGGATTCGACACTAATATTGGTCGTTTTATATTATTTTTTACATAACTTCTCTACCCTCTTTCAAGTTGCGGGAATGAGTTTTCATTTAAACAGCATCGGAAGTATCACTGTTAATCTTAGTGATCCCGAAAACTATAGATTCGACACTAATATCGTTCATTTTCGGTTATTTCTAAATATGTCTACTCCTCCCCATCTCCTAAGTTGTACTGTCAAAGTGATATGACAAAAAAGTATATCATGTTTGAACCTCATCTATGTTGAAAATTTAACGGAGATCGGTCAGGTGGTTCAAGAGTTATTAAGCTTTATATATATATATATATATATATATATATATATATATATATATATATATATATATATATAATCCTCCCCTCCCTCTCTCCCAAGTTCTACTGTCAAAGTGGTATGAGAAAAAAAAAACACCCCATGTCCGAACCATATCTATGTTGAGAATTTGATCGAGATCAGTATGATGGTTTAAGAGTGTTGAAGTCATAAATACAGTCACTTTCATTTTCACTTTTATATATGTCATCCCCCTCCCCTACGTTGCACCGTCAAGGTGAAATGAAGAAAACATCCCACGCCCGAACCTTATATATTTTGAAAATGTGATCGAGAACGGCGAGGTGGTTCCAGAGTTATTAAGTTTCATTCATTTGTTATTTATTTTCTATCCTCCCCTCCCCTTCCACTAACTTCTACCGTCAGAGTGAAGTGATAAAAGACATCCCAGGTATGAACGTCATCTATGTTGAAAATTTGATCTAGATTGGTCGTTTGGTTCAAGAGTTATTAAATTGTATTTGTTTTTTTTTATCTCCCTCTCCTCCCCCTCCCTTAGTTGCACCATCAAAGT
Organism: Thermobia domestica; assembly: GCF_964235325.1. Lineage (NCBI taxonomy): Eukaryota > Metazoa > Arthropoda > Insecta > Zygentoma > Lepismatidae > Thermobia > Thermobia domestica. Next base: position 112,328,601 of record NC_137459.1, on the reverse strand, counting down.
GAATAGACAAAAACACTTCGACGACAGAATTTCATCTATGTTGAAAATTTCATTGAGATCAGTCTGGTGGTTTAAGAGATTAGGAGTCACAAATATAATCACTTTTAATTTCATAATATAGATAAATAAATAAGTAAATTTAGTCCCGAAAACGAAATTCTTATAGGTTAGTATGCACGTATCAGCACAAAAGGACGGATGAACCTTCAAAAATCTATTGTTTGGCATGTAACAGCCATGAAACATTATAGATATACAATTAGAAATAGCAAATTCAAATCATTCACATTACTTTCAGTTCTCCCCATCACCACTTGAAAATTTAAGTAGAATTCAATTTTTCTTCTTTTTTCAACAATTTAATTATTTGCCATTCTAATCCATAAAGTTCTGTAATAGGCCAAATAATTCCAGTTGGGCAATCTGCGGTCTGTACTTAGTCTTGCATTATTCACATTCCTGGCTTGCTAAATCGCAGTTCACTACAGGTACTTAATTCAAATGGCTCACTTATTATTATTATTATTATTATTATTATTATTATTATTATTATTATTATTATTATTATTATTACTATTATTATTATTATTATTATTATTATTATTATTATTATTATTATTATTATTATTATTATTGGCGATGCTCAATCAGGACCGAAAGGACTGGACCACCATCATAAGTTGAAGTCAGAACAACGTGCACCGGTGATTGTTTTGCAGAACTGTGAGTTAAATTTTTATTCGACTTACTGTTTTTGTATATACTTATTATGAGTTGCATTACAGTGAACAATCTTCTGAATATTTCCATGACATGACTTAACCTTTAGATGCATTTCGGGAGTCAAATTGACCCCTCAAGTTTTTTTTTTTTTTGTATTTTATGTATATATATATTTTTTAAATCATAATAGTTCTTTCTGACGTCTTGCAGTAGGCTCTTCTGTATTATTATTTCATATTTGTTTAATAATTTTGTTTGCAATAATGGTGTAGGGATGCATAGCCTATGTACTATGCATTCTTATTTGAGGGTTAATTTTATTATTTCTTAATTTTTTTTTTTTTTTTTTTTTGGTGGAATTTTGTACAGGGTTTCATATTTAAAGTTATGATAGTTTCTACACAGTCTTTCATAAGCGCAAGAAGAAGAAGAGGAAGAATCAAAAGAAAAAGGAGAAAATAAGAAATGAAATCTTTGAGTTTTACGTCCCAGGGTTATGCCGGCTAGGCTAAAAGAGACGGTGGTGATGAGAAATGAATGAAATGGTGAAATGAAGAAAGTGGGAGGAAACGGGAGAATCCCGAGGAAACCCTCGCACACGGTGTTTGTCCACTACAAATTTCACTTTGCGGGAGCTGGGATCGAACCCGGGACCCCAATCACCAACGGTGAACGCTCTACTACTTTATATATATATATATATATATATATATATATATATATATATATATATATATATATATATATATATATATAGTTAACTGATTCACCGAACGTGCCTCATTAACTTGCTTAACTACTTATTACTAGGTTTTTACTTGTTTTACTCGCTTAATTATTTTACTCGTTTTTCTATTAACCTAGAACGACACGGACATGAACGCAAAAACAGCGATAACAGTTAAAATTCCAAAGGCTCTCGCACCGGAAATCGAACCCGGGATCCCGTACACCAAAGGCGCACGTGCTCGCCACTAGACCAGCGAGGAGGGAACCACTTAGCCACCGCGTTCCAAGAAGAAGAAGAAGTGTACGGAACCTGATGATTCTCTAATTGCTGGGAGATTTTTATTACGTCAGGTAACATGTTCAAAGCTTACGTCTTGTCTGATAGGTTATTGTTGTGTGGTCGAAAGAGTTTGGTGAGAGATGAGTGCTCTCACAAACGATGAAATTTTGCAAGAACTTATTTTTAGAGAAACAGGAATAACATTGTATGCGGATATGGGCGTGACGAGTTTAAAACCTCTGTACACAAATGATGAAGTGTTCATGTATTGTAGACCCTATAAGTTTTGCAATGTACGCTTATACATGAAAGTTCGCAAAAATAGCAATTTTTATGAAAAACTGATAATAAAGTTTTTTTTTTAAAAAAAATATAAATATAAGCGAAATTTAATGTTGATTAAATTTATCTATTTAAATACTCACTTATTGTTAATACAAAAATGGAGCCCTTGTACCTAAATGAGGAATCATTAAGAAAATATTGCGTGAAAGCAATGATTCCGAGTATCCTAACAGTAGGTTTCAAACAAGAATTACAAAACATTGTTCGAAGAAACAAGAAAAAAAGTCAAGGTCAATGACCCTCTCAAATGTAATAACGTAGGAGAAATCCCAAATGAATCTAAAGGATAAGGAAGTTTTATGCCCCTTTGATATACGTATATACATGAGCGTTTGAGAAGCTTTAGCCTTTTAATATATTACATGGATTTTGTTTTGAGTTTGATTGATTGACAAGTAGTACGTGCGTAAGGAGCATGTGCACCATCGTTAGGAAAATATTAACGATGATAAGTGCAAGTGTTAGCAGTGTATTTTGCTAGATATAGTGCAAAAATAAACAACAATTTCTTCCAGCAAAATTATTTTAAAAAAATAATAAGTCAGTTACTATTCTCAATGAACGACATTTGTTTTGAGGGAGGTCAAAAAATGATGTTTATATTTCTGTATTCTCTCAAAAACACTGAATGTGTGGTAGATTTTGTATTTACATATACTTCTGGGCGTTACAGTCATCTAAGCCCGTCCCATGATGGATGGCGTCCTTGGCAAACACGCTATCCGAGAAGGTTGAGAGGAATGGGAAAGGAAGGAAGCGAACTGAGACCTCTATATTAGGTAGCATCTCAGTAAATGACTGGCTGGTCTGAAGAAGGATGAATGGCCCGAGAAAGCTGCCATATATTTTCGACTGAGTGTCCCGTCCGAAAATCGAACCCGAGATCACTCATGCCAAGGCGAAAATGTTATCGACTTACGCTACATAGAGTCACTGAATGTGTTAAAAGACACCAGACTGTCTTATTTTTCATAGCATTTTCCTGAGTGTGCATTCACATAGCCTATGTATTAAAAGTCTCGCAGGATTTTTTTTTTTAAATCTAATGTTCAATAATTAGATATCTGAGTTTTATTAGGAGCAATAACTAGCAAATGGATATACATCAATTAAAATATTAAAGGAGAATATGCCTTTTCTTGAACAATCCCAAACTGACGAGCATGTTGAAACCAGATATGCTTCGCCAAAGACGAAAACAATAACAACCAGGATATTGGAAATGAAACAGCGGACACCCTTTGAAGACAAAATGAGTGACGATACTCCGAGCCTCTTGCATTCACGCTGATTCTATAATGTGTTTATACCACAGACACATTCGTGAATGAAAGTTTTTGATTGGATACGGATATTAGGGAAAGGATACGATTTGAGGAGCAGCTGTGGTCTTATGCGGTTCTTTTGGATCCACTTGCTGACTGGGTTCAACCAGAGATATGGAACCATGCCCATGCACAAAATAACAAATATTGCCGGCAGTGTCACACATATAGAATTTAACAACCATGAATTTCACGAAGGAGTTCGGTGCATTTCTTTTATTTTAGGAATGTCTATGCCCGAACAAGAAAGTTATATATATATATATATATATATATATTTATATATATATATATATATATATATATATATATAATTCTTTTGCTCAAAGTTTGAGTCACTAGTCCATATATATACTTAAAGTGACATCTTACATGGTAGCTGAGGTTGCAATTCTTAGTTAGACAGCACTATTGTAAGTAAGTGCTCATTCGAGACCAATTTGCTAACTCATTTTTTTCTCTACATGTGGTCCCCGTTGCGATCCCCGGTAGGTAAAAGTCCTTACCCTGAGACAAAGCATAGTAGAGATCCGGATCAATGACTCACACAACATATAATCTCGATACAGGAAACGAAATTAAATTATAATCAATTGAATGAAAAAAAACTAATATTAGCAATTTATAGTTTTAATAAGCAACTCCATGCTTACTACTACTACTACTACTACTACTACTACTACTACTACTACTACTACTAATAATAATAATAATAATAATAATAATAATAATAATAATAATAATAATAATAAAAATGATAATAATAATACAATAACTATGCTTATTTAGATTTATTTTAAAGGGGGGTTCTGCTAACATAAATATCGACAGTATAGTCAGTCAGTCCGATATATATAAGGCGCATGTCAAAAGCAAATATGTTTCGTTTCACAGTCATGAAACAATGGTACACTTCAAAACTACATAAACTGAATACTGAAACAAATCTGCAACTTGCGACTGTAATAGGAGGACATTTTGGGAGATGAAATCCATTTTTCTCACTTTGAATCCACATGAAGAACGGTTTCTTAGTTTGTCATACAATTATTATCATCATCGTCATAGGTATTCTGCCGGTATTGGCAGGTCACTTGCCGCAACAGAGAAGTTTCATGCTCCACGGTCTTACGCTAACCTCTTCGTTATGACTTACGATTTTTCTGTTTTGATATCGTTCATTAATTGTAGTTTCCTCGGCTCGCTCTCTCTCGCTCTCCCTCGCTCCTGCTATCATACCCTCTACCACGTCTCCCGTAATACGTTTCCTTTTTAGCTAATGTCTCAACCCACTTCTCTTCCTCTTCTTAGTAATGCTCTTTTTTTTATTTTCTCATCTGTCATTTCTAGGACCCTCCTATTCGTTTTCCGCTCGACCCAGCTAATTCTCTCCATTCATTTCTCCACCCACATTTCGAAAGATTCCAATTCTTTTTCATCATTTTTGCGTGATGTCAGTGTTCCTCACCCTTGCAGAATAACACTCCCCATGAAGAGTTTTATGGATCTTTTTATTCTCAGCTCTTTATTCAAAGTCCCACAAAATAGTATTTTCTTCCTCCTAAATGCTTCTTTCGCCATTCCTATGCTTGCTTTAATTTCACGTTCACACTTCATATCATCACTAATAATACTACCCAGGTATCTAAAACTATATGCATAATATCGAAACCGCAAGTTTTAATTTTTGTTAGTTCCACCGGTGGAATGATGCAAGCGAAAAGCAGGCGAACCACGAGATAACCAATGCACCCGTAATTTGTTAACAACAAAACTCACTTGTCGCGAATTGTGATCAAGCCAGAGACCCCAGACGCCAGAAGTGAGCACTCTGTCACTGGGCCACAACAGCTCCGTATTTGCATGCAAATAAAGTGAATGATGTTACAATACGGGTCAACGATAACAATGATCAATATTTTTTTTTAAATTGTTTATTTCGATATTAACTGTATGTCTTGTGTTACTGATGTCTACAATTAGAATAACTATTATAATGCCAATACATAGCATATATATTCTAGTTAACTTTATTATTGTAAGGTGTCATAATTAAAAAAAAAAACGTACGTAACTTTGAACAACTACTCTTATTTTTATATATATATATTTTTTTCGCCTCACCATCTTATTACACAATTAAACCACGTTTGTTTTGCAAACAAAAAAAATACATACCTTATTTCCTTATGTCTTGGCATCGCTGAAGTATCAACACAATGTTGAAGTTTAGACATGCACTGAAAACTTACAGAATTATTTTGCACTGGCTGTAAGTATTCATAATAACAAATAAATAAGCATACTTTGAACACATAACACAGACACACAACGAAACCACCCACATTAATACAACCTCCTCGATTATGAATAAAAATGTTATCACTGCTCTTGTTGTAAACATGAACATATCACATAATGTTTAGTCATGAACAAGTTATAACAATGATTAATCAAAACCTAATGTTTCACTTTTTTTGAGAAAATGAAAGTTGGTGGAATCGGTATACTAAGGAACTGTTCTGCCTGAGTCCTCACTGTCTCTTAGTGTTAGACTGACTACCGTATAAATTGTTGGCAGTCGATAGAACCCTAAGTCGTCTCCACCTATTTTTTCTCTGTGCATAGAACCGGGTTTGGTTACAGACAGGGTGTTGGACTCCAAAACGTTGGTCAGCCAACACCCGTTGTCAGCACTACCCAGTTCTGTAACCCCTCCTATCAATAAATAGTTTGACGACTGGAGGAACGGGCCAAGTAAAAAAGAGAACGTGAGATCTTAACGTTGTCCAGAGGATTCCCTCTCATACCAACAAAACATTATCCACACACATACATATTTTATCCAAAATAAAACACATGAAAAGTCGATCAATGTGACGTTTACATTTTGTGGCTTGTTGGCTGATTCAGAACTCCGCATACGCATAACAGAGGCGGTGACAAAATAAAGAAAAAAAGAAGAGAAAAAAAAACTTTCACGCCCGTCTTGTGCTAAAAGGGTGTGGTATAACAAGCAAATGCAAGCACATCTCAAGAACATGTTCATTCTTTTTTGCTGCTAGAAACATGAAAAATACAAGCTCAATGTTCTTGATAGCAATTATTTTATATTATTTTATGTATTTATTTTGTTTTAAACTTTGTTTTTTTCAATGAACTGAAAATGTAATTTTATTTACCGTATCGCACACTAAAATTTAACATACTTCCTTATGTTTATTATTATTATTATTATTATTATTATTATTATTATTATTATTATTATTATTATTATTATTATTATTATTATTATTATTATTATTTGCATGTTTGTTAATAACAGAATAATAATGAGCATGCTAATTCTGCAATCTAGGTAGCTAATTGTATCGGAAGTTGTCGTGATCTTTAATGTGGTTTTAGGTGATATCCCTAATCCAAATTCTGAAAATGTCTGTTCACTCAAGCTCCATAATGTCCAGAGTTTAAAATACTCTTTAGAATCACAGAAGTAGCTGCTTACATTGACTCTAGTGTGGTTTTATTCAAGCTGAAGTACGCGTACCCCAAGAGGTAAGTGATGATTTATAATGGGAACATAAAATTTAAGATAAACATTTTGCATATACATTTCGTGGATGACAATGAAAACAATTTCTGACCGGCAAAATAACAAAAGTCCCTATTGTTTGTGACTGTACCATCGACCGCCAACAAGAAAATTTTGAAGTTTAGCTCGTTATAATGTTATCAATGTTCGTATAGTATTACAGCAGTCTAACTTGTTTGTTTCAAAAACCGATAACGGTATGTCGTGACCATTCATTTCCTATAATTTTAGTTAGGGATACCTTATGTCTGAGAGTATATATATGGGTGAAAACGTATTGTAAGTTACAAATATATATATATATATATATATATATATATATATATATATATATATATATATATATATATATATATATATATATATATATATATATATATATATATATATATATATATATTGAACACCACTGCTTAAGTGGCCTACTGGCACAGGATCTGAACCACCGTTAGTGTGTAATATGCATACAAATATGAAGTGTTAAGTAAACGGAAAATGTTGCCGTATCAAAGTATGTTTTCACCTTCTAAATTCATCCTATATTATTAATTTACGTAATAACAATATATATATATATATATATATATATATATATATATATATATATATATATATATATATATATATATATATATATATATATATGGAGGAAAGAGCTATATCATCAAACGAAGGAAAGCTTTTCTTATATGTTGTGTGCGTTCACATAAATAAAAGGTAACTTCTCCTGTTTGACCATGCTGTTGTGGAGAGGTGAGACAAGTTTTGTTCTAGCAGATTTATTACACGAAGATGAGCGGTAGGTTGGAGGCAAAATCTTTCATGGTTCCCCCCACCCATGGCGCCGAGACTTAGTCAGCAACCGCCACCGTTTGGCGTGTAAATACATACAAACAAACAGTATATGGTCAGTCTTAGTGTTAACTTCACTACAAAAGGTACACTTATTCAACAATCTGTTTGTATTTCCTTGTTTGATATCATTGCAGTGTGGAACAACATCACGACAGAGAAATTTGTCAGATAGGGTACTTTGGATGCAGAGAATGTTTTCCGTGATACCGTAGTTCTCAGTTTACCTACTAGCTTGTGTTATATCCGCAAGCACTTTTCTTTTATTTTTTTGTAAAAATATATTCGGTAACTTCCTTCCCTAAAAGTATGTTTTTCCCACATTCGTCAACGCCGGGACATTATCACGTAATCAGAATGTTCAAAAGATGTCAAGGAAATATTTTACCTTCACGCGCAACTACACTAACGTTTTTCCTTATGAATTTAGATTAAACAGTGTCGTCTTTGGATGCGCGGTTAACCAACCGAAAGTATATTTCGTGGAATATAACTTTGTTGATACTTTGTGAATGCACACTTCTTTTAGATTCAGTTTATATTTATTTCTTCAGATTCGTAACATAAAACATAAAGCAACAGAAAATAAAGTGATTACTTTATTCACAGAGTTTTCCACCTTAATGCAGTGTCAGCATGTACGGTACATCTTAGGAAATTGATTCGATTCCCGGCGGGAGCTCATGTGGTTCGGATTCCACGTTAATTAGTAGGTCCACGTCTCATATAGCCTCGCTGCTGCAAGGGACGATAAACTAAAATCAACAACAACAACATCTTAGGAAATGGAATAGCAGGTCAACTGAAATATTGTCATTTACGTTCACATATACACCAAGTGTCATTCTAAAGAAAATAGTAAATCGCAGAACTTCAATAAGTAACCGTGTTAATTTCTTAATATTCAATTCCCCTTGGGTTAAGCAAAATACATACACGATTCTTACCAAATAGAGTAATATGCAATTGTCTCATCTATACATAGGTTTGAAATCTTGCACCTTAATACGCATGCCTATATCATTTTTTTCCCCTTTTCTTCCTTGTATGAATGGCAAGCAATACTTGGCTAAAGCTGTATTATAAGAGAAGTAACAAAATGAAACGCTATCGTGTAGGTATTACGTATTGGTTCCTTCGTTCTTAAACAATACCGTGAAACATTTCTAACTATAATTTTCATATTTAAATTCTAATGATAATCATAATGCATATATTCAGGACCGTATTTAACATTTTTGCCGCCCAAGGCCATTGAAAGACAGACGCCCCTTCGAAATCAATATATACACAATAAAAAATATATAAATAATAACATATGCATAGCAACATGTCGTACACTCGTAATAAGATATTTTCTCGGATAACATTGGCGTGAGATATAGGGATGCGCACGAGACAAAATTTGAGACTGTCTCGTCTCGAAAATGTGCTGTAAAAGTGATGTCCCGACTCGAAAAATATATATTTTTCTATTGGAAGAGCTGTGTCAAGACTCGAATTTTGTCAGGAAAATTCTGTCTCGACTCGACTCGAGCGCATCCCTAGTGAGAAAATTTGCAGACCCAAACTATGAACTACTCGTAAAAATGGCCTTGTTTGATGTGTACATCAACATTTTTTTTTAATAATTAGGAACATAATAATTTATCCTTATATGCTTTTGGTTTCACTTTGCGACAATATTGCCAAATAACCGGCAATTTGAAAGTTAGGATATAATTTATTATATACCTCTGTTAGGTTATTGCCGTACATCTTTCATACTTCCTTAACATCATCAGGAATATAACGTATAGCACTTACATTATAACTTAAACCCACCCACCCCCACACACATAGTGTTGCCACGAGACGAGACATTTCTCGTGTCTCGTCTCGTCTCGTCTCGTAAACGAGACGAGACACGAGACGGGACAGAACCCTCTTAGACGAGACACGAGACGAGACAGACTACTTGTCCCGTCTCGAAAACGAGACGAGACATGAGACGAGACGGGACATCTCGTGAAATGTCTCGTCTCGTCTCGTGTCTCGAAAATGAAAACGCTGGCGGGAATGGCCAAGATTGAAATTGCCAATGGTCATATAGATTGCAAAAGGAAAATCCCCTTTGTGAGAAATAATGTTGAAAAGCCTTCATAGAAAAGTGTCCTCTGTCTATTGAATGAAACAATCGTGATACATGAGCTTCCAGGAATATCATCCTTAATGTCTTGTCCCCAATTTCCCTTGCTGTAAACTGAGGAATTCTCGTTTTTTTTATTTATTTCTGGCTGGAATGATGACAAACAAAATCAGACAGAGAAGATTTTTACAAGGTCAAGAAACCGAACTACCACCACCATCTATTCAATTTGAAAACTGGGTAAGGTCTACACTTGTCTTTATTCTCTGGTGGCGGTATTATTTTTGCTATATGAACCGAAAACGGCAATTGAAGTATGTCATCTTGTAACTGTCTTCTCTCTCTCTCTCTCTCTCTCTCTCTCTCTCTCTCTCTCTCTCTCACACACACACACACACACACACACATACACACACACATAAAAACACATTTTTGCCATTTTACCAATCGCTCGCTTATTATACAGCAGTCATGTTGTAAAATTCACCTCAAAATCATTTGTAGCCCTATCCACAACGCAAGTGCAAGAGCAAATTGCCAATGGAGTGTCAAAGCTGCAGAGAGACACGACACTGTGTGCAACTCAAATACTAAGGGTAAACTACTGGGTAATAAAGTATCAGGTCTACAATACGATTATAATATTGAAACAAAAAACAGATTCAGTGAGTTAAATGGCCAGTGTGATAGTGTAAAGCAAGTTAGCCTAGGAAATAGGCCTATTCAAGTGCGACGTGTAGATCGTTTAAACCAGCAGGATCGCCCAAGATTTCCGTCACAGGATTCAAGCAGTAAGTCATGTTTTGGTGTTGAAAATGGAAACTCAATTTCAGTAAATCGGGTAAAAAAAGTGCAAGGGAAGGTGTTCATTGTAGGAGATAGTCACGGTCGTGGTCTTGCTTCCAGATTAATGCAGGAGTGTGATGATATGAACGTAGTAGGTATTGTTAAGCCTGGTGCAAAACTAAATAACGTTGTAAATTCATGTGTGGACCAGAAATCATTCTCAGATACTGATACTGTTGTACTTATAGGAGGCACTAATGATGTGTCAAAAAATGAGTCTGAAGATGCTGTCCGTGTTTTGAAGACTACACTCAGCACTCTTACTCATACAAATGTAATAGTAGTTAATCTGCCACACCGGCATGATCTATTGAAGAGTTCTTGTGTTAACTCAGAAGTACATAAAACAAATAGCATCATTACTAAAGTTTGTAGTCGATTTAAAAATGTACAGTTATTAGATGTAAGTAGTCTTCCACGAGAATTTCACACCCATCATGGTTTACATTTGAATAATCTAGGAAAGCGTCATGTATGTGAAAATTTAAGTAATATGATTAAGGCTCAGAACAGGAACAGGGATCCCATTCCTCTTACTTTCCCCCGTACAGGTCTTAGCAATGATAATACAGTATTGTTTTCAGCCGGACAAAATAACGTAAAAAATGTAACTTTTTTAGCACACCAGATGGAAAATCCGAACCCAAGATAGCTAATACAATAAGTATTTTTCATCAGAATGTACAAGGGATCCAGAATAAACTCGAATACTTTGATGTACTTTTAGCTGATGATTTGAAAGAATGTAAGGTTATTTGTCTTGGTGAACACTGGCTAAATGATACACTTATTAAGGAGGTCAATTTTGAAAACTTTAATCTTATCACTAAATTCTCTCGTGTTTCACACGAACGTGGAGGTGTATGCATCTTTGTTCACAATAGTCTAAAAGCTTCTGAAATAGATATTACAAAATTTACCTGTGAATTTGACTTTGAAGCTGTAGCCATTAAATTACCAAGTGTTAACATTTGTATTATATGCATTTATAGGTCGCCGTCCGGCATATTTACTGCTTTCTTAAAGAAACTCGAAAGTCTTTTGGACTTCATACGAAAAGACTTTGAAAAAATGATCATCTGTGGTGATATTAATGTAAATTGGATAGTGGAAGCAAAAAAGAAATCCGATCTACGAGATCTGCTGAATGTGTACAATCTCCAAGCGCTAGTGGATGTACCGACACGTCATAATAAAAGTGCGCTAGATCAGTTCATCATTAGTAAAAATCAATTTGCCTATAACCTTGAAGTATTTGATCCCGGTTTCTCTGATCATGATGCGATTATTTTAAAAATCACTTTAAACAATACCACTGTTCTTAACTCTAAAGTATACACAGTTACAAAGAGAATTTTCTCCAGTCATAATATGGAATATCTAAATTTCTTGCTTTCTCACGAGTCTTGGAATGGCATATACAATACGTCTAACACTGAATATAAGTTTAAATACTTCTTTGAAACTTTCTTACATTACTTCAATATGGCGTTTCCAAAAGTTACTCGTAAAATCCGGACGTCGTCCACTAAATCGTGGTTAACTAAAGGCATTAAAATTTCTAAAAGTAACCTATTTAGATATAATAGATTACTCAAAATAAATACATCACTTCCTCACAGCTTTCGAAATTATATTTTTAAGTACAGGAAAATATACAGAAGAGTAATTAAAACAGCTAAATTACTATCAAATAGCTCCACAATACTTAATTCTACTAATAAAGCTAAAACTATGTGGAAAATCTTAAATGGTAGAACAAACAACAAAAAGAGCGACTTTGAGTATGTTAAAGTTGGGGACGAAATTATTAAAGAACCTAAGCGGATTGCAGATGTCTTCAATGATTATTTTCTAGACAGTGTACCATTACCTGACCCCATACAAGCGAGTTATGACGACTCGATGAAATTTCCAATGCATTCACATACGATCTTTTTAATTCCAGCAACAGTAGAGGAGTTATGGAAAATATTGAGTAAGATGTCTAATTCGGGATCTTCAGGTTTTGATGAAGTTCCAGTGACTGTTATTAAATTTTGTTTTCCTTTCATTGTAAATCATCTCTTTTATTTAATTAACCTATCTCTTGAGAATGGATGTTTTCCATCAGTGTTAAAAGTGGCAAAAGTAATTCCTCTCCATAAAAAGGGGAGTATGCATGATGTAAGAAATTATCGCCCAGTCTCCATTCTTTCCACGTTTTCAAAATTTTTTGAATATGTAATGAAGTCACGACTCTGCAATTTTTTGAAGTCATGTAACTTACTATCACCATCACAACATGGCTTCCAAAATAAGAAAAGTATTGAAACAGCCTTGTTTGATTACATGTCCAATATAGCTCTTGAATTAAAAAACAGTAAATATGTTGTTGGCCTATTCATCGACTTATCCAAAGCTTTTGATACAATTGATCATGCTATTCTTTTAAGCAAGTTGTATGCTTATGGTATTAGAGGAGTAGCTTACAACTGGTTTCTCTCTTATTTATCCAGTAGGCAACAAGCGGTACAAATATCAAAATTAGCTGCAGATGGGTTTCAAACAACTTGTTCGTCTTTATCAACTGTAGTCAGAGGTGTTCCTCAAGGTTCCATTTTGGGTCCTATTCTCTTCCTGATATATATAAATGACTTGTTAGAATTTATGCATCCAGCGAAATGTATTCTATATGCTGATGACATCAGTATGATAATATCAGGAAAATCAATAGAAGAAGTTGAGAGGAAATCTGACATTTTTACGGACAAATTAGTAAAATGGATAACAGCGAATAGGTTAATTATAAATCATGATAAATCGATTCTCTTACATTTTCATTTTCCAGGAAAACCGCGTATATCACCTAGAATAAAAATATCTTCTAACTTACTCCAATATTCTTGCATAACAAAGCTTTTAGGTGTAATCATAAGTGATGATCTTTCATGGTCTGCTCATATCTCCACTTTAAACAAGAAACTAAGTAGCGTGTGTTTTGCCTTATACAAACTTCAAGGTACTGTATCGAGAGAAGCACTTCTTAGCTTTTACTACGCCAAGTTTAATTCATTAATTAACTTCAGCATAATACACTGGGGATCTGCTGAAAATAGTTTAAGCACTTTCCGATTGCAAAAGAAAGCGATTAGAATAATTTTTGGGTTACCCACAAAATCGTCATGTAAAAAGGTTTTCATAGAAGCAAAAATTTTAACACTCCCCAGCTTATACATCTATAAATCTATTCTTTTTACTGTGAAAAACAAGCATCTTTTTATCTTTAATAAAAATGTTCATAGCCATAATACAAGACAAGGTAGTGACATATTTGTGATGCATCAAAAATATGCTAATATAAGCAAAACCGTGTACATGAATTGTGTCAGATTGTATAATAAACTTCCTCTGTACTTGAAAAATATGACCAATGTTTCCATTCTTGGTAAGACTTTATATAATCTACTCACTGAAAAGTGCTATTACACAATTAAAGAATATTTAAATGACTCATTAACTGAAGAGTTGGTTACAGATACTTACCCGTGAGTACATGCCTGGTGTGGTACAAACAGTTACCTAATTATGTGGTTTTGTATTTTTAGAAAGATTGCATGATGTATACTTCTGGTACTTGACAATATTGTATGTTTTTTTTTTCTTTCTTTCTGACAACTGTAATGCTTACATGAGAATTTCTCATGCTTTGTAAGCTAATGAAACAGGCAAATAAATGAAATGAAATGAAATGAAATGAAGGCGGGCGGACGACAAAGGAAGCAAAGATATTATCGACGAACCCTTCAAATTGTTTGCTTTCAGCAAATTTATGATACTAATAGTAACACTTTAGGTAAAGAAGTTTTACAGGGGGACCTTCGTTTTGTTAGGCGGAAATGTTTGATCTGACCAGAGTGCGAAATTGCCCTCTGCTTCCGTGTTGAAAGGAGGGGAATACTTCCCTTTCCTAGTGAATAATATTCATTAGGACCTGAATTATCTTCAGAAATTGTTTCTTACAGGCGCATAAAACCTCTCGAACTTGATAAGTGTAAAGAACATTTGGTATAATATTCATGGAACTCCGTTGAAAGCAGAAAATATCATGAGAATGATCTAAATTCGAACATTGAAGAACATAATTAACAGAAAAGAAATAGGATACCCAAACCATATTTTTAAACCTGCTATAAAATGTATATCCTATATTTTTACTAATTCCTTACTCCCATGAAAGTATCCTGGGGAGGATATTCTCTCCATTTTTTTCAGACTGAAATCCTTTTATCCCGTACGATTTCCCCCCTGACACAGTACGAAAAAACAAATGTTGTTAAAATCCATACACATGACCCTTCCGGGACTCAACCCGAGGCCTTCAAGCCGATGGTCTATCGCCGCAGACCGCTCGGCTTAGTATAAAGATGTACGTTGTATGATTGCGAATAGATCCCGACAATATAAGGAACTTTAATCCAAAATGGCCACCCAAAAATCAACTTTTTTTTTTTAGTCATTAGCTAATCTGGGTGTACTGTCATGAGTTTGTTACACAAACGGGGCAAGCACCACATAGTAGCACACACCCCGCGGTTATGGGAACAGATTTGAACCATGGAGGTGAAGACTGGCCCCAAGCATTCTTTCGTCCGATGTGTCGTTCAGCTCCCATTACTCAATAAAATTATTTGGTTCCGAGCTTTTTTTTTAAAAAAAAAAATAATAATTGCAACAAATCTAAATATGCTAAAATTGAAAGTAGTTTTTGGATTGTTATGGGTTAACACTGTAAAACCTAAAGGCTGGAATATATGAAATCAAAGTGTAGACACATATCTATCTCTGTATTTATCTATATATCTTTCCATCTCTCTCTCTCTCTCTCTCTCTCTCTCTCTCTCTCTCTGTATATATATATATATATATATATATATATATATATATATATATATATATATATATATATATATATATATATATACAGACACTATAAAGCAAGTGGGCTGATAGTATACGATAGTGTCGGGGATGATGACACCTTTACATCGAACTTTGCTTGTCGTGTAAACATTATTTAACATTAGTGTCTTCATCTTCGACGTACCTATGAGCAATTTACTGTATATTCGTATATTGAAACTGGTGAAACAAATTTCAATGTTTTAGAATGTAAAAAAAAAAAAGAAGCCAGGGTCGAGAAGCCTCAGACAACTAACAGCAGAGATATATTATCTTGTAAACTATTTGTCCTTGCCTTGTGAGCTTATTTGAATTTATTTTTAAGACCTTTAGGCAACTTTGGCCGAATGGATTATGATGGGAAAATTAGTGGAATGAAGAAAGTGGTAAGATACTAGACAACTTCGAGAAAACACACACATTCGAAAAATGAAATGAAATGAAATGAAATCTTTGAGTTTTACGTCCCATGATTATGCCGGTTAGGCTAAAGGAGACAGTGATGATGAGTAATGAATGAAATGGTGGAATGAAAAAGTGGGAGGAAACGGGAGAACCCCGAGAAAACCCACGCACATGGTGTTTGTGCACCACAAAGTTCACTTGGCGGGGCTGGGATCGAACCCGAGACCCCAAGCACCAGAGGTGAACGCTCTTCCACTGAGCCACCGCAGTCCCCACACACATTCAATGTTTGCCCACCACAAAGCTCCCATGGCACTAACCGAGATCGAACCGACTACCACATACACCAGAGGTGAAGGCTTCACGGTGTAGCTACCGTGACATTTCTTGTCTTGTGTGTTCTGGGTAATACTTGTAACTTACAAGGGAAGAGAGGGAGATTATATATCGAAGTGGAAGATGGTTTATATACCAATGGGAAGCACTAATGAGGCCTATTATAAAACTGTAATAAAAATTTTCCGAATGCATATACTATGCGAGTTATATGGATATATAGAGTGTCCAGATAATCCGTTACCACCCCTTGAAATCGCAAACGATAAGACAGATGCCAAAAATGGAAAACATGTGTTTGATCATTTTAAAAGTACAACGTATCAAAGCAAAAATTCTTGTCACAAGGCCACCCGCAGTGTACTGGGTGGGGTCCAACTCAAATATTACAAAAGGTAAGGGGGTCAAGTAGCATATCGTTCGAAACTTCTTGGGAAATGAAAGAAGACGGAACAAGTCTCAATACTCTAAAATTACCTTGTGCAAAATGGCGGCCGGTCAAACTGTCAGCAAAAACGTCATTGTAAAGTCGATGGCCACCCCCAAAAAAATGGTGAGGCAGATGTCAAAACAGGAAAACATGTGTGTCATCATTTAAAAATACAATGATTGGAAGTAAAAATATTTGTCTCAGGATCCTCCACAGTGTCCCAGGCGGGGTCATGTTCAAATTGTTCAAATGGCAAGGGAGGTCAAGTAGCACATCGTTTAAAGCTGTTATTAAATGAAAGCAGATAGAACAAGTATAGACGCTCTACGATAATACTGTGCAAACATCTTGCATTTTAGTTGTTCTTTCTGTAACCGGGTTTTAGTTTATTTTCACTTTAATTCTTGTACTCAACGGAAAGAAAGGAAATGCCCCTACTGTGAGATTCTGCTCTTTGAGCCCAATAATATCTAAATAAAAAAAGAATAAAATAAAAGCAAATTAAGACATAAAGAAAAGAAACAACAACATTTGACATCTTTGAGTATAGAACTGACTAGTTAACATATAATGTACTTCCACGAACATAAATAAGTAGAGGTTGGAGTCATCAGAAGTAAAGACTCTTACCTCTACTTATTTATGTTTATGACTGCACAACAGTGGTACTTATGCTCGTTATCTGGTTTATCAATTATAAAATGATTCAAACGAAAGAATTCCTTGCACCAGGAAGAGTAAATACGTACAAATGTCTCAGAATGAAAACAAGTGCCGATTGCAAAATGGAAAGTGAACGTGCTCAGAAAATTGAAATGAAGATGTACATTTTGACCGGCCGCCATTTTACACAGGGTAATTTTAGAGGATCGAGACTTGTTCCGTGTTCTTTTATTTCTCAACAGCTTTATTTGACCATATTTGCCATTTGAAAATTTAGAGTAGGACCCCGTCTGGAACCTTGTGAAGGACCCTGGGACAAACATTTTCACTTTCAATCATTGTACTTTTGAAAAGATGACACACATCTTTTTCTTTTTTGACATCTGTCTTACCGTTTAAGTTTTTTTTCTTTCTTTGGAGGGTGGCCATAGACTCTACAATGACATTTTTGCTGACAGTTTGACCGGCCGTCATTTTGCACAGGGTAATTTTAGAGAGTTGGGACTTGTTCGTCTTCTTTCATTTCCCAAGAAGTTTCGAACGATATACTAATTCACCCCATTACCTTTTGTAATTTTTGAGTTGGATCCCGCCTGGTACTCTGCGGGTGGCCCTGGGACAACAATGTTTGCTTTGATACATTGTACTTTTATAATGATCAAAAACGTGTTTTCCAGTTTTGGCATTGTCTCATCGTTTGCGATTTCAAGGGGTGGAAATGGATTTTTTGGACACCCTGTATATTCATATAGCTCGCACAGTATATGCATTCGGAAAATTTTTATTACAGTTTTGTAATAGGCGTCATTAGTGCTTTCGATTAGTATATAAACCATCTTCCACTTCGACATATAATCTCCTTCTCTTCCCTTGTTAGTTGTATCTTGATTAGCATGGTACAGCCTGCTACATTTTACATTCGTTCCCATGGTATGCTGCTATATTTTTACGAGACAAGACGAGACAAAACGAGACAAACGAGACGAGACGAGACGGGACGGGACAGAACCTCTCGAGACGAGACACGAGACGGGACGAGCACATTTTTTCGAGACGAGACACGAGACGAGACATGTTTTGCACGAGACGAGACGAGACAGCCTAAAGTCTCGTCTCGTCTCGTCTCGTGGCAACACTACACACACACACACCTACACACACGCGCACACACACACACAGGTGCGAAATCTTTGGGAGAGGGTATTATCTTCTTAATATTTTTGGAAGTAAATCCCCCCCACTAATAACTTGCTGCGAGTGAACAATCTGACACTATTGTTACTATTTTGCAAATTAGCTTCAGTAATTCATAAAGCCTAGACGCTTCAATGTGTCAGCCACGCTCTTAGTACATAGTCAATAGACAGGCTAAAAATTCGTACCTCCTCCTACCTGTCGCTACTGTGCAGAAAAACAAATTCTAAACGACTTTAAAACTTGGGAGAAACAACTGACGCAATTCGTGGATTGACTAATGGTTAGCTATATTTCTCATTTTGCATAGTTTACTAATTATGGATGTTCCGATATGTGAGCAGGGGCGTCATTTCAGCCTTCGCTTGAGGGGGGCAAGAGCACCACCGACATAAGTGTATTAACGTTTTGTACTATTATATTAGTAGACAATCGATTAAAGCATATGTATTTCTCAAACTCTTGGGGGGGGGAATTGCCCCTCCTGCCCTCCCTAAATGACGCCTCTGTATGTGAGCTCCCTAAGTCGAAACATTCTAGTGCAAAGACGTTTTTATCTCACTTGTTTCCTCCCTACTTCGACATATAACTAAGCATCCTCGTGATAAGCACTTCTCACCAAGCAACCTTAGAAATAGCATTCAATGCAACTTAACCTTACTCTCATTTCTTAATTTTACGTCAGCAAAAGTATTTGATCCTTTTTCAGTACAATATATATATAGATTTTTTTTTTACATTTAGTGTATTCAATATCCTGACACCAATTACTCTTAATGTTCTTAACTTGAAGATACTACATAATTTGAATGCGTGTGCATACATATTTCATTTCTAACAACATATTGCAAGAATTACAACAGTTAGTTTGAAAGTTTTGCAAGCGGAATCCATTAGTTCGTAACATTTCCGTTAAAGACGCCTCATGAAGGTTCCGAACCAGCAATGAAGTACTCTGTCACCTATTGGTGTATTGCATAATTAACTTAAGTTGCATATACAAACACGCAACCTAAATATATTTGTAACACAGTCGATGAACCGAACTCATAATCTCCTGACATGTGAAGTTATAGAACATAGCTTATGTTGCCAACCCGAGCCTGTCATTGGCCAAGCTAGGCCACTAAATGTAACGATCTTTATTCCTTAGACGATGGACTCGCCATTTCTAACATCCTCTCATTCATTTTCCGCTTGACCCAACTAGTTCTCTCCATTCATCTCCACACCAACATTTCGAAAGATTCCAGTCATTTTTCATTTTTGCGTAATGTCCATGTTTCTGACTTATACAATACAATATTCCACACAAAGTATTTTATGAGTCTTTTGCTCAACTATTTATTCAAGGTCCCGCACAACATACTTTTCTTCCTCTTGATCGCTTTTTTCCCCATTGCTAGCTTTTATTTCACGTTGACACTTCATATAATCACTAATAATACTACCAAGGTATCGAAAACTAGTTACTTGTTCTATTTTATCCTTTTTTTCAATTTTGACACCAACCACTGCGTTCTAACCATCATGAGCCTTTTGTCTACAAACAAGTGTAGACCAACCTGGGTATACAAATGCTTCCTGTCGGAGTTATGGACTGCCGAAAATATGAAGAAATTGGCTTAAAATGTCCATAGTTCCAAAACTATGGGACCTACCGTAGTGGATAAAGACTATACTTAGGAACTAGTACGTGCCCTAACCAAATAACCATGTTTCGGAATTCAGCTGTATTTCGGCAAGAATTTTTATAGAGGTAGTTGGTAAGCACTTCTAATTTTATGCCAGTAGCCAAACTCCTTTTTTAAAAAAAAATGTTGGTGAGTACCTTGGGATTCTGAAACTTGTATTTCTGGATAAGGCACATATTAGTTCCTAAGTGAAGTTTTGACCATATTACGTTATACCGCATAATTTTGGAGCTATAGACCTTTAAAGATCACTTTTTCATGTTTTCCTCAACCTGTAATTCCGAAAGAAAGCATTTGTGCACCCAGGTGGGTCTGTACTTTGTGTCTTATCTTGATGTCAGGAATAACCTCCCAAACGTTATCGGCGTTACTTTGAAACACCCTATATATATATATATATATATATATATATATATATATATATATAGAGAGAGAGAGAGAGAGAGAGAGAGAGAGAGAGAGAGAGAGAGAGAGAGAGAGAGAGGGAATGGTAAGCAAGTATTTAAACAAACTTCGAGAGCTGATTTCCGACACCAAAACCAGCAAAAAGTAATCTGGAACTTTGGTCAGTGAGATTTTCAGCGATATAAGATGCCGAAAGCGTGGGAAAATGAACTCTAGAGGGTTGTAATAATAATAATAATAAAACAACGTGGGGAGTGCGGTTTATAACATGACACTTGAAATCATACCTGCTCGATTGAAAAATGCGTTTCCGCAACAGGCATGAAAGGTATTCCCCAAAGGAACTTAAATATTCCCTATAACCTGACAAGTAATCCCTACTGATTGTTCAAGAAATGGACATTAATCGAACGGTGTAATGTCCGGGGACTATGTCGGATGCAATAGTGCTTCCTATCCAAGATGTAGAATAGTGTCCCGGATAATCCTACCCACATGAGGCTTAGCGTTGTCCTCTAAGAGGAGGACCTCTTTGCGATTTAGAAGTGCTTGCTCCAGGGCTTTGAGTTCTTCTTGAACATGGCTCAAATGCTGAAAGCACATAGTTGCACTGATGCTATGATAAACTGGTAGAAGCTTCCGATGCACGATGCCGCGAGCAGTCCACCAAACACAGAGGAGGACCTTCTAGTGCAGTGCGGGTTGCGGATGTTTTGGAAAGGGTTTATGGGATGCTAGCCAATGACGGCCGCGCCGTGGAACTTCGTACGGAACTTACTTCTCATCACATGTCAATACCCTGTCCAGAAATGGCACCTTCTTCAGACGATATAGCAAAGAAACACATGTGTCTACTTGCGTTGACTTCTGGCCAGGAGTCAAATCATGTGGAACTCATAGACCCAACTTGTAGTGTTTCCCAAGTTGATGGATGTGCTGCCGAATTGTTTCTCAGCTCACACAAAATTGTAGTCCCAGTTCCTCATATGTCTGGCCACTGGTCGCCTTAATTACTGACTGAAGATGTTCATTTTGTACATGTATTGGTCTTATGGCACGTGTTGCGTTTCCTAGTGTTTCCTCACCGTCCTTAAAGTTGTTGAACCATCGCTGCTCCGTCAGTGTAGTCACGACGCCCTCGACAAAGGCCTGGTATATCTTCCGCCCCGCTACAGCGGAGTTTGACCCCAGTTTGAACTCGTACAGAATACACGCCCTTATGACGCTCCATGGAGGTTCCAAGTTGACTCCGTCTTACACAAGTTTTCGGTGTAATTGAACTGCCACAACAAGTAACGTGTTCAATACACCCACAGCAACAACTGACCTTCGCCTTATCTCCATTCGCATTCAACTCAAGGTGTAACGACCAATTGAACACAGACCTCGACAAAAAAAACTATATAACTTTCTTGGTTACCTTTACAGTTTTGAAAGTTTTATGGCATGATTTTCGAAATGAAAAATAAGCACGTGTTTAAAATTAAAACTTACTAAAATCACGTTTAATACTCATGCATCTATTACATGCAGTTCAATGACCGCCATAACTCCGCAGGCTATCTATAGGAACATATCTGTACGTAAATATCTGGTGGAGGAACCGGCTTATCTGAAGCATGCAGATCAAGGCCCGTCCTAGGCAATTACGCCCCGCGGAATTGCATCAGTTTTCACCCTCGTTGATTAAAATATATAATTCGCTTAATAATAATAATAATAATAATAATAATAATAATAATAATAATAATAATAATAATAATAATAATAATAATAATAATAATAATAATAAATTATTAATTAGAAAATTTCTTGCTTTCGGTGAGAAAGTGTACAAATTTATCAAAGAAACAAAGGTAAATTTGGTAAATTTCCTATTAGTGGACCACATCTAACAACCAAAATTTGTAAATACTGGATATAAGTTTCCTATCTACCGTTAACATTACCAAATATGTAAACTTACTTGTAGTTATTCCTATGTCTTAATAATAAACGGTGAACGTCTCAGTTTATGTGTCAGGTTAATTCCTAACAACAAACAATCACGCTTATACATGGCGCTACCTGGACAAACGTTTGCGTTGCCTGACGCTAACAGGTGCCGCTATCTGCGCTGTTGGTTGTTAATAACTAAGTGCACGCAGTAATGTATGCTAGCAAAGTTCTTGAACAATTGCATGGTTTGGAGTGGTTGGTGAACTAACTTCAATATATATATAATGAAGTGGTTGTTTGTGTGTGCGTGTGTGTGTATATACATGTCTGTTGGTGTGACTTTGTGCGGCCTGTGGAGTAGACGAGTTGACCGGGAGTTACCAAATTTTGGTCACGGATACCCTGTTCCAAGCCTCAAACAAAGATGAAACGTTTGTTTCAAAATTCAAACCAGGGATGTCTTAGGGGACGTTTAGCAGGACATGCGAAAGTGGTAAGAAAATGACCTACATGACCGTCGAAATCATAGTTTTCGCCGTCGCTGAGATCAATGCTGACACATCCATTAATGATTACTTTCAAATTCGGCTACCATTGTATGCGGGCAGGGGAAGGGGGTTACCGAGACATGTAAAAATAATCCAATATGACCTATCAGTGTCAAATTCATAGTCTTTTTTACGGTCGCTGAGATAAATGGTGATACTCCCACAGGCGTTGTCTTCCAAGTACAGCCCCCATCGTCTGTGGGCCAGAGGCGTTTTCTTTTTCAAAATTCGAAGCAGTGGGTCTGAGAGGGCGTTTACTGGGATATGTAAGAGTTGTAGAAAATGAACGATGTTTGTTTATTTCGTTGTTCAGTGTGTTTACATATATATTTTATCTAACTCATGCAAAGAATGATTATTTCAGCTAGTGAATAAATAAAAATAAATGTGCACAATTATATCTTTCAATTAAACACGGTTGCAACCTATAGCGCGCAGTGTTCAGAAGGCTTGGGGGAGACAACTCGTGTTAATTAGGAACATGCATAAACATTTTATAAATGTAGAACACAATACCTATCTATATCTATATCTATATCTATATCTATATCTATATCTATATCTATATCTATATCTATCTATCTATCTATCTATCTATTCATGAAAGGTTGATTCACTGGATGTGACAATTTTGAAATGGCTGCATTTATAACAACATCAATAATAATAATAATAATAATAATAATAATAATAATAATAATAATAATAATAATAATAATAATAATAATAATAATAATAATAATAATAATATAAATTAGAAAAGTTGTAGCTTCGGTAAGAGCGTACAAAGTTCCCAAAGAAACATAGGTAAATTTCCTAATATTAGACCACACCTAACAACTATATTCTGTAAATAATAGATATACGTTTCCTATCTACCGTTAACATTACCAACTATTTAAACTTATTCGTAGTTATTCCCATGTCTTAATAATAAACAGCGAACGTCTCAGTTTGTGTGTCACACGAATTCCTAATATCAAACAATCATGCTTATAGATGCCACTACCTGTATTATCACTTCCCTTGTCTGACGATAACAGATGTCGCTACCTGCACTATTGGTTGTTACTCCATTACTTAATTACACGCAATGTTGTATATTAACAAAGTCATTGAACAATTGCATGAAATTTGAAATGGTTGGTGGACACATTTTAAAAGAAAAAGTAAACAATTAAAGCTCTCAATTAAGCACTGTTTTAACCTATCGTGTGAAGTCGGCCGAAGGCTTGAAGGAACCAAGTAGTGGTAATTAGTAACATACATACATATTTAATAGCTATTCATTTTGACGATAGAGCTTGGAGTGAGGGAGAAGGGGAATTATAAATATAAATAAAACTTAATAACCGACCCTGATCAAACTTTCAACATAGATGAAGTTTCAACCTGAGATGGATTTTCTCATATCATTTTGACGGTGTAGTTTAAAAATAAGGAAAGGTAGAGACATTTAAAATGATCGAAAATGATCAATATTAATGTCAAATCTATAGTTTTCGGGGTCGCTGAGATGTACAGTAATATTTCCGGTGCCGTTTAAACTGATGTTAGAAAAATCGAAAACAACATATTTCAAGGGTACCAAACACATGATATACGGAGTTGTGCATTTAGATTTTAATTTTAACCCAGCAAAGCGGGTAATCGATGCAAGTATACTAATACAAACGAAATTAGGTTCCTTTGCAGAATAATCTAATGCATACCATGAGTTTTGTAAGTGTAAGACATTACACTCTCACCTCAAAATTTAGAGAAGGTGGTATGGTTTTTACATTCCTCCTTTATCCCCAAGTTTACCTAACTTAGGAACCAATTTGACACAGGCTGACAAGGGACGTGTGCGAACCGTGACAGCTGGAGATTTATAAAAATTGGCACCCTGACTAACTGTGGATAGCTAGCATCGTGGCGACAGTCACTCGGTGCGGAAATACTTTGTTTACCCGCTACGTATAATACATATACCAATAAGTGACCGGGTGAGGTTGTGCCTAGTTATACCCCGAAAACGAAGACAGAAAATGAAGACAGAAAAAGACAGAAAATGAAAAATGTGTGCAGGTAACCTGATACTTACGGGACGGGGACACGTAACCGAGAAAACGGCAGTAGTGTCACAGGCAGTGTTACCATCCCAACACAAACTTAAAGTTATTTTTCAAAACTGATAACCCATCTTTTGCTTTTCTTTCACGCTTTGTGCCAGTTGTTTTAATGCCATAAAATGGTATACGTTCTATTTGAAAAACTATAAGTTTGTATTGAGATGGCAACACTGCTTGTGTGACATTACTGCCGTGTTCTTTGTCACGTGTCCCTGTCCCGTAGGTATCAGGTTACCTGCAGACATTTTTTTTTTTCATTTTCTACATTTTCTGGCGATTTCGGGGTATAACTTAGCACAGCCTCATATAGCATCGGTGCTGAAACTGGGCGCTAAATTCAAACAAACTAACGATGCATAGTACATCGTGCGTTCGAATCCCACTGAAGATATTTGAGTGTTTCTAACTATACTCGAAGTTGATGTGTTCGTGTCCCTGTCCTGTGGAACAACATACATTAAGCAGCATGAATAAAGCAGAAGCAAATGCTTCAAAGCACGAGTATTAAATAAAAGCATACGATTCGAAGCAAAAAATCGAAGTATAAGCATTTATTTTGATTTTCATACCTAAGCTCTATTTTTTACTTGGTACTTGTCGCGATCGAAACAAACGCATGAATTTCTCTGCTACGTGAATACATACTGTAAACCTCTCATTTAGTATTAGAGAGACAAGGGCTCGAAACAAAACACAATTTAAAAAAAAAAGCTTTTTTTTAAAAAAAAAATCTTTTTTCGTGGCTCTTCTGCCTGAGGAATTTTGGCCTTCTAAAAATAGCCCAATTATAATGGAGAAATAGTGTGCAGTCTGCTTTTGTTTATCTTCTATAACACGAAAAATTATTTAATTACTGAATCCCGAAGAGAATACTCTGAAAAAAATCAAGATCAATAGGAAACAAAAGAGTAAAAATTAATAAACAGTGGGTTTTCTAGTCTAACTAATCCTTTAGACAGCTACTAAATTAACGTTCAACGACAAAAGTGTTTTAGTGAACATTTTAACAATAACTGTTATAGAAGTGTAATTTATTTATTTATTTATTTATGCATTTATTTATCGAACAGAACACAACAGGTATTATACCCAATTACAGTGCTCATCTTTCATGAAATAATATATTTACAATATCCATTTTAAACCTTCTGAGGCAATCAGCATAAATATCTATATTATTTGTAATTTTTAAGAGTCTGTTGTAGGTTGCACTAATCCTCCATGTTGGCGACTTATTTAGGATATTCGTCCTTGTTTTTGCACAATGAAAGAAGTTATAGTTTTCTGGACGTGTTTTTCTACCTGGTACGTTTATTTGAAAGCTCGAAAGCAATCTGCTGCAGTCTAGCTTATTATTAAGTATCTTGTATAAAAATATCATGTCAGATAATGTTCTTCTTTGTTTAAGAGTTAGAGTTTCAAAATTCTTATTTAATGAATTAGAGTTTTCTGTTCTTGGGAAAATGTTTGTTTCCTTATATACAAGATATCTAAGAAATTTGGACTGGATTTTTTTCTATTTTTAGTGAGTTAATTTTTGTATCTGGGTTCCATACAAGCATCGCATATTCGAGTTTGGATCGAACGTAAGTTTGATACAATTTTTGAAGCGTGTCAGGTTTACGAAACTCCCTACTAATTCTTAGAATAAACCCAAGATTTCTGTTCGCTTCATTTATTATGTTATCAATATGAGGTTCAAATGTAAATTTCGTATCATACATTACTCCTAAATCATTGACAGTACTTACAACGGGTAGTTGAGTCTCATTAATTGAATATTTAAATTGCACTAGTTTTTTTTTTTTTTTACGTTTTGTAATACTCATGATTTTATATTTACTAATATTTATATCCAATAAATTACTTTGACACCATTGCACCACTGAATTTATGTCTTGTTGAAGTTGATTACAGTCATTTATGGAATTTATACATCTAAAAAGTTTCAGATCATCGGCATACAACAATTTGTGGGAATACGTTATACATCTAGGAAGATCATATATAAATATTACAAATAGTAGTGGACCCAAATTTGACCCTTGCGGAACACCAGATAGTTGCAAGTATTCGGTTGATTTGTATCACTAATATATATCCCTTATGTAATATAATTGGTGGAACAAAATAAGCATTTAAAATTTACGAATGAAGTAAAACTTCATTGTAACTACCTGTATATATATATATATATATATATATATATATATATATATATATATATATATATATATATATATATATATATATATATATATATATATATATATAAAAACTTTGATTGAGGGCGCTAAAGTTCAAGAGGGAAAAAGTCTAAAAAAAAAAACTATCCACAAGTTTCTTATTTCAAAAATTTTCACACGATATAGCACTAAAAAAATATGAAATTTAGTGAATAATGATATTAAACTTACATCAAACCCAAATACAGTTTATGGTTTTAATTTTGTAACTGAACCACCAGAAGCTGAGTATAAAACGAGATGTCAACTGTATTTCATACCAAAATAATTTGTGCATGTTTCTTGACTTATTGTCCTCTTCTCTTGCTCGCCAGATTGAATTTAGGAAGGCACTAAAGTACATATATCGAGATGTATAATTTCCTTGAACTTGAGAAGAAGATTCTGCAACCGAAACGACATCTCGGATATATTAAATTGCATCATTTACACCTGCAGGAAACAACTGCAATGCCAGTTGGAGAAACAATTAAGACAGTCAGCCCCGGATTGAAAATAAACTCATAAATGCTGAATGGTGTGAACACACTTTCTTAGTTACAGAATCCACTAGGCGGAAACAAAAGTGGTACTTGAATAAGGGAGTGATATTAAAAAAAAAAAAAGTAAAAATTTTCTTTTTTTACAAGTCTGCATTTCATGAAAGAAAAAAAAAGCTCTATCCCCCCCCAAAAAAAAAGCATTTTCTTGCATCTCCACTCAGTATATAATACACATTGCACAAGCAGATTGCGCTGCTGAGGTTGGTGCCCTATTCGCTAGTCATGATCGTCGAAATGGAATCAGGATATGGTAACGAATCCAAATGGTATCGAAATGATGGAAGTATGTTTTTAGTAACATAACTCAAAATATACTCCGACTATTTAGAATAGTCTAATGTATGTCAGAAGCGGTACACATATTTTTCTCTTTTTTATATTTTATTACTAAAATTTGTATATGTTTTTATGTACACTTTACTACCAATGAGTAGACATTTCTAAATAATAGTCCTTATTATTTAAGTTTGGATCTTTACTGGGCGGCTATTTAAAGCGTTTGCAAAGCGTTTTTTATTGCTCATGCGTACGCTTGGAATACGCTATCATGTATTTTAATGTGAATGGGTAATCACAATGGGTTGCAAACGTGAAAGCAATAAAAACGCGCAAAAAAACGTCGGCTCGAGCTTATTTGGTGCATTTCGGAACAAATGGCTGCTGTTTAAAAGATGTCTAAAGGATAGGGAAGAAAGGAAAGATGTGTTGGCAGCAAGGGGAATTTAGCAAGAAACAGCTGCTTGGAAGATGTTTTGTGTAGAGTATTGGAATTCTGTTTATTCTAAACCTAGACCTGAAAAAAAAAAAGTAGCCATCTAGGTCACGTTCGCTACGGGGGTAACGCATGAAAAACGCGTTCTCAAATAGCCTAACCCTTAGCCCGTAGCAGTGCAGAGGTCTTTGAGGTTGACGATCAGAAACCTCCAGCCCGCAGCTACGCGGAGGCGGGTTGATTTTTTTTTCCTGCCCAGTGCAGCGCTGAAACAGATAGGAACCTCTTGCTTAGAGCAACATAGATATAATGTTAGAGAATTTGTTTTTGCCCAAAGCAGCGAAAGAGAAAGGTAGGAACGATTATCTGGTACTGATGTTTTTTTTTTATATGTGCTTTCTCTATAGCCGAATTTGGAGGCGGAAGCTGTGGATGGGTTGTTTTGTGTGCGTGTGTGTGTGTGTGTGTGTGTGTGTGTTACTGTATGTTTTTGTGCACGGCGTTTGCCGCTACTTGATTATTCTTGTGGAGAAGCATATACTGTTGCTTATAAACATAAGGAGATATTGTAGTAGTCAGAGATATCCGATGCAAGAAAGGAGAAAAGAGCAGCAATGAGAGCGTTCGTGAAGATCTATCAACAAGCTTTCGCGGATAAAATTACAAAATGGTGAAGAAAATTAAATACGAAAAGCAGTTCAAGATAAAAACAACAGAAGCGGAACAATGAAATAGAAGAAAAAAAATGTATTTGTGTGAGACTATATTATACAAATTTAGTACAAGGATATGCCTACCCATCTATCGGTATAGTCCTGTAATATTACGTTAACCAGTTGCACGTTCTTCATAGCGTTTAACACGATGTAACCTCACTGCTTAAGTTGCCATTTCCATGCGTGATGTTACCAATTTCCAACCTTCAAGTTTCGGAAGCTTTTGGTTCTTGTTTGGAGCATTTGTTTTTCTTTATTCATATCACGGATAGAATGCATATTTGCAAGTAAAAGCAACTATTATACTATCATTTTAGCGAAAGGATTTGCTCCAGTTTTTTATTCATACAATTTGAAGCACTTGATTCTTATTCATTCAATCCATTGCAAGACCATAGGCACAAGCATCCCGGTTGGTGTGACTATTTTAAGTGACTTTCAGACTTCCTTTCTATGCATATGGATTCAATTTCCTTGAAGTGTACATCTGGAGAGAAACATAAACTGTAGTTCAGATCCCATTTTTAAATGTAGGTTCCTTTTTCATATACAGGGTGCCCCACAAAAAGCAGTAAATTTATTGTAGATTCTGCAATATGAGGTGGGCACACACATTTTCATTTATATTTTACTGACACTGTCACTTGAATGTTCATAATCAATGCAATTGCTCAAAATGATTCTCTTTGGCTTCCACATAGCGGCATAGACGTTATAACCAATTTCCGGTGGCATTCTGGCTAGTTTGAAGTGCAACGTTGTTCCAGGCGTCTGTCAGTACAGCTTTCAGGCCATCAGTGTTTGTGATGTCTCTCCTGTGTTCTTGAACCATCTGTAGCAGTATACCCCCAAATGCAATAATCCATCACGTTGAGATCTGGACTTTTAGATGGCCAGTTGTTAGGTTCGATGAAATCAGGAGTATTAATTCTTATCCATGTCACAGTATCGATTGCTGTATGGACCTTCGCACCGTCTTGTTGCCATGTCCATTCGTGATCACCCATAACTGTGTTAATGTCTTGGAACATCTGGATGCACATACGTAATATACACAATGGAACAGCACGAAACTATACAACTGCACATAACACATATTATTGCACATACAATCGCTCTTATTGTAGAAATCCAAATTTCCTGCTTTTTTGTGGGGCACGCTGTAGTTTAGTCATTCAAAGGGGCGTTAAGCATCAATCAATTACAAAATAATTGTTACAAATAAAAACATTTTTCTTCACTTCAGCTGCAATAACTGGTTTGTGTTAAATAATGGTATTTTAGTAAGCCTCTGCAAACTGAGCCAGGCAAAACTGAAAAGATCGGTTCGTTTCTGATCATAAAAGGAAATTCCGAAAAAAAAAAAAAAAGTTTTGCTTTAGTTGAAGCGCTAAGACGGAATGAGCACGTTTGAATCCAAGAAATCATTGACCTCGATAAAAATAAAACAATTGACTTGGCATCGTCTATTTTGAATCATTCACTGCCGTTCCCAATAAGATTAACTACAACAAGGGAAACGTAATACCATTCACTTCTAGCCGCAATTGACATCAAGGAAAGCGGTGATCAATGGATTTCGGTAAATGATCACAAACAAAGGGTACGATATCAGGACTCAAGTTTGACAATAAGAATTATATATCCTTAAAGAACATCAAATTGTTAATTACCAAGTTATTGGCTACAGTCCGCCAATAGACTTCTAAGTTAAATTGAGCCTATGGCAAACACAAGAAAGAAAGCGTTTATTCGGTCTCTGCTATGTATTGGGGAAGGCAGATAGTGATTCAAATGACATGTTCAAGCCATACAGTTGATGTGGAGAGTGGAAATGATCGAATGATCCAAACAAAAGCAGTTTGTGTAGAATGTGCACATCTTATAATGCCCATCGACTCGGAGCGATAACATAATTGAGTGGTAAGGGAGTCGAAGCAGTACTGAATGGGTGTCTCGGTTCGACGTCGAGGTATCCTGCTTTGTAGAAAGCAAACCGAACCATGTTATGGAAAAGGGAAACATATAACTTATACAGCTTAACGATAGGCTATTCAAGAACTTGTCACGATGTCAGATGTTCGTGTCCTGGGATTGTATCAGTGAGAAAGTTCACAAAATTCTCATAATGACTGAAAAAGTGCACATCCAGGGGCTGCACTGGTCCTGTGCATCCACCCGGGATCAGTTTCTTCGTGAATATAACATTCGCAGGAATACATTTGTCGGAAAGCTCGTTGTCTTTGTTCGTTGTTGTAAGATGTGCACATTGTATATACAAATTGCTTTTGTTTGAATCATTCGATTTTCTCTATTCTCCAAATCACTTGTGTGGCTTGAAAAAAAATTAAAAAATGAAATCTTTGAGTTTTATGTCCCCCACGCTTATGCCGATTAGGCTAAAGGAGACGGTGATGATGAGTAATGCATGAAATGGTGGAATGAAGAAAGTGGGACGAAACGGGAGAACCCCGAGAAAACCCACGCACACGGTTGTGTGGCTTGAATCGCTATATCACTTTCTCAAATACATAGGAGAGACGGAGAAACACTTTCTTTCTTTGTTTCTTGTGTTTGCCATAGTCCCCATGCTACCTTTGAAATCCCATTACTTTTTCCTTATTGGCGGACTGCAGCTAATAACTTGTTAATTAGCTATTTGATGCTCTTTAAGGATATATAACTCTTATTGCGCAACTCGAGTCCTGAATCGTATCGTTTGTTTGTCAGCTGCTAATTCAGTTTCCTTAACCTATAAGAAAAAAATAAAGAAAGACAGGAGGGCTAAAAGTAAAGATTTTTATTTCGATTCGTTTCATTCAAATGAAAAATATTACATCAACCTTTGATGTTTGATCAGTTAGAGCAGTTCAGAAGATTTGCTTGAGTTAGACGTGTTTAGTGTGTCGAAAAAAGAACCTATTTTGCAATTGCAAAAATTGGAAAACTTTCACAAAACGATTAAAATAAGAAAAGACAATTGTGTTAATTTCGGTGAGGAAAATTTGCAAAAAAAAAAAAAAAAAAAAAAAAAAAACAATAAATAAAACAAACATTGGGAAAATCTAAAGAATATACTAATTTAGAGAAATCCTCGAAAAAAGCTGAAAGCTGTAGGACAGTGTTAGAACAAAAAAAAAAAAAAAAAAAAAATGGACAGTAGTAGTGTTAATTTTGGTGAAGGAACATGTCCAAAAACAGCAATCAAGATATGGAGAAGAAATATCAAAAGAAGACGGCACTTCAGAGAAAGGTTTATTATTATTATTATTATTATTATTATTATTATTATTATTATTATTATTATTATTATTATTATTATTATTATTATTAGAACTAAACATTCTGGCTCAACACACACATATGTGGGTGGGTGAATGGGTGTGTGTGTCGTCCCAACACTAAGACCCCCTAAACAAAAATCCTGGCTACGCTACTGTGACTGTTTAGATTACTACTTTTGGGCCACCATGTATAGTTTTTTTTTTTCAATAAGTTCTGACCCTACCACGGAATAATATACTTAACAATGTCAGAAAAAAGGATACACGTTAGTTTTCTGAATACATCTCTTCCTGCACCACACACTCCCAGAACCATTCGCAGAGGTCCTGGAACGCCTAGAAACTGGAATGCTGTTTGGCATCGCCGTTACATTCGCTTGAATCAACAATTAACGCAGCATTCTCAAAATTCTCTCATCTGAGGGTAGATTTGAGCTTAGAGAAAAACATAAAGTCTCTTGGGGCCAAATCAGGCGACTGTGGGGTTTTCAAGGATTGTGGCCTTTATTTTGCCTAAAGTGGCAATGCGTTGACCAACGCCAGTTTTTCTTTTTTTGTTGTTGTTTTTTTTTTTTTGTTTTGTTTTTTGTGAGTTTCTGACCAAAAGAGGAATCACAGGCCTTGAACACCCCAACATTTGCCTGATTTGGCCCCAGGAGACTTCATTCTCTTATCTAAACTCAAATCTACCCAAGGAAGAGCGTTTTGATAATGTTGCTTCGATTAAGGCGAATGTGACGGGGACGATGGATAACATTCCAGTGGATAACATTCCAAAGCATCTATGATCGGTCCTGCGTCTGTATGGCGCGGAAAAGGCTTATGTAGAAAATTAACGTGAATTTTCTCTGTCAACATTTAATATGCTATTTCGAGGTAGTCCCGGGATTTATTGAGAACACCATATATATTGTGTCATACACAAAATTAAGGTAAGTAAAATGCATGCTTAAAGAAACTGATTAGTATTTTGGAAACTACTACTTCATGAGGAGAATCTGATTTTTATATAGATTCATTGGATTTCCAAATTATGCAAATGTGATGGGGTGATTTATATGCAATCGTCGAACATAAAGGAAAACAACAAAATCACATTTGTCAAATTTTTCAAGTTGAATTTACCCAAACATTACAGAAACACCTTATGCAGACATGCTTTTCTGTTATGTCATGTCTTTTTTTTTTTATTTGTCTGTCTTAAAGTTTGGAACTCGGAAATGGTTTTAAAACACCTTCTTGTAACGTAGTCACGTTGAGAACAGGATACAGTCACCTGTAAAGACAAACCTCTCTCTCCTATCTGATGAAGTCTTCATTCCTCGAACTTCTTGACGTAGACCCTTTGCACAGCGACACTAAGGTCAACTTCAAGATGGGGAGTGGAAGAAATGATCTTGTTGGGTACAACAAAACCTGGTACTTTCTTCTTTAGCATTCTCATCTCTCAACTTCTTTTCTAGCGCGTCCCATTTGGAAGAGGAAGAGTACTCCGTAATACCAACACTATTGTATTGGTATTACACACACACACAAAGTAACGATCATTTAATCCCGAAAGTTTCGCAGAAATCTCTGCACTACTGCAATCGTGTCACTTTCCAAATATTAGTTAAACGTTTCGGTCTTGTCTGATTTGAAAAATGAAATGAAATGAAATCATTGAGTTTTACGTCCCGCGGATATGCCGGTTAGACTAAAGGAGACGGTGATGATGAGTAATGAACAAAATGGTGGAACGAAGAAAGTGGGAGGAAACGGGAGAATCCCGAGAAAACCCACGCACACGGTGTTTGTCCACCACAAAGTTCACTTGGCGGGGGCTGGGATCGAACCCGGGACTCCTAGCACCAGAGGTGAACGCTCTAGCACTGAGCCACCGCGGCCCCTTTGTCTGATTTGAAATGTATTATTATTGCGAATAACTAAATGCATAAGTACTAACTTTGAAAGTTGAATGTATTTTCTAAAATGTTCAGGCCTTGGTGGCTCAATGGTAGAGCGTTCACTCCTTGTGCATGGGGTCCTTGGTTCGATCCCAGCTCGCGACAAGTGAGCTTTGTGGTGGGCAAACACCATGTGCGTAGGTTTTCTCGGTGTTCTCCCGTTTCCTCCCACTTTATTCATTCCACCATTTAATTCATTTCTCATCACTGTCTCTTTTAGCCCAGCCGGCATAAGCGTGGGAAGTAAAACGTAAAAATTTCGCTGTACTTAATTATGGTGCGCAAACCTTCGGTTCCTGAGTTAGGTCCTTATATAAAATGAAAGACAACTGAATTACGATATTTTTTTTTTTTTTTTTACAAATATGCTCAAAGTTTTACTAGTCTTCTTATCTTGAAATAAAAATAATTCAATAGGGAAAAAAGTGTGTTAGGATCCGTCAAATTGGCGACAGTGTCGAAGGACTTTCTTACGAGTCATTACTATGCTTCATATATATATATATATATATATATATATATATATATATATATATATATAATATAATATAATATAATATAATATAATGTATATATATATATATATATATATATATATATATATATATATATATATATATATATTATACATTTACAACTTTAATCGTGGTAATAACTGATTGAATTTCCTTAACCTTTCTACAGTCAAGGATTATTTTCCTACTAATGAGGGAAGCATATTCCAACGGAATACATTTTGACCAAATTAGCGTCTAAGCATATAAAGAACTTGGAGTACATAAAAAAATATTTAAATCACTAACGATAAACAAATTGGATTTAATAGTAGTAGGTAGTTCAATATAGTTATAATATGAGTTTTAGAGCCATAGTAAAGTATTTTGTTCGTTGATGTTAACCCTGCTTCACTCGCAGTGTGTTATAAATGACGTGAAAGACAGCATGGGTTACCAAAGGTCCCATTTTACCAGACAACTGATGGCTGAGGTCTGCTACCTTTATCATCGAAGAGTTTGAGTGACAGCCACGAGAGGTCTCCTTCGAAGCATCATAGATACATGAGAACGATGTAAACCATTAGTCTTTTGTTCCTATGCATAAGCACGTGGCTTCCATCAGATGGGAGTCAAGGCTCTCCTGCTACATCAATATACTCTCACTTGTAAACTTTTTTTTAAAAAAAAGCAGGAGAAGATAGAGGAAACAAGCGAACGGACATAGTATTGTTTCATCTGCTGGCTTTCAGCGGGGTAAGATGGAAAAGCAATTTGCACCTCTACAGACAAGATGTCACGTTGAGGTCGAAGTTGTGTAATTACCTTTTGCCACCTACCGATCCTTCATGAAGACTCTGACCCCCTAAGTGTTCTTCAATCTGTTGATGCTAGGAGGAGGAACAGAAGATTGACTGAGGGTCGATTAATTTGCAAAATCATGCTTTTTTACCCTACTTTTATCAGATAAAACAGTCAGAGTAGGACATTACCTCCTGCAGCTTCCTTCCCTTGTCCCTTCAAGCCTAAACATCATAAATATGTAAAGCTATAAATGAATGTTCTTTTGTTCAGCTCATAGTTCACGGTCCTACCGTAGGTGTATGTTATTGCTAATGATTAAGCATCTAAGTGATGCCACTGTACTTAAGTTGTAAATGTGTAAGTAAATTAAGCATAATTGTCATACATTAATAATAATGTGTATTTTATAATAATGTAATTACTGCAATTGAAGTGAAAATCGTTCTGAGTGGCTAAAAATGAATATTGTGATGTCTTTGTTAATTCTAATGCTCAATTTCTAGTCAGACATGCGTATTAGGGAGTTTATAGTCAATCAAGATCAATCTTTACTGTCCTACAATTTTGACTTTGTAAGGCTGATGAAAATTATATCGGTACTGAAAGCTAAACTTAAAAAAAAAAAAAAAATCACAAAACAAACTGTAATCCATGCAAAACTTATTATACATTACTTATGTCTGTTATTTTTTAATTTTATTTATTTGTTTATTATTTTAATATCTGAATTGGAATCAACGTGTTAACAAGCAGGAACTTACTATATGGCTAAATGTGTGTGTTGCGGTGAAAGCAAGTACCTACAAAATGTTTAACATTTAGTGAAAGATAAGGTGGATATGTTCGAATTTGATTGCTCCGTGAGCCTTCTATCGAATCATTATTATCTTCATTTTCAAACGTTTTTCTTGTTTCACCAACTTTATTATTTTGACAAATATATCTTCATTATTTAGCTAGTTTTGTGATTGTCTTGTTAGGATTAAACATGAAGACTGGGAAATACTAAATATGAATTCATTAACCCTGTTGCTCTTTTCCTCAAATATATTAAAAGTGAACATCAAAAGAAACAGTTAGTTA
This sequence comes from Thermobia domestica, assembly GCF_964235325.1. Lineage (NCBI taxonomy): Eukaryota > Metazoa > Arthropoda > Insecta > Zygentoma > Lepismatidae > Thermobia > Thermobia domestica. The sequence continues at coordinate 112,291,286 of NC_137459.1, read as the reverse complement.
AAGGCATGCAATTATTAAGGAGAAGAAAAATTAGGTATGGGTCTTTCACAATAATTAAGCGCAGGAGTGGTGTATAGTTCCTAATTTACTTAAGGTTAAGTGTTTATGTTTGTGAATGTGAAACCTGAATATGTACTGCAATTAAGCTTACTGTCAAAAAATACATGTTTGATGTGCAAACTTCCTCTTCTGCTATTCCGAAACTATTCTGCTTTAATGTTGCTCTGCATATTATTACTCCCTTTTAATAACTCTGAACGTTGAACTGAGTTTCAACTGTTTATAAAATACTTAATATTAACAAATGGGAAAGCAATGCAGATGAGGCCTCTTTCCATTACTTCCCGCCTACTCATACCGAAATCTGAACTTGATTTTTTTTTTTTACTTTTTTTTTATCTAGCTAAAGAACTGGTATAATATATTTCACAATTACCTGTCATTTATTTTTATTTATTTATTCTGTTTTCTCCAAGATCCAATACAGAGGTAAAAAAAAAAAAAAAAAAACTAAATCTAAAACAATTATTCGCTTTGAAAAATTAATTGATAAATAGCCACGGAACAATTACTTTGAATTAACTAAATCCCTGTCACTGACCAAAAAGTAACAGAAATAATCTGAACATACGTTTAAAGCATTTGATGGAAGAAGACCTTAGATTATATGGTAAAAAAAAAATCACAATAATATAACCAAATACACATAACAAGTGAAAGTACTTTTTTAAAAAAATAGGTTACTGGATCATTAAAAAAGAATAAACATATTACTTCAAGTTATTTGGGCATTGTTGTGAGGGGAATAAAAGTGCAGCCTGGAGAGCTGTAGTCATGGGGAGACACGGTCATGGGCAAAACCGCTTATTCACCGTGGGTTCGGAGACTATTGTTTGAAACACGTCCCATTCTCTCGACCCTTTTTCCTGTGTTGTCACCCCAGGCGTTACAACCACAAAATACACATTTTTCCACTGTGGATGTGCATAAAGTTCAAAAAAAAGAATACCTCGACTCTTAAACAATAGATAAAAATAATGATAGGGGACCACTCCTAACGTAAACAATGAAGAAGTGTGTCACTTTATTGCAGAAACTTTTCATGCTTGGTCCGCGTGTTTGGGAATAAATTTACCCTTGTAATTTCGTAAAATTTATTTTCTGTAAATATTTTTTTCTTTCCTTTCAAAAACAAAGAAATCACCGTTGCTAATATTGTTAAGAGGGAAAAATACCTAATATATAGACAATGCATTCTTTTTTCTTTTTCCCCACACAATTCACATGATATTTAGAAAAAAAATAAATTTCAGTGTTTGTGAATAAGATTGCAGTAGTAAGAAATTCATTTCATTTGATTTGATTTTAAGTTTAGCATTCCGTTCAGCAGTGAGACTATATTAAACATGCACCTACAGTTTAAAGTGGTATTCAAACCACATGAGCTTCCATCGGAAATCGAACCGGGGTCTCCCACGCTAAAGACGTGTACGGTAACCGCTTAGCCACGATAAAGCTTGAAAACATATTTTTTTTTTTTTATCACTGAGTACTATTATTGATATTATTAGTACTAGTCTTACTAATTATTCTGCAGCTCATGAGCAATTATAGCCTGTCAGACTATTTTTATTCCGTAATGTGTTATTGGCACATGCATTTCCATCGCTATTATTTCTGACTTTCTAGGCCGAAGTTTGCTAGATTTCTCTAACTGCTCACCATGCTGGGACAATGCTACATGTGCATACAAGTACTGGAAAGAAACAAGCACTATTTATTCTTGAGAAAACGATACATATTTTGACTAATTATTACATTAGATCCAGCAAGTTATCTAATATTTCGTGTATTGTTGTCTACGGAACTTCTGCAAATCGATTGTTCCGCATTTCAAGAAATTTGGTGTTAAATCTCTCTCTCTCTCTCTCTCTCTCTCTTTTTTTTTTTTTTTTTTAATAAAGTCCCACTAATATGTTCGAAATCATGTGAGATACAGAAGCATGGATGTGTTTCAAAAGAATTTGGAGAAAAGAGCACACAAACCATAGAAAATTCACATACACTATGAGTGATTTTTTGAAGGTTAGGTTCAGCACGGGGCTATCTGATACGTCGACCTGCAGCTTAACGCGAGATCCAAAGTACATAAGAAACAATTGAAATTCGAGAGCTCATACGCTAACCACGTGACCATGAGTGAACTCATACAAATGCGATGCTTTTGATCGCAAATTCCCATGACCTTCGATCGAACTAGAAATCCTTTGTAAAATCTAACGTGCCCCCTTAATACATTAATTTAATAACAACAGCCTATTATAAATATGTAATATTTAAATGAATCAAATTTTTTGGAAAGAAAACTGTACTCCACTGTTCTTGAACAGGATATGACGTAATAGTGAAGAAAAAGAGTATCATGGGATCATCTCAAATGCACATTGTCAGAGAGCAAATCTCGCGAAAAGGCGACACCTCCTTAAGTTTTGTTAGTTCTTTATAAGGACGGCTTGAAAGAATAGGTGGTCTGCCATAAATACACGACGTCGCAATGTTATACCTCCACCCTCCATCAATAGCACCAAAACCAGCAATACCGAAAAGAGATTTCTCAAACTACATGTTGAAACATAGCAGACTCACCCAGCAACCATACTTATCAACTTTTACTCCGGCAACTGACTCAGCATCCTTGCATCTCAGGTCAAAAACAGTCTTGTCAGACCAAATGTAGACATTAGTTGACAACAGAGAAGTAACTTCTGTCAAGTCAATCAATGCTCGGAATAGATAGAGGAAATGGGACATGGACGCCACACACGGTGCTCGAATCTAATGAATAATTTACTGCCACGTCTGAAATAATATTAATAATAATAATAATAATAATAATAATAATAATAATAATAATAATAATAATAATAATAATAATAATAATAATAATAATAAATTATAACGTTTCCTTCTGAAAATACAAATTTTTATTTGATTTTTTTTTCTGTGCGCAATTCGTTTCTTAAATTGCGTTGAATTATTGTAGATATTACGCAGAGTGTCCAAATGAAATATTTCAGTTTAATGCTCCCCGATAATAACCGTTAGACTAAGGGAGACAATGTTCAAATTAGCAGGTGAATAATGATGGAAAATGGTGGAATAGGAATGTGGAAGGAAACGAGAGTACCCCGAAAAAAACAAGAACACGTTGTTCCCACCACAAACTTACTTGGCCAAGGATCAAACCACAAGCCCCACGCACCAGAGGTAAGATCTCTACCACTGAGCCACCTTCTCCCCGTGTCAGTCAAGTTACTATACATCATGATTTGATTTGATTTTACTTTCAGTTTAGAGCCGCTTTCAGTAGCGAGGCTATATGAGACGTGGACCTACAGCTTAACGTGGAATCCGAACATGAGCTCCCGCCGGGAATCGAACCCTGGTACTATATATTATCAGTGCATGCTTGCATGTAAGTAAGTATGACCTGTAAACCAAATTGCATTTATATACATATATCATAGAGGTTAATTAATACATAGAAGAACCATGCCCAAGCCGTTCTACTGTCATTTTCCGTCGTGGCATGGCCGGGATTATTTACACATACTTCTCCCATGTCGTACTGCTACTGCTTTCTATACCATTTTCGAAGACGAATTGCAAGGAGGAATACATTGTTATTGCTTATGAGACGCATTTATTTTTTTTATGGGAGATGCTAAGAAAAATCGGATTATACTGGGTTATTATCCTGTGTTTAGCAAAAGGTCTACTTTTATTTTCATCTCCTGTACTGTTCAGTGCCTTAAATCCATCGGCCAAAATATTATATTTACCATAATTGTAGACTGAATATAAAATCCGTGCTAAGTGCCAGAACGAAAATATTGAGTAAACAGCCCAGATGTTACTTCACAATTGTTGGAACATATAGGCACGCACATTCTTCTGGGGATTATTTGAATTACTTTTACAGTGAATACTAGGTAGCCAGTTTTTCACCGAGTAGTGTTATGCACATAGGTGACTTTTCCATTTTTTGGCACTTAGCACATATTTTATATTCAGTCTACAATATATTGTAGGCATTCTTGTTTTGTACCGATATAACCAATTGTTTTTAATTTATTGTTCTAACACGATAGGTGACGCTCAAATTGAGCCACAGATTCTCTCAACCATAAGACCATTTGGTTTCTAGCCGAAGGATCGCGGTCGTCAAGTTGCGTGAAGGGTTTATTTGCAACGAAATACCACCAGAACATGGAAAGGAAACGGCATGGACAAGGCACACTAAGAAAAATCCGTTCTCCGGACGGCGGTATATTGTACAAATATACGTTATCCACTTGCTTACTACAGAAATCAGTACGGAGCATACGTTATCCGCATGCTACATAGGCACTGCCCTTGGATGTTACATCATGCCGTTGCGGGGTGTCTGACATCTAACAGTTTTCCGTATATCACATGCATATACTTATGTTACATTCCTCGCGGTATGTTATGTACGTCCATTTGTATGCGAGATCCTGACCGCCAACATTGTTTCATACGGAAAGTACGTATAGATGGAACACTTATACAGAAAGTATTATAAAAAATACGTTTTCAGTTATACGTCTGCTGTACGTTAAGTCCAAAAACTACAGGAATTACTCATGTAATCTACATTTTTTAAGTACGCCACCTACAATTTTTTTCTCAGTGCACGCTATGCAAGATTATTATTATTATTATTATTATTATTATTATTATTATTATTATTATTAAAAAGACAACTCAATGATTTTCAAATGCAATAATCTGAAGAGAAACTCCATGAATCACGATACGGAAGGTGCATGGTATGGACAATGCATCCTATACGTGAATAACCTAAAAGATCTTCGATACAGTAACCTGCAGAAGTGTATGCAAATATGTGCCAAGAAGTCCATTTTTAACATTTTTTTCCTATTTTACACAAAACAATTAAAAATGACCTAACTTTTAGAGAGCATAATCTTTCCAGACACTCCATAACTCGTTACAAACTTAAAGAAGAGAGAATAAATAAATATTGAGAAAGCGTTGCTATATAGTGTAAATTGACTCGCTTTTATACTTATATATATATACAGAGAGAGAGAGAGAGAGAGAGAGAGAGAGGTTGGACAAACAATCTAAAACATTTGCAAAAGTGTGAAAATCGTACCTAGTATGGTGTGGGACCTCCTTTTGCGTTCAAAACAGGTTGGACCCGACGTGGAATGGACGTATACAGCTCCTGAATCCTGGTGTGTGGAATGTTGTAACATTGTTCCTCCAAAACATGATCCAGCTCCTTAAGGGATGCTGGTGGAGAGTAATGAGACCGAACACACCTTTGTAACACAGACCACAATGGCTCAATGATGTTCAGATCTGGTGATTGTGGGACACAGGGGAGGTGTGATAGCTCCTGGTCATGCTCCTTAAACCATGATTTCACCGGTTTTGCAGCGTGATAGGGTAACAAATCATCTTGGTAGATGCCTTCACCATCAGGGAACAATATTTGGGCCATGGTAGAACCTGGTTCCCAAAATGGCCTCATACGCCTTAGCATTCATCATTCCATGCAGGGTTATGGTGGGACCTGCGGAAAACCACGATATTACTCCCGTACTGTAACATAAGCATCCCCATGCTTTACAGTTGGGAGCAGGCAGTCTGTATCATAGGCCTGCGACGGTGTTCTCCATACGTAAACACGACCGGTTGTTGGAAACAAGGTGAAAATCGATTCATCGGACCACATTACGTGTTTGCGCTGCTCATGAGTCCACGCCTTGTGGTCCTTGCACCACTGGATACACCTCTTCGCATTTACTGATGTGACCAGGGGTTTGGCGATACCGGCCCTGCCACGAATTTTCATTTTATGAAGTTTCCGTCGCACTGTTTTCAATGAAACCGGGTTCTGTAGGCCGGAATTGAGTTCAGACGTAATTTTCATTGCAGTGGTCTTCTTTTTAGCTGCTACAATCCGTTTTAATGCCCTCCGGTCCCTATCTGATATGATTGTCTTTCGACCGTTGTTGTGCTTTGCAAACGTCGTTTGCCCATGAATTGTGTATGCCCTCATGACATTGGACACAGTGCCAGTATCAGTGGCGTATTTACGATTTTGTTTCGGGGGCGCTTTGCTAACTTTCAGGGGGCTTTGACTGGAAATGTGAAAATTCTGCAAGATATTTCATTTACTTTACTATAGTAATTAAGATTTCGAGGAGCTTATACCCGGAAGCCACCTCCCTAAATACGCCACTGGCTAGTATATATAAAAAATTTAGTATATTTTTCTAAACATAGAGTACATTTTATGCATGTTTATTTTGCAGCACCTATGTGTATAAATGTTCAGCATGATGCTGAGAATAGAAATAAACACACACACACACACAACTGCAGTTGCCCTAAAAGTACGATCATTTAAAGTTTATGAACTATAAATCTTACCCGAATCAATTATCCTTTCATTCTTTCTATTTTTTTCTTTATTTTTATTTTATTTTATTTTTTATTTTTTTATTTTTTTTTTATCAAGACAACTATAAGTTACTTAGCTTTGGGTATCTATGTGAGGCTTTTAAATTCCACGTGATTATAACGCTCTCCAAACACACACATGTAGGAAAAATGCGACTATAAAGGGGAAATAAAATCCCTTTCTGGTACCGACCAGCTTCTTCACAGAAGGCCTATCAGGTCATCATGCCACGAAAAGTTCTCATAAACTAAAGCAGTACAACACCTCGCTGACTCAATGTGACAACTCTATTGCCCGTCTCTGCCATAGTGCACCTTTGCCTAATTTCATGCCAACCTGGGCTTCTTTTGTCGGGGCAAAAAAAAATAAATATATATATATATATATATATATATTTTAACACACATTCTTATACTATTCTACCATTGTCCTTTTTTATATTTATTTTTTTTCTTTCTACCAAACAAACCATTCTAACCCAGATCTCACTTAAACTGTCAGGGTTCTTCTTATCAAAGACGCCAATTAACCAAGCACGATCACTTTTCACTAGGTTAGCAAAGATAAGAGTCAACAAAGAAACAAATTAAAAGACCATAACATTTTCACCATCCCGTTTGTTTTATTTCTTATCATTTGGGGTTGTGCGGGAATCCGACAAGAAAGACGTTTCTTTATTTTTTTTTTTCATCAATTAAGTTACTTTATCTGAAATGTCGTTGGAATGAAACGTGCCGATGTTCTCAAACGATAAAACTTCTGGAGTCTCCAGGGCTTGAATGCTTCTACGTCACCAGTTGCGACCCATCATTCATTGCCTTGTCGCAAACAGAATCTCTCTTTGGTGAAGAACTTCACAAGTTTTTGTTGTCTACTTTATTTTTTTTTTCTAACCTGTTAACACAAGAACACTCTTTAGTTCTCTACATGTAAATCAAAATTTTAAGGCTTCGTTACGGACATATTGTCAAAGCTTAGAACTTGTAGGTTGATTCTGAAAGATCAGTACTATGATTGATTCTTTATGATTTGCTTTTAAAATGAATAAGTTAATAAATAACAATTATAATGTAAATCAATTCCAACCCAGTGCATTTCAAGTAGTAAAGGAAAATTCAGCAGAAACATGTTTTCCGAAAATACATTGTGATGGTCAAAATAATCGTTCATTTATTTTGAAATTGTTATTTTCTTAAAAAAAGAGGAACGACTTCCGCAAACTGTTCGTATTAGCACAAGAACTGACTGACATAGAGCAGTTTGGTATTTAGGGTCGTCCAATTTTTCACATAGATACACACATAAAAAAAGAGAGAAAATAAGACTTTCAACGTTGTGTGATATTCACACATAATTCCACATAGTAATACGTACCAGGAAAGGAGGAACGTAAAACTTATAATATGGAAGCCGTATTGGTATTACTGCTTGAACACCTTCGAACGTTCATAACTTTGGTTTTCTCTTACTATCCAATGTGCCCCGTATATAGAGGGTGTCCCAAAATTCACGCAAGAATTAACTCTGAAAACACATTTTCACAATTAAAAATTGTATTATTTTATTGATTCATAAAATATAGAATATAGGGTTATGTACGGAATAGCATATGGAGTAAATTGAATCAACGGCTTTGGTAGCACATATACACTATTTTGTTGAAATTTTCCATGACTGTTTTGCATAAATGTGGCTGAATTTCGTTGACGCAACGCTCACTTTTTTCGTTACCAACACCTTACGGCATAAATGGCGCAAAATTCAAATCTTGCGTGACTTTAAGACACCCATTACCAATACGTTGTTAAGAAATTTAAGCTGCTCAAATGAAACTTTCGTAAGCTTATAGAAACAGAGGAGACTTTTTCGTATACACAATCAATATATTTTTTTTTTAAAGAGAATAAGCGACAAGCGGCTCACAGACGCCGAACCGAACTCAGAAGCTCTCAACGTGCAAACTGTGGAGAATAGTCTCTGTTGCTGAGCTACTTGTCCTCAAAATTTCGTTCAGACCCGGCCAGCAGTTACCGAGAAATAAAGTGTCGCATAGAAGGCGAGCTTAAACGAGCTGAGTCTGTTCCTGACCGAGCTCGGCTACCAAATATATTGAACTTGAACTCTTAGACAATTGACTGCTTTTCCAGAAAAGTTTGTCGCGTCACTTTTATTAAAATATGTACCCAATGGAAAAGAAGGAAGTTAAAATGTGCATTTCACATAATTCCCATAAATCTACGTTTCCAGTACGAAAAACGGACATTTCAGCTATTGATGATATGAATTTATCTCAAAGATTACGTTGAATAAATTATTATTTTCAGACGTTGCCAATGAGCTCATTATTATTCGTAGTTAATCATTAAGCTAAGCATTTCCGTACTTTCGTCCTCACGGTTCACATAGTTGTTCAAATAATAGATTACGTTTCACTTGCTATAACTAACAAAACAAAGCATGAGGTTGAAATTGCTAAACTTATTTGCAAGTTAAAAATCATTCTGATTTTTTTTTTTTTTGTGTGTGTGTAGTGATACAAATTCGCTATTGCATTTCCATGCAATATCACACTTCACTGAGCCAAATATTTAATATTACGTTAAACGAATAGATTGGTAGAGATAGAAGGATTAAACAAGAATAAATAAATAAAAGATACAGGGTCAGCTATGTCATCCGCGTTTATTTATACGGGTGTTTTCCGAATTTCCCACGAATATGTGTATAGCACAAAGCACACACACATATATACACTTAATGTAAATCACTAGTAGTATTATTCCTAATTGCTTCCGTTCTATTTGTTATGTAAATACTTCGTTTTTCTGTCTGCATTGCTTTGCGCACTCACGTGAGATGCAGCGGAATCCTAGTGGTGTGGAACAAGAGTAATGTGGATCATTTTCGGCAACAACTCTGCGGAAAAGGAAACAAGGCTTACGATGACTGTAATCTCCACTTTTCTCATTCCGATTCTACCTTCCATTCCCCCTTTACATATACGTGAAATCACTTGATAATGACAACTCTTTAGGAGATACCTTGTTGACTTCCCTTATTCATTTTCCTATACTGTCCACACACATACATACACACACACATCATCACTTAGTATGTAAATTGGATGTTCCTCGCTGTTGAATTCAATACAGCTGTCCTGAGAACCCCGAGACCTCTCTAAAGCTGACAAATTTGAAACAACAAGGACACATAGATTACTGTCAAGATACGGGTCGGTGCTCACGTACCTCACAGACGGAAGTCATGTATCTTATCTCAATTATTCAAATGTTACGGATGCTGAGTTTTGGGTGTATGTTATATTGGGGGGAAAGGGTCGAGAGGCTGTGAAAAAATGCGTATGACTCGCAGATTTACGTTTGCTTGTGTAATGTTAAGAGGAAATTGTTTCCTTTTCCTTCTTTTCTCTATATTTCGTAAAAGAGTGAATAAGTAACTAAACAGCATTAATTTGACATCACGCAATGAAGAATATTTTTAAACAACTGATGCTATTTTATTAGAAATCACATGGATCGGTATTTGTTAAAACAACGCCAGTCAATATATAACAGTTTCTTCTGCTTTCTGGAGTATGCATGCACATGCTTATCATTTGGATGGAAACGGTATTGAAAAGAAACATTTAAGACGAAGAAAAAACATGTTGTTTTATCAGAAAATTATAAACATATTCATACATCTTTCTTAAGAGTAGTAAAACCAATTGTCTTTAAAATAGTGATTAATGTTGTTTTTAACAAGTACCGAATAATATACATTTGTTAGATTTCGGATTTATATATGTAGAATAATCATAAATTCAGTCATTCATTAGTTTATATTGAAATGTCTTATTCTAATAGCTGCAGGCATTTAATTTAGATTATATATCATCTCATTTAAATGCCAAATCGTTACAATATATTTATATATATATTTTTTTTACGTTTATACATACTAAATTAAATAGCATTTCAATTTACTTTGTCAGGTAATAATGTGCAAAAAATACTATTAAGCAGAACTATGGGTCGAAAATTGAATATGAATTTCATTGTCGACAAAACCACTAGAATTAAAATTATGATCTTATAAAGAATTTCCTGCAATGAATATCTTTACAAGAGTATTCGAACTAATAACAAATGCATTTTTCATGACATAACTTAATTTCGAGCTGAAACGTGATAACTATGTGCTTAATTGTTCAAACTGGAATACAGTCTGACATGATATAATATGGGCTATTAAATCAATTATTTAACCGAAATAGCACACATAAGATAAGAGCTTTATTTATTTATTTATAATTCGAGATGTTTGCAATTGGTATTGCACACTACTGGTAAAGTTCTTTATATGTTCCAATGGTTATTCACTTATGTTTAAATTTCAACAAAATGTTTGAAACGCGAATACTGTTTTATTCTTTTTTTTGTTTGTTTGTTTGTTTCAAAAATTTTAATCATTAATATGACACTAATCAGAATTCAGTTATTGCAATTAGAAATATATTTTCATCAAATTTCAGTACAATTTACGTACAAATTATACTTCAATTTCTACATTTATTTATTGGTCATTAATCACGATGGTTACTTATAAATTGTCAAAAACAATTGCTAGAGATCTGCGCAGATACAAAATGTAACATCCACATTCGTACCACATATGCAGCATCTATATCTAAACGCACATTCACGTCCGCATCCACAGATATATGCAATTGTTCTATAACAAGCGTTATCTCGTTTGTTCCATAACAATTGTTTTTTTTTTTTTAATGTTTCTAAGATAGTCATTGAATTTATCTATTCTGTAGTTTCTTTTTTTAACTCATATCAATGCAATTCAAGTTTCGAATTGTAAATTAATACGCTTACTAAAATTCAATGAGCTAAATGCAGGCACAATCATGAAATTGACGCAACAAAATACAGAGTTTCTTAAAGACCTCTCAATATTTATAACATGAAAATTGCCAAGATGGTAATATTCTTAAATAATTTCAGACCTCATGGCTTTATTCTTATCTCGTTACTTATAAGCAGGGCCGCCCACAGGGGGGATGTATGGCGCAAGTTGCGCCATTGAGAAAAAATTTTGGGGGGATTTTACTCTACTTTCGAACTAGCAATTTTACTGTCGGAATAGCATTAAAACATGATTTTGAGAAGCTAATTTTCAAAAATTTTCCGGGATGAACCCCCGTACTCCCTGCTTCGATACTCGATGAATGAAGTACCGCGCAAGTAGCCGTATGAAAGGAAAGGTTGGTTCGTTTTAAGAGAGATGGGCCGCCCACAGGAGGGATGAATGGCGCAAGTTGTGCCATCGAGAAAAAAAATTGGGGGGAATAAAATATTGGGGAAGAATTTTACTCTAATGTCGAATAAGTAATTTTGCTGTCGTCAGAATAACATTGGAACACGGTGCGATTTTTTTTTAATCTCGAGAATGAATCCCCCTACCCCCTGCTTAGAAACTCTGAATGAAGTACCGCGCAAGTTGCTATATGAAAGGATGACGCCAAGTTCTGTTGAACAACAGTTACAAACACTCAAGGAATCACTTTCAAATTTAGATTTGAAACTTGGCTATGTTGTCTGTTGAAAATTATAAAGTAGCTTGACATGATTGTGAGCTAGTGGTAACCATACAGACAACAGCCAAGTTTCAAATCTAAATTTGAAGTGAGCCAGTGAGTGTTTGTAACTGTTGTCCACCAGAACTTGGCGCCTATTTTTGTTATTTCAATTCTTTTTAAGGCCACTCGTACTTGGCTCTTTTACAGGAATGTTTTTTGTTGGATATCACTTCTTTTTGTAGGCTAATTTCGAGGATAACATTTTCTTTTGGTATCAAACTCAATAACTTGTAACTTGCGTCTTACTTTTCATGTACAAGGGAATTATATCAATATTTTGTAAATAAAAAAATAATACTACTAATTATAAAAAAATAATACCTGTGCCATACACAGTGTGTAGAAGTTTTTATATCCTTCAATATCCTTATAGAACATATTTAGTATTGTACACTTCCAAGACTACTAATAAAAGTAATGCCATTTTTATAATTACTACTGCCCCTACTACTACTACAAGCATTCTATAATACTACTACAGGAAATAAAAACAACAAAAATAACAATTACTAGTACTATAAAAACTACTGCTACACTGGGCAATTGTTTTTAGAGGACTTGGGTTTCGAGGAGGGAAGAGATTATTAGTTTTTTGGGGGAGTGCGCCATCAGCTTTGGGGGGATGGGCACCCCTGCTTATAAGCCATTAGCACTTTTGTTCAGTACGAAAATATAAATAAAAATCAAACATCATTGAGAAAGAAGAGTGAGAACAAAACAACACAAACTCACTTAAAAAAAAAAGAAAATCAGATGAAACAATTTTACTGATCCCAAAAATGTACTAAATACACTTTAGTACAAGGAATCAATAATTAAAATATTTTGAAAGATAATCATAAACATTCTTGCCTTCTAAGGAGAATCGGTATTATTTTTGCCATTCGCCATCGGCAAAAATGTAAAATATATCCATAGAAATCCATATTGCGGATATATCTGCGGATATTTCAGTGAATATCCTCATTCGCGCAGACCTCTAATGATTACTACTTTCATTAGTTAAGTTCTGTTTCTTATACAATGCTGTTGCAATTTCTAAACCTTCAATATTTCAGAAATTCTGATTTTTCGTTCTATAATTTGATAAACTCATCTGTACGATTCACTTTCCTGGCCATTTGAGATATAACACGATTATGAATGAAGGTTCATTGTAACTATATTTCCACTGTCATATTCCATCATAATTGAGTTCTCCTAAATGTCAAGTGTTTCTCCGTAGACAGCACAATGACATGCACTATGGTCTTACAACAATTGGCTCTCCCATGATTTTGAATGGCTTAAAAAAGTCATATAACAAATACGCAAAACGTATAGTATACAGAACAAACTCCGTCACGCTGATGCTTTATACAATAAGCTGTTTTGCCTAAAACGGACCATGTATGTATGTACGTATGTTCATATTAGCAAAAGTGCAACCAAAAATTTATTTTTTTTTATTTTTTTTTTTTAAGGGTCAATGAATTATATGTTAATGCCTTACCATATGTAATGTGATGCAGCCCTGTTTTGTTTGAAGTTTAATGAGCACTGAAGAGAATACTACATGCGTGAACTTAAAATTTAGCGTGAGAATTAAAACATATTTTAACAGCTTTTCGTGTTACTGTATAAAATAAATCTGTTCTGTCGAACACATATGCATCTGTCGTTCGTTTTATAACCGCATTTTTCTTTTATTTATTTATTTCTTTATAAAGATGTCTATAAATGAACTTCAACATTTAGACCACTTTCTCATTGTGAATTACATATTCTTCAAACCGTCTAACGAATCAAAACGAACTTACTGTACACTTAAAATTTAGGTAAAATCTTCTAAATTACGTTCCAACATATAATATATATTAACTACGTTGAGGAGTACCTCTCGATTTATTCTGTACCTTATCTGGCATTATATATATAATTTTCTCGTGTATTTTACAATTTACATTAGTAGTCAGTTGTGCCCATCAAATGCAATTTCAAGTAAAATGAATCCAAATTTCGAAATATCCACTTTGTAATTATTTGAAAGGTTGCATATGATGTTCTTCCCTTATTTTCTAAATTGCAAAAAAAAATGAAACAATATTCGAACTAAAAAGATATAGTCTGTGATACACACTTTTGTAGCTGTAGGTATTTATTTATTAAGAATGCGTGTGTACTGATTCGAAAATAACATGCCTCTTACGTCACGATATAGGCCGAAAGGTTACTGTAAGAAAGTACACAAACACAAAAGAAATTTAATTAATGGAACTTAAACAGAATATATAATGCAACATTACCTACGCCTACAATGCGGCAAAAATTAAATATTGCATTATTGCATATTCATGGGAGAGCTTGTTATTATTACTACTAATGATTGCAATAATGTTTGACTTATAAAGCTTTATTACCGATAGCAGCAGCCTCCCTGGTAAAGATGAATGAAGCGTGAAGATAACTTCCAGATTGTCTGTATGCACACCAGGTCACACGTACTGGCGCTTGTCTAAAAGGGATTAGCATCTTTGGGAGACGTGACAGAAACACGAAGGAAGTGAAGAGGAGTCACAAGCATAACCAATGACGAGATAATAGATTATTATTTTGTCTCACGCCATATCATTCCTACATGTTACCCTGCGTTACAAGAAATTGCAATAGGTTCCAAAACCAATGGACTACCGAGCATTTTATACATGTAACGAAAATTATTCGATTTTATACTATATTATTTTCTCATTTGAGTGTTCTTTCGAAATGTAAGTTTTAGTCAGCCTAAGAGACATTTCCGTTTGTGGTCGATTCTGTTGAACTGATGCCACTTTCGATTCAGTTCACTGGGTATTCATAACTTTGATTGAATCGCCTGCTTGTCGAAAGCGATGAGTCGACTGGGAGCCAAATTGAAATATATTTATAGTTTCTGGAATAGATTAGGTCTGGCCGACTGTTGAAGGCGACTAGATTGCTCAATTGAAACACTTATCACTGAGTGGAAAGGGAATCAGAGCGCGAGCGCCTTGAAAGTGGCTCTTTTGGACGTAATTATATTTATCATAGAATCAAATAAAAAAAATAAAAAAAATGAGCGTTTGTGGTACGCCAAAGCACAGTAAGATAAATTATATATATCAAATGAATTTAAAAATGACAACTGCCAGACTATGAACAAAATTTTAAAGTACACCAGAATAATATTATAATTGTGAAATGGCCGAAATAAATGTTTCAAAAAAAAAAAAAAGAAAAACATGGTGTAGCTGCGGTGAACATATAATGATTAAAAAAAAGAACTTACGTTCATGAAACTGATTGCTCTCTACATCCCATCAAGAGTGAAGCTCCATAAATATTAAAACAGTCCATGCAAATGGATGATCTGTAGAATAAAAAGGAAACATTCTTTCCTACTGAAATTTCCTCCATACCTGATAACACTTGATTCGCTGAAAAGAAAAAAAAAATAGTCGAATATAATACGAAGGTAACTGTTTGTGTGAAAGACATAATAGTGAGGAATTTAGTGTGCAAGATAACAGTTCATTTCATGAATTGTAAAGCTGTGAGAAATTTAATTTGAAGACAATAATTGCTAATTAAATGAAAAATGAAGTTTGAAAAACGAAGAATGATTTCGATGTGAAGAAGAGCGATTGTTTATAAAGATGACAAAAATGTGGAAAATCTAATACGAACCATATAGCTATAATTTCACTATTTGAATGGAAATCGTCAACCTATTTTGATGCAATCTTATGTGAAGCGAAGAACGCTTAAAATGTAAGCTTGCAAATGTTAATAATTGACTAATTATCACCTTAATTTAACGTGGACAACGGACAAATTAACTAGTAAAACTTCTAGTACTCCCATAACCGTAACTAAAAATAGAATTATTTTGTCCGTAATAAATATTTTTCGTTAAATATTTATTCAGAAATCTCTAATATGATTAAGTTAAATCTCATTACTGTTTCTTCCAAATGCAGACGGAGAAAAGCTCGGCAAACAAAGTGACACAATGCTTATTCACAACTTTTAGAAAACTTTAGAATTTTTTTAAAACTTTTAGAAAAGGTGACTTTGCAATAACACGCTCAAAAGCTTTTTTCAATGTTATTATTATTATTATTATTATATTATTATTATTATTATTATTATTATCATCATCATTATTATTATTATTATTATTATTATTATTATTATTATTATTATTATTATTATTATTATTATTATTATTATTATTATTATTATTATTATTATTATTATTATTAGCTTGTCTGGATTGTCTTAGTACAAAATACAATACAATGACAGACTACTGTTCCGGCAGAAGTAATCAGGTTTCTGAAGTTCTGGAACTGGTAAAGCAGTCCACTTCAAATTTAATACTAATATTGCACTCTCCATTGACCTAGTGATTAGTGCACGTGCCTTTGGTATATGTAGTCCCGGTACATCTTCTGGTAAGATAGTATTGAATAGATTACAATGAATTTTACCTTGAATCTTGCTCACTCGAATATAGCATCAGTACTGGAAAGGAGCACTGAACTTCGACAAATAAACAGTTCTAGGAACACTCATAGGGCTTATACATACAAATACTTTAGTAGCCCCATGCATTAGATCACAGAACTCATTAGTCTTACACTAACTGTGGGACGTAAAACTCAAAGATTTCATTTCATTAGTCTTACTTACCAACCTGAAAAGATTATTACGAGCATATTGAACAGGCAATTGGAAAGTAAGATAGAAGAGGTGTTGAAAGAAGATCAATTTGGATTCCAGAAAGAAAAAGGCATCAGAAATGCTAACGGGTTGACGAGAATTAAACCAGAACTAATTATTGACGTAAAGTAAGAGTTTGTGCTTCATCGACCCTTTAAAAGAGCTTTCGACCGGGACAACTGGACCAAACTTCTGAAAATATAAAGAAATCGGGGCCAATTAAAAAAAAAAAAGATGTAGCATGTCCAACCAATTATTCAACATTTATATTGAAAGTTTAATGAAGGAAGTATCAATGGGAACTGGAGATTTCAAGATTGGAGGGCTGATCATTAACAAGATCAGGTATGCAGATGATACGGTTATTATAGCTAGAACCAAAGAAGGACTACAGGAGATAATTTACAAATAGTTGACACCAGGGACGTAGTGTCCATTAAGGCTATAAGGCTTAGCCTATCCATTTATTTATACATCAGCCTCAAATGTTGCTTTTGGATATTGATACAATTAATTTTATTAAAATGGATTTATTCTATAATACGCTGTTTAAACGTCAAGCGAGTTGAAGCGAACCTTTTGCAAGAATGCATTGAAGGCTATCGACGGCTAGCCTTCCACTTCTCTCATGGAATAGGATAATGGGGTGGTGAAAATCACTTTCCCGCCACCCTCAGCAGACGAAAACTTCTTGAGCTATACACAAATTCAACCTGATGCAAGGAAAGTGGACGAATGTTGACGAAAGGCTAGCCTTTCCGGTGTTTGTCAAGACAAAAGAAAGAGAATGCGGTCTTGTAAGAAAGTATATTAGAATAGAACATATACTATGAAAAATTTAGAAGCTCACATTCAGTAACGAGTTTTGACCAAGAAAAAAAAAAACAGAGAGAATAAAAATGTTATGTTATTATGAATAGTATTAATACATCAGGGACCTTATTGCGTACTGGTTTGCGTTATCACAGCGTAAAATTTACATTATAGTTTTCGATAATTGACATAGCAGTTATAGTTGCTTGTTGTATTTTTTGCGTTGCGTTGCTATTCGCAAGTTTTTCGAAGATCGATACTAAAGGAGACCACAGATAAGGTATAGTTTCTTTTTTTTTTCATACTTTCAATCTAAAAATAGCTTTTTCTGTAGAATCATCAATTGACTGTGAGCTACTGCTCCACTGTTTTCCATTAGTATGCTGATATGTGTTGTTGTGGGTGAAGTGCTTAAGTTTGTCTATGATATGGGGAAGTTACACTTAAGATCGTCCTATAGCTATCCGTTTTTTTATTTGTTTCTTTGAAATAGTAATACAGTGTATGTGTGATATGTGAGTATCGCTTATGTAAGGAAACCGTATATGTAAGGGAAATATGAAGCAGAACAACACTTATATTTTTTCTTGCATTGTATGAAAAATATATTGCATGAATTAGCATTTTTCTATCAAACATTACAGCGTAGTCAGACAACTAAGACGTAATGGTTTAAATAAGGGCGGAATAGCTTTTTTTTTGGGGGGGAGGATAACTTAAATTCACTTTACACTCATATATACATAAAACAAAAATTACAAGTTTCAGGGGATTTGGCCCCTCCTAGCCACCCTCTACCTACGAATCTAATTTCAGCCTACCCATTTCAAAACTTCACGCTCATATGGAATATAAATCAACATTGAGAAATCGAAAATCATGAGAGAATATCTGGTGGAAACCGCATCCTTACGGATCAGAGTAGAACAAAGAAAACTTAAAGAGGTCGATAATTTCAAGCATCTGGGAAGTATTTTGGCGAGAGATGTTTACCTCACGGAAGAGACTAGGTCAACAATTACCATAGCCAAAGAAGCGTTCAACACGAAAAAAAAAATGATTCCTAACTAACAGGCTTATGGAACTAATGAAAAATTTGGTCAAGTGCTGTATTAGACAGTATGGTTCAGAGATTTGGACACTACGAAAGTTGGAGAAGAAATATTTAGAGAGCTTCGAAATGTGGTTTGGTAGAAGATGAAGAAGATCAAATGGATAGCGAGAGTAACGAACGAAGGAAGGCCAATTTGATTGGGGACATCTTGCGAAGAAATTTTCTTCATTCCGCCGTACAATGAAAGATGGAATAAAGAATAGGAGTAAGAAGCAGAATACAAAAGATGGATTATTTGAAAAAAAAAAGAACATATTGAGAGTTAAAAAAAGCTGAAAATCGAGAAATTTGGAAGAAACATTTCTAGGTCAAAACCTTAAGAAAAAAAGGGGGGAAGACAGAATATCACAGCATGCTATTTTGTGGTGCACAGCATAGAATCATTGGGTTTTCTCGGGATTTTTTTCATCAACCATCTTTACCTTAAAGAGCGTAATTGAGGAACAATTACTACGGTCAAAGTATTTCGTGTAGTCTACTCTGTCAGTAAATATATTTTATTTATTTATTTATCATTATGTAAAGTTACCATGAAATATCGATTGTGCGTCCCAATAGAGGTATATATTATTTATGGATAGACAATAGTTACAACTACAGTACTTTATCTATTAATAATAGTCCCGGGACCGAGGTTGTAGAACCATCTTCATATACAAAATTTCAATATTAAATATAGTTCCTTGAAGTTCAATAATAATAATAATAATAATAATAATAATAATAATAATAATAATAATAATAATAATAATAATAATAATAATAATAATAATAATAATAATAATAATAAAGCATCCTATGTTCTAGCAGGGTGTATTAAAAATACAATATTGAAGTTTTCTACCCTAGCGTTTTTCTTTTTTCTTTTTTTTTTCTTTTTTTACTCCCGCCTAAATTATTGCTTGATTCAAACACTGCTACAAGTATGGACTCCTCAGATCGCGGCAAGAGAGGGGGAATTTTAAAACCTGCGTTTTTAAAAGGGCCCAGTTCTTCGAATCACATGTCGGAAAATTTCTTAATCACACACCCTAGTGTGAATTATACACTACAATAAATACTATACTAAAGTGACGTTCTCTGTGAAATGAGAATCACGGCAAAGCATAAAGGTGTGATTTACAGAACAGTGGTTTCGTCAGCAATGATTTACGGAGCAAAAACATGACAAATAAAGAAAGCACATGAAAAAAAAAGTTGTTGAAATGATAATGCTACACTGGAAGTGTGGGATAACAAGAAGAGACAGAGTGAGGAGTTATAAGGTAAATGAATGAACCAAGGTTGTAAGGACATATGAAAAAGATCCAAGAAAAATTACTGCAGTGCTAGGCCATCTAATGAGAAGAAGAAACAAATATGTGTTCAGAAGAGTGGTTGTAATGAAAATAGATGGGAAGAAAGGTAGCGTGAGACCAAGAAGGAAATGGATGGATATGGCTGAGAATGACTTCAGAGAGAAAGTCTAACAGGAAGAATTGCGGATCAGGATTTTATGGAGAAGACTCATCAGAAACTCTCCCCCATGTAAGTGAGAAAAGGTAGAGATAAAGAAGAAGGAGGCTAGAATACTAAAGTATATTTACAATAGTTATTACCTGACCAGCGAAGGAGTGCGGGCGGCCGATCTTGGAACTAAAATGCAAGCAGCAGTGTTTCTAACCGGATTACTTGTAATCAATCTATCACAGTTCTTTTTGTCCTGTTCGTAATAAACAACTTCACGCATATGCTCAAGTCAGGGGCAGATCCAGGGGGCGGGGTAATCGGGACGATTGCCCCCCCCCCAGGATAGGGTATTTTTTTTAAATAAAACCTAAGAATTTTCACCTTTGTATTATAAATGTAAAATAAAACCTAAAATAGGTAGGCCTTATTTTTTTTTTGTTTTACGTTGCAGAAGTCAAATAAAGCATTAAATTGCAAGAAATTACTTACATTGGCGTTCTTGCTTAAAAAAAAAAGTCCACCTTCGAAATCGCAGATGGCCATTTCTGTTCTAGAAATTGCAGACAATAGCTACTTCTCCTTTTCTAAAGTTGTTTTACTTTTATATGCAATACACTCTTACCTTGATTTGACTTCGAACGACCCCCCCCCCTAAACATTCAGTCTGGATCCGCCCCTGGCTCAAGTTAAGACAATCAGTTTCAAAAGTTATTGAAGTTACTTGCAGAACATCTTAAGTAACAAGCAAAAAAACTACTACAACAAGAATACACCCTCCATATTAACTTGCGAACAAGCTAGCGAGCAGCGTTTTACAGGTTGCTCCTGTTTTATAATGGCATCGAATAAAACGTAATCAATTTTTATACAATCAGCTTAATACACGGTAGAAGCTAACTGAATTGTCAATTGTGCTATGTTCTTCTTAAATTGGTAATTTCCATTCATATATCACTATTCACAATACATCTGCATCACTGGAAGAATGGTTTACTACAACCACATAACTTACGGCGTTCTTTATAAAGCGGAAAGAGATTAGGCTATGCATAACATCCAAACTGCAACTTTTAAAAGCCGTTGGATACACTGCAGAGTGAAACTCTCCGCTCCCCTGTCCCACCGCGCTTGGCAAGAAACTGATGTAAACACAACAGCAGCGCCATCCTTCCAAAACCGCACTGCTATCCTGGTCAGGATATACCAAATACAAATTGTGCAGTGCGTATAAATAGTTCTTGTTTTACATTAAATAGTATGTGCATACGTGTATCAAAATGTGTGTATATTTGTGACTGAGCTTATTGTTGATCTTTTACCCACCTTCTCCCAATTTCGACGAAAAAAAAATGTGTCCGTGGCTGACTTTTATAGGTAAGTTTTAATAATTAACGCTAATGAAATATCACTAGTTAATAATACCCTATTTTGATTATAAAATAATTAATCTTACAATAGACTAATGGCTAAAAATGTCGTATTGGATATATGTTATTCCTTCTTTGATACCCATGTTAACTTTTCTTACTTAACTTCTGTAACGTCGTGAGGACAAGCGGGGAGATAATTAAATAAACTGTATTTTGTAGGAAAAGAAAATAAGATTTGAGAGTGGATGCGTTAACAGTGCATTTCGATTTGAACGCGAGTCTTCGGATCTCCTTTAAGAGAAAAGAAAAAAATGAAATTAAATCTTTAAGTTTTACGTCCCACGCTTATACCGGTGAGGTTGAAGGAGATGGTGATAATGAGAAATGAATGAAATGGTGGAATGAAGAAAGTGGGAGGAAACGGGAGAACCCCGAGAAAACCCACGAGCCCGGTGTTTGTCCACCACAAATTACACACGGCGCGAACTTGGAGCGAACCGGGGACCTCAAGCACTAGAGGTGAACGCTCTATCACTTTTTTCTTTAGAAAGTTAACTGACTCACCGAACGTGTCTCAGTAACTTACTTGAACTACTTATTATTTATTTTTTCTTGCTTTACTCGTTTTTACTTGACTTTTTTCAATCACCTAGAACGACAGGACACGAACACAGAAACATCGAGGACAGTTAAAATCGCAAAGGTTCTCCCACTAGGAATCAAACCCAGGACCTCGTACATCAAAGGCGCACGTGCTAGCCACTAGACCAGCGGGGAGGGCCCACTGAACTACCGCGCCTTATAAGAAAAGAGATTCAGTGCCACTGTGTATTATTTTTGTGGATAGTTATGAATCCATTTCAAATTTCTAAATTAAGAACATATTATTGTTATAGGAAAGTGGTTTACAAGGTTTTACTTATCCATCACGAACGTTCTTTTGGCAAAATGCATGGATCATATATCATCCAAATGTATAAATAACAAGTCAACATCGACAAAACAAATTGAACTAGTGATGAGCAAGCACAATGTACTTTTGCATACCTTCGCTGGAGGTTCCAGCATCTAACAATGACATGTTTTTGTATTCTTGCTGAGAGACAGAGAACCGATAGCTGCTAAACAATAAATGACACCTACCGTAACAATATTATACAGATTGTATTTTCAATTCCGAGTACCCAAGTTGTAAAGTCAGATGTCAAGGATACTCAATAGTGCAGAAGAAAACAAAGATAGCAAAATGCGATTTCAAGGAGAAGGTAAGTCCAAAGTTCGTGGCACAAAACTGACACCGTGATTTCTGGTTTGGAAATTACAACAGTGACTGATTAAAGTTTCAATTGATTGATGTTGTAGCATATGGAAGGTCAATCTGGTGGCCATTTTATCCGTCACGAAAAGTATCCTGGTAACGCTTCTCTATGTCGTTCTAGATTGATTTCGTGACGTGAACAAGTATTAAATATACTCAACTACAAAAGGAAACAGCGGTGGGTCTGTTTCAGTGTTTTTCAAAGTAGTTTGTTTCCCTTAACACGTCTGCGTAATGATGCTGTGCTACTTACTATATTACAAATATAGACAGATTACAGAAGAAAATGTCATGCATCATTTTATAATAAACCGCATTTGTGTAGGTAATTGTGGCATTCAAATGAATTAATTAAAGTCAAGAACGAACTAACCAATACGAAAATGATATGAACCTTGTGGTATGATGTTGTTTCTTGATCAATTCAATTAATTCCGCCAATGGCCCATTGAATCATTGACTGGCCTACTACCTACTGCGTACGCATATCTTTAGTGAAGGAGGTCTAGATTTCGATTCACCTTCGATTTGAGAAACCTTCAAATTTGATCTTATTACGGTGGTTAAGATTATATCTTAATCTTTAAGTCCACGTCCCATATAGCCTCGTTGCTGAAAAACGAATGCTAAATTTCAAGCAACTATTGAATAGTATGATGCATTTATAGCAAGTGAGGAGTATTTTTTAAAGTGCGAATATAACGCCCAGTTATATATTGTATACACATATGAAATGTTAAACATAATATGCATGCATGAACTTTGTAAGAGTATGGTGAATAACGGCATGTTTGAAAAAGGGGGTAGCCACCTAACCTTTAGTGTAAAAGACAGTAACTTCATTCACTTATGTTCTGGGTCGAGGTGAATGGGAACGTTGCATTTTCATTTAGGATTGGGCGCATAAAGAGTGTACAACCCAACCAGTTCGTCCGATTAAAAAGAAAGAAAATAACATTCACTTTAGATTGAAAACATCATATTTGCAGAAGGTTTCCGATCTTACGTCTTGTTGTAACTCTGATAATAAGAGAGTCACCCTACATCAGGGGACTTGGGGCATCCTATATTTGTTTATTGACTTTTTCACATAATCCCACTTTTGCAGTTGAAGTCAATCAAATATCATTAGTCAGCTAACCACCCACCCGTAAGAAAATTAAATAACAATGTATATAATAACTTTCGTATATATATATATATATATATATATATATATATATATATATATATATATATATATATATATATATATATATATATATGCGTGTGTGGATGTATATGTATAAATAGAATATTGTCTTTCTGAGAATTTACAATATCTCAATTGTTTGCCTTTGGAGAATGCTAATAAAGAGGGAGCGCGTTCTCCCCGCTTTTATATGGCATTAGGTATGTATTAAACATACTTTTTTCTTTTCTTTTTTTATAGAACACTAGCGTCAATTACCCGCTTCTCTGGGTTAAAATTAGAGAAAAAAAATAGTAATATGTTCTGTTAGTCAGCCACTTTTTACTATTACTTTCTTATACCAGTCATGTTCGATCATTTTCATATACCTCCCCCTCCCCTGTCCGAGTTGCGTAGCTGATTTTGGATTTAAATGTCACTGTTAATTTCATGGACCCCGAAAACTATAAATTCGACACTAATATCGGTCATTTTCTATCATTTTATAAATATATCTCCTCCTCCCCCTCTTAAAAGTTGCACCATTAAAGTGAAATTATATTTTAAAAAAAATAAGGTCCGAACCTCATCTATGTAAAAACTTGATCGAGATCGCTGGGAGTCACTTTCAATTTTACGTAATATATATATTTATTCGGACCTACACGTATAATTTTGGGTTAAAATTAGTGAGAAGGATGATCGGTCGCTTCAGCAATGTGCACCGCTTCTTAGTCATCATTCAATGGTTCGCTGTGAACATAATTATTTGTATCATGAATGTTCGTACCTTCTGAGCTATTGACGATAAATTGATGCAGCGACCAATTTGAACGATAGCTCCGTCGGATACACTTTCAACTTTACGTTGGACTCTGATAATTATAATCACAAGAATGTCCACTTTATCTGAAATTGAATTGGTAACGTAAAATCTCTAAATCATGGCATAAAATTATTTTTTACGAAAAGTAACTATTACAAATAGTATCAATATAGTTGGCTTTATGCTCAGTCAATGGAACAAACCTTCGTTTCAGAAGTACAGGTTGTCCGGAATGTGACTGACGGCTTTTAAAAGTGTACAGTTTTAATATGGTCAGAGATACAGAAGAAAAAATCATATTGAAGGAACACTCAAAAAGTTTTGTTCAGCAAATTTTCATACTTGAATAGCTACCGTTGGCGACGCTAGTATCGCCAATAAACATAAATAGCGTCGCCCAGGGGTGCCCACAATGGGGGTTATGACGCAAACTGCGTCATTGAAATATTTGGGGGGGGGGTAAAATCTATATAAATATGTTTGAAGGGGTGTAAAAATTAATCGAAAAGATTTTTTTTTCATGGAAAAACACTTACGGATAGACAATTGAGGGGGGGTGCGTCATGGAGTTGAGGGAGGTGGGCACCACTGGCGTCGCCAGTCGAAAAGGTTTGCATGTGGTGGTTTGCAGAGACAAAAAGTGTTGTTCAAGTTCAACGAAATGTTCTACGTGCTTACCACAAGGACCATCCATCACGCAACAGTACAAAGACGTGGGAGGATTAATTTTTATCAACGGAGAGTGTAGTGAAACGATTACGTTTGCGCGCGTATAAGGTGCAATTGTTACAAGAAATTAAGCCCAACGATAAGCCACAGAGAGCAGCATTTGCTACTGGAATTCTGAGCAGGATTGATTATGACCATAATTGAAAGTTGTTTTCTCCGATGAGGCAACTTTTCACTTGTCTGGCTGTGATAACCGACACAAGGTTAGAATATGGAGATCTGAGAATCCGCATGCGTACATAGAAGATTCTAGAGACAGTCTCAAATTGAATGTTTAGTGTGCTTTAACACATAATGCTGTTGTAGGCCCCTTCCATTTCACAGAGAAAACCATAACAGGAAATGTGTTCTTAGACATGCTTCAACACTTTGCTGTTCCCCAGTTACAACATTTGCAACCTCAAGTGATATTCCAATTGGATGGTGCCCGGCCACATGGGAACCTACAAGTGACAGAGTAACTTGATACTGAATTTTCTGGTCGTTGGATAGATCGTAATGGACCAATTAGGTGGTCTCCACTAGGGATGGCCAGAACCGGTTCCTGTTGGTCTAGAAGATCCTGTTCCGGAACCGGTTCTTCAGATCCAGGTCTGGAACCGGTTCTTCGGATCCAGGTCTAGAACCGGTTCTTCGGATCCAGGTCTGGAACCGAAACATTGTGACGATCCCTACGCTAAACCCGAGCTGCTGGAAGGCTGTGAACAGTGTGCTAGATGAAATGGTGGAAGCGACAGGCATGCGCCCAGGCGGCGGCCGCTTGTCTCATTTGGCTAAATAAACTGGGTAACTGGCAAACTCAATGGTTAAACAGGCAAACTGGCCAACTCATTTGGCTAAACACCCACTGATGGACCAAAATAAAAACAAAAAAAAACACTGGTGACCCATTTTTTTTCTGGGGGCACAAGAGAGTCTGCTCGGGGAGGGCACAAGCACTTGGTCCTCTTTGCAGTGTTTTGAAGGTGAAATTTGTGCCTCCTTTACAGGTCTTTGGGCGCTTTCGGATCCAGGTCTGGAACCGGTTCCTAAGATCCGGTTCTGGAACCGGGTTTTCAGATCCAGGTCCGGAACCGGATCTCCGAGAACCGGTTCCGCCGGAACCGGAACTTTGTGGCCATCCCTAGTCTCCACGCTCTCCTGATGTTACCCCTGATTTTTTCTTGGGGGTATGTGAAAGATCTTGTGTACTGTGGTAAAAAAGAAAGTGCGTAACCTTGATGAACTGAAGAACCGCATTATAAATGCGATTGCTTCAGTAACACCTCAGATGTTACAGAATACGTGGATATAGATTGAGTTCAGGCTAGACATTGTAAGAGTTACAAATGGAGCTCACATGGAGTGACGCTGAGTTGGAATGACTTGTAACTAAGACCAAATATATATATATATATATATATATATATATATATATATATATATATATATATATATATATATATATATATATATATATATATATATATTTAGTTTTCCTTTAAAATGCATGTTGTGTTTCTTCTGTATCTCTGACCATATTGAAACTATACACTTTTAAATACCGTCAGTCCCATTCCGGACACCCTGTATTTATTATTATTATTATTATTATTATTATTATTATTATTATTATTATTTTAAAATATATGATAGACATATTGTTATTCAATCATTAGTTTGAAATATTGGAAACGCATTCGGAAGAAACGAAGAATTTGGATGTAGCTCTGTCAATTGTTTTTTTTTTCTAATTTCTAAATTTTGCATTAAACACTGACTATTCAAATACTATCAGCCTTAACTAAAATCAAATATTAGCACATGGACGGTACTTAACAGTGACAAAATGGTTTTGAACTTTACCAACGGTATCAATATTGATAAATTACGAAGTTCGTAATTCATGAACTTCACGATTCAGTCTCACAAGACGGTGCAAACATTGTACACTATTATTTTATTGTGGCAATATGTTGTAGTAAGTGATACGTGTAACAACAAGTATTGATCAATGTTACGTGTATAGAACAAAAAATCCTATTGCTATTCTTCAATGATATGTCAGTTACGAAAATGTATATACAATGACTGTTTTCCTGTAGTTACTTCTTACACCATGTAAAATTTGGTGACAATTGCTGAGGAAGCCTAGAAGTTTCGGATTATAAAATAAAAGCACTTTAATGTGAGTATATATTATTATTAGTTAAATGTCCCATAATTATGCACCGACTCTAAAAGAGACAAATATGATGAGGTGGATAATAATGGTGGAATCAGAAAAGTGCGATGACATGGAGGAACCCCGAGGAAACCCACGTGCACGATCCTAATTCACCACAAAGCCCACTTGGCACGAGCTGGGAACAAACCACTAACGGCACACACCAGAGGGGGCTCTCTAGCACTGAGTAACCTCAGGCATTATTATTATTATTATTATTATTATTATTATTATTATTATTATTATTATTATTATTATTATTATTATTATTATTATTAGGGTACAGCGGGGTAATTCGAATAGGCGGGGAATTTGAATAATGTTAAGTATTTTGCCAGCTGGAGAAAAAACGCGGCTCGCCATGTTACTGAACTTGCGGTGGATTTGTAGCTGGTGATTTGTAGAAGTCGCCCCTAGAAATACAAAACATTCCTTCGGTTCTGAAGGCTTACACGATTTTTTGCTTGCTGCAAGGTAAGTACGAATATGTGTATTTTTAGGTGGTTATAATTTTCAACGTTGCTTCGTTAAGCTTTCCTTATTGTTAACTGATTAAAATGAAACCGCTCTGGATTATAATCGTATCAGTAGCATGTGGGGCATTGATATACTGTACGCTGGCGTCCACTAATGGGCAGTTTTCATACCACGTTCTGAATGGAATATTCGTCGACCGCGGGGTAATTTGAATACCAGTGCAATTAGAATTATAAGCCTGCTATTTGATATTTGTTTGTCAAAAGCGAGAGCTTTTGGTGTTAACAAGGAAACTGAATTCTTATTTTGACTTACTGGGAAAATTAATGAAGGAGTATGATTCCCATAAACTATCCTAACCGTATTTATAATATGCACGAAAGTAGACTTCCTCTAGATAAGAGACCCCTAAAATTCTTGCAGAAAAGGGTAGAAAGCAGATGATAAGTTTCAGCGCGGGGAAAATATAACGGTGATAGCATGCTGCAATGCCAGAGGGTCTTTTATACCTCCTGTAGTAATATTCAAAGGCGTACGCCAAAATCCGGACTTTAAAGCCCAAAATCCCACTCTCAACTTTTGTCCTTACAGTTTTGCCAAAGCCATGCCCTCTAAATGGTTTATCTACCTCCACATACAACACACGTATTACAATCACTCGATCGCTCTGTTTTTAAGGCCCTTAAAGCCAATTACCTCCAAGAGGCAACTATCTGGATTCTCCAAAACCCGAGCTCAGTGATTAGTAAATCTCAGTTCTGCATTCTGTTCACTGAAGCCTGGAAGCGGACAGCTTCCGTTGGACTGATAGTTAATGGGTTTTCATGTATCGGTATATACCCCTTTAGTCCACAATCTATTGCGAATTTCGATTCGCCCCTTCGGAAACGTATCGCTTTGTTACACATTTTCAGGAGCAGTCTTCTTGGGAAGATCTCAAGAACGCGCCTTCATGGCTCTCAAAACTTTGTCCCAACGAAGCGTATAGATGAATACATGCAACAAGTGCTTCTCAGCCCAGAAAAAGTTTGTGTACAGAAGAGACGTCCTGTCACAAGAAAATCATGCCACTCAACTTCTGAAAATATTTGGTGAATGAGAATAAAACAACTCCGAGGAAAGACGCAAGCATAGGGTGCAACAAAATCCAACGACACTACAAGATAGAAGAATGCTAATACAGAACCCGTCTGAAATTATTCAAATTACCCCGCTGTACCCTATTATTATTATTATTATTATTATTATTATTATTATTATTATTATTATTATTATTATTATTATTATTATTATTATTATTATTATTGTTATTATTATTATTAGTGTATAGTACACATTAGTAGTAGCAGTAATAATGGGACAATAGTATTATCTACACGTGTAAATTTCTAAGTGTTTGAATACTTCAGAAAAGTACAATTTAGGCGAACTCTGTCAACATATACCTCTTTAGCTTCTAACAGTTGTATCACACGCTTACTTGCTCTCGTGCTGTTATTGTTATTATCATCAAACAAGTGTGACAGACATTGCAATTATTATGTCAAGACTGGTCTGTCATAACTGAGTTTTAAGTACTTAATATATTCCATTCGTTCATATAACAGTCGTTTGAATTGATTTTTTTTTCTTAACGCAACACATTTCAAGAAAGGTATTGTATACGAAGTTCGGTGTTAAAGCTATATCCTTCTGAGATGACAACAGAAACTTCAATATTTACAGAATTAATATGAATGAGAATGAATTCTCTGTCTGTAGGTGTTTCGAAGTTTGTATATCTTGACAGGAAAAATATACGCTGTTGAAACTTCAACTCAAGCCGGAAAATCTTGGATGCAAATAATCATGTGTAAATGATAGTATTTCTTATTCATTTTAAGGTATCGTGAGGTTCTGCTTGACTTCCCGAGGTGGAGAAAAGCACTGTTTCTTTTGATCTAAGTGTGAGGATGGCACGAAGTGGGGGCGAAAAAGCATGAGAATAATCGTGTATATTTTATACACCTCTTCTCACTTCATCTTCATCGTGTGTTGAATGAAGGAGCTATTCCCAGTAGGGAGCACGTTTCTCGCCTAGCCTTCGCTTGCATACAAACCTGTGACCTCGACGAAATATGGCTTTTGAGGAACAACAAGCCATTGGTATGAGGTGTCTGTATATAGACAAGGTGTCACTCTCTGACACTTCTGCTCTATCAACCCTTACAACAATCATAATTGAAGACGTCGTACCATTTTTTAAAAGGTAATTCTTGTTTCTTTTATCATGTATCTTGTACGAGCTGGGAGGAGAAACGTGGATCTGAACTTGTTTGAATTACAATAAGCCTATTTTAACACAATTTCTTATCCGATAGATTTAACAGGTTAACGTAGAAACCTCCTCTGGTGATACAATGGAGAATGTTTCACTTGCCTGTCAACTCAAAGAAGATTTTGTTTTTGTTGCATAAGAAAGTAGTGAAAGAAATTAACAACAATGTTAGAAATGCTTAAGAAAAATGAATTTGATTTATTAAGTAGAATTTTAATGGGTTCGTGTGTCCCATTCGAAACTAAGTCGCTACCATGAGTATGTTTATTTTTTTTCTGCACATATACTCGTTCTCAGCTTCGACTCTCGAATCAAACACCGAGTAATAGTTTGAATTTACTTTAAGGGGTAGGTTCTGTCTTATTCAACATGAATTTATTTTAAAGAAAATTAAACTGTGATACACACATTAATTAATCAAACAAATTGAAATTAAAATTTTAATTGGACGTCCTAATATTATGACATTTAAGCTAAAGGAAACGGATGGTTATAATAATGTAGGTAAAAAGGGGAGAACACCGAGAAAACTCATGTACACGATGTTATCTGTTCCAAACTCATATGACCTAGGGTTGAAGCTGAGATTCCACCAAATATGATAGCCTTATCGTAAATCCACCGTGCCCGACTGCTCCTCAAATAATATAAAACATAATGATTATGTAGAGTCAATAATTAAACGTGTATTAACAGCAATCAGGGTCGAGCTGGAATGAATCATTAAGGGGGAAAGAAATCAAGACTTTAATCTACGCTGGATTTCTTAAAAGTAAAATATAAAAGGAAATAGCATTTTACTAAAAGTAATGAAACATTTGAGTTTTACGTCCCACAGTTATGCCGGCTAGGCTAAAGGAGACGGTGATGATGAAAATGAATGAAATGGTGGAATGAAAAAAAGTGGGAGGAAACGGGAGGACTCCCGAGGAAATCCACGCACATGGTGTTTGTCTACCACCAAGTTCACTTGGTGGGAGCTGTGATTGAACCCGGGACTTCATGCACCAGAGGAGAACGTTCTACCATTGAGCCACCGCGACCCCTCCCATTTTACTAAAAGTCATTTATCATTTTCGCAAATAGCAATAGCAATAACAATAATAATAATAATAATAATAATAATAATAATAATAATAATAATAATAATAATAATAATAATAATAATAATAATAAACGTATACATCCTTCTCATTCTCCATGAGATAATTATGCCATTTCGGGTTCGATTCCCGGTGAGGGCACTTGGTAGAAAATGTGTAAAAAGCTCTTTTCAGGCCAAACATCCCGAATCAGGTTTTCCTGGATTTTCCTCATTCACACCAGGCAAATGCAGGGGTGGTACCTAACTTATAGATCTCAGACCGCTTTCTTCCTTCCCCAATCCTTTCTTCTTCCCTTTCCCTGGAAAGTGTGCTCGCCGAGATGCTGAGAGCCCAGAAACCTGCATCCTAATCCTAATGCTAATTATGTCATTTGTCTGTTCGTGTCACTTTATATTAATAACCAATCAACGTTTAAAATATACTGAAATTCCTACACAATATATTTTAATTGCAAATATGGTTAAAATGAAGATATCGCAATCTAATACATTAAATTCGTACACTATCTCATATATAATTTAACATCATCTGCGTATATATTGCATTCGGAATATTTTTTTTTTCTTAAAAAAAACGAATTAGACAAGAAATAATACAAATCCAAAGTTCTCTCCATTTGTCATTGCACAATTTAATGTTTTAGTCTTAAACTAGTTATGCAATATTGTTTAACTATAAAACTGTTTAAACTGTTTATGCTATTTTTACTAGCAGTTATTTTTTACCATCAAAATTATTTTTGTTTAAAAGTATTTTTCAATTAAACGCTTCACGATCATGTCCTTTAGGCTAAGAGAGACTGGTGATTAATATCAGTAAATTATAATAGAATGTTCGGTGGAGTGTGAATGTGGGAGGAAGCGAGAGTACCCAGAGAAAGCCCACGGACAAGATGTTCATCACAAACTTTATTGGGCGAAGATAGAACCAGGAGCCCCTCGTAATAGAAACAGGATCTCCAAATCCAATATGGACCTCAAAATTAACAGCGTTATGACTGTCACTTGATCCTGTACAACAAATTCCGTACAAATAATGGTGTCCCGACAAAACGTACCAGCGACAAAACGTACCACTTGAATTTTCGCGACAAAACGTACCACTTTTGACGACCTGTCATAAATGACAACCTGTCCTGGACTAATTAAAACATTTCAGATATTTAATCCGCGACAAAACGTACCACTTAAAGGGAAAAAAAATGACCTTGAAATGTCAGACATTTAGTTCGAGGAAATCTGACATTATAAACAGGGTCGGTGGTGGGTTATTAAAATTTACTTTCACCAAAGGTTTTCCTGGGGGGAAATAGGCCTCCTCGCTACTGAGAAGAACTCTACAGAGACAGAGATCTGCGGCACAAGGAAATAGAAAAGAGCCTAACAAATGTAAAGAAGTGGTGTTAGAAGAAGAAACACTCAAGATGCTTGACGGTACTTCTTTTCTGTTGGCTGATGACGGAGAAGAAAATAGAATTATAATTTTTTTTGTGGCGATAAGGGCAAAGAGAGCTTGGAAAGCTTTAATAATTTTTTCATGAGTGGTACTTTCAAGTGCTCAAGTAAACAGTTTTCTCAGATTCACGGTATCCATGCATATTTTGGCAGTTCGTATGAAGAAACAATATCAATCCGGTAGTTTTTGCTTTATTACCCAATAAGAATAAGGAGACAGATATTTGTTTCAACTCATCCTTCAGTCTGTCCCGGAGTGGAAACCATAAATAGTGAATGTGGATTTTGAATAGTCAGCAATATCAGCGCTTCGCCAAGTATTTCCTTCGACAGAAATCAGTGGGTGCTTCTTCCATTTTAAGCAATGCCTTTTGGCGGAAAGTTCAGGAGATAGGACTTTCGGTGGAGCATCGATAGAATGAGGAAATCAGGCATGGTCATGGTCTTGCATCCCTTAGTCTTAGTCTTGGTCTTACATCGGTACTTTTCTCATCACCAATCTGTTCAACTTTTAACCTTATTTTGGCCGGTATATATATACTTATATACCGTCCTATCAAGTGGTAAGTTTTGACGCCTGTCATTATTTGATGGCTGATTGGAAGACTCTTTGCAAGTAGCCCTCCAGGCAAGTGGTACGTTTTGTCGCTTGTCATTATTTAAAGTGTTTTTAGAAAACCCTTCACAAGCAGCCCTCAGGGTAAGTGGTACGTTCTGTCGGTGGTACGTTTTGTCGCTAGTACGTTTTGTCGCGTATTCACAAATAATAGTGTGTGTGTTGGTGCTGCAGGTGGTAAGTTTTGAAAACAATTTTGTTGGAAGTTGTTTGCTGAAAATTAACTCAATTTTGGTGGTCTATTAAACGGAGAATGCTAACATATATTTTGTATTCAGAATGGTTCACTTAAGTCTCATTTATCAGAAAATGTAACGTTGATTTTTACAAAATAGCACTTATAAAAAGTTTAACTTTTTTGTCTAATAGTTAGTATAAAGAGGGCTATAAAACGAGTTGATCTGTTCTCCGGTATCTCATTGGCATGTAAGTGCAAATTCTACAAAGATTAGTTCCAAAATCGAGAATCGAGACGAGATGAAACAAAAATCCTCCTAGAATCGAGACGAGACTCGAAAAATTCATTCTGTGACCGAGAGGGACGAAACAATGTAATATTCTTTCTCGCATTGTATCTCTCGTGGACAACTCTAGGAGTTTATTATTAGGATTACATAATGCCAAATGAATTATATTAAAAATACTATTGTTACTACTGACATACAACATAATATCAGCTCATCCCATAAGTGACCTTGCTTGAACGAGTACCGCTGCAATGACCCACCTCGAGCGAGTAGTTAAGTAAATGACACGTGCCATAGCTGCACAATACACTTCGCTGTTCAGCAGTATGCAGAAGGAGAACATTCTACTGCACATTTTTGAATGGTGGCCTATGTTGGATTATGGCAGTGTCGGAAGACCACATGCTGCACGTCATGCTCTACGAATTTCACCAAGGACAATCAGGCAGCTCAACAGCATGCAATATCAATGCCATATATAGTCAGGATGCTGTGGATATGTGGAAGCACCAGGGGCTATGGTCTGGAGACACCAGCCTCGACGATAACTCACGAGAAGCGATACCTGTGCAGCTGGATAACGATCCCTGCTAGCACCAGTGGAGTCAAGTCCAATGCGAATTGTTGAAGAACTGGCCAAAAAACTCCATGTCAGCCATCCAATTGTTTGTAGTCATCTCCAGGACCTTGCATACGTGTCGAAACCCGGTGAATGGATACCCCATGCATTAACACCTGAACAGATGCAGCGGAGGGTGGAACGTTTGTAGTTTTCTGCTCACCCGTCACAGACTTGAGCCATTCCTGGATGGTGACAAGGGATGGAAAGTGGGTCATCTACCATAACACCA